>NW_022589775.1:3517-123655 GCF_004348235.1 Phoca vitulina | reverse complement strand
GTGCTTGACTAATCCTGGGTACGTGGAGGAATGTGCCTTACTACGCCCCTGTTGTAAATCATAGATCTATATCGCTGTAGAAGGTATAAAAGTGTATGGAAAATAAACCTCAGCACCTCAGGCTGATTGCTCGGGGTCCCCTGTGCCTCGCTCTACTGTCGTCTCTTTTTCTCAGTTCCTTTGCCGCCCCAGGTCCACGACTCTCAGAGGTCGACATCAAGCCTATTCCAGCTCATTTGCCCATTCATTTATATGGTTCTTTTTCCTTATATAGATACATTACTTGTCAGAAAATATAATCTCCAAATGTAACCATACATGCATTTCAAAAAATAATAAGGGACGTTTTTGAAGGAGACAAAGCTAAACCATTCCTTTACTATAAATGCTAAAGTATATAAAGATGAACACCTTGCTATAGACTGAATATGTCCCCCCAAAATTCAAAATTCATGTATTGAAACCTACTCCCCCCAGTGTAATGCAATTCGGAAGGGCACTTTTGGGAGGTGATAAGGTCATGAGGGTGGATCTCTCAGAAATTGGAATAGTGCCTTTATTAAAAAAGCCCCAGAGACCTCCCCTCACCTCTTCCACCATGTAAAAATAGAAACATCTCTCACCAGATACCAATACACCTGCACCTTGGTTTGGAACTTCCAGCCTCTAGAATCATGAGAAATTTGTTATTTATAAGTCGCCTGGTCTATGATACTATAGGAGCCTGGACTAAAATAGATTTCAAATTGCGAGACCTACAGGGATCAGGCAGGAAAGCAGGATGTATAACAATATGAAGGAAGCAAACTGGAGGACTTTTGCCTGATTTAAGGGGGATAGCAGTTGTTCAAATAGAGGATATGGCTGTTTGTATGTTAATGAAACCTGAAAGTTGATATACTTCCAATTTTTTAAGGAAAGCTGGGAATACGGATATTTATGTGAGATTTTGTGATGTTTATGTATTGACCAAAGAAACTCACACCTGCTCGCGGACCGTAATGTACAAACTGCATCTTTGCGATCTCTCTATTGAGGCAATAAGACTGGTATGTGCTTCCACCATTTGGGGCCTTTCTAGATTTATTGTAATTTACACACACTTTAGCAATGCATTATTGGTCTTTGGCGGTGGGGGGCATCATGAAAAATCCAGCTATAAAATTTACTATTGTATTTACTTTAAAGAAACTTACTGATCTTTGCTTAGTATATTTTGAGAAATCTCTTAAGCTGCATTGCACTTTCAATTCTGATTATTAGGTGAACACTGGGGATCAAGTAATAGAAAATGTTCTTTTTGATAGATGTGAGGAGTTCATATCAATCTCAAGCAAATAATGTAGAATAGTTTGGCATATGTTTTAAGTAGTAGCTTGAATTTATTATATCAATGAGTTCTTGTTGGACATAGGAGATCCTCCCTGAACATTTAATATGTTCTATTTTACTATTATAACTAATATATTAATGCATTTGTACCATATATAAAGTCCATTGGTATTATCTATATTCTTCACTGCTACATCCCTAGGAAACAGAAGAGAACCTGACATATAATAGGTTCTCAGGAAACATTTGATAAATTAACAAAAAATGTTATAACTTAAATGTTATAACTTACTATAAACTAGTAAGTGTCCTGAACATTGCTAAGAATCTTTTAAACAAATAGGTGATAAACTTAAGGTATGACAGATAGAGCTGTCATCTTATAGATGAGGAAATCGAGACTCAAAATTTATTCAGTATCACACTTTATAGTCTGTACGATATTTTTTTCATTATGTTGTCAAATGACTTTGATATTATAACTTGCATACTATGCGTTTATGGAAGTAACTAATCACTTTAGATCTCTTCTGCAGAGTAATATAAAATAGGAAAAAAAAAGAAGGAAGGGAGAGAGGGAGGGAAGAAGGAAGGAAGGGGGGGAAGAAGAGAGGGAGGGCAAAAGGCAGAAAAGAAAAGGTAAGGAGGCAGGCAGCAGGGCATCATGCTTCAGAGAGAGTACATGCATTCAGTAAAATAAAAAACAGTACTTGGATGCCAGGATTCATGATAATAATTAGAAATTGAGTATTTAGGAAACATATAATTAAAATTATATATTTTATTTTTCCTTTTATTAATCCTTTTATTTGTATTGAGTTAGCTAAATTCTTCAATTTATATAGAAAAAGAAAGAACTATCCCTATAGAGCCTCAACGTTACTTCGCATACCCAGCTGTTTCTCTGTTCATATGGAAATCCTATTTAGAAATATAGAGGTTTAATTACAGTCATGCTATAATTTCTGGATGACCAATACTAGCATGAGTGTCAAATTCTAATTAAAAAGAAAGAAAATCTGTGATGTAGTTTGATTTCATTCTTAAGATTCTTACTATACATATATATTTCTAAAGAATAGGTTGCTTTAAAATTACTGTAAGCCTTTTCCAATGATGCAAGAAAAAAATATTAGAATATGATTAAACCAAGATATTCTGTGAAGCACTTTCAGGAGAAAAATTGACAATTATTTTTTTTTTCTGTTCATGTAAAAATGTTTATGATTAGCTTTGTATAAAAGTAGAATATACGAAAGATAAAATACCTCCATGATCTAAACTGTTAGAATAATCACCAGTACTATAGTGTATTTCCTTCTAAAACATTACATATGCATATACTCACACACACAGTGTATTGTATACAAGATTTTTATTCTCATTCCATTTATGATTATAATCTAATTACTATCTTGGGTAGAAATATCCTTATAAAATACCCAGTATTAAACATCTGATAGTATACAAGTTATTAAATATACAAAACTAATCATTTATAGAATATAAAATGTTATTTTAAAATTTAATTATTGCATAATGTGAGACAGTTGAATCCTTGTTTGTCATGTTACAATATTGCAATAAAACTATATAAGACCTTTGTGAATGTCTATGATTATTTTACTAAAATAATTTTCAAAATTAGGAATGCATAGATAAATGTATGAACACTATAAAAGTTTTTGAAATTTAAGTTGTCCTCCAGAAACCTCCCACTGTTACTTGTTTACTATTATCAAGAATCTGATGACCTTTTTCATGTTTGATTATTGTTCGAGCACTACTCCTCTCTCTCTCCTTCTGACCCACATCTGGGCAAGCTGATAAGCAAGACCCTGAGATTCCTCCATTGGTGCTGGTGGTAAATTTAAACCATTCAAAACCAAGTCCAGCAAAACCATCACCTTGGCTCCAACATCCAACCATAATAAAGAACAAAACC
Source organism: Phoca vitulina (assembly GCF_004348235.1). Lineage (NCBI taxonomy): Eukaryota > Metazoa > Chordata > Mammalia > Carnivora > Phocidae > Phoca > Phoca vitulina. Next base: position 120,378 of record NW_022589775.1, on the reverse strand, counting down.
AGCTGTCCCCACTCACTCCTGTTTTAGTCAGGATCTGACCTGATCACTTCTCCTTGGAGAATCATTTTGCTGTTTACTCTGAGTAATAAACTTTATATCACAACCATCGGTGCCTTTGTGTCATTCTTTCTGATACTTCTATATTCCTGTGGAGAGGTGTGTGCGCATGTGGGGTGGGGAGTGCTGCCTGATGCCCAGCAGGGGATGCCAGGACCTCAAATACAACATTTACATTACATACTTAATTTTACTACACTTTTGTAAACTTGATGAGTGTAAATAGCTTTGTATTATTTTAAATGTCTGAAGAAAATAATGTATGACTATATGTTTCCATTTAACATTTTAAATAAACTCATCTGTTAGAGGAGGTGTAGACTATTTTAAAATAAATGCTGAAGGAACAATCTATTTTCATATGTAGTGTATGAGGAACATCTCCTTCAAGCTACAATTTCTACACATACCATCTGCTCTTATTTAATGGAAGTCTATTTGATCTGAATGATGCAGATAATTGCTTCAATCTTTCATTTCACTTGTCATTTTGCAAGCACAGTTCTAAAAAGACAAAATGGAAATAAATTGGCCTTATTTGGGGAAAAAATAAGGGCCTATTTATTTTTCTTCAGCCACACTCAATTTTAGCAACATTTTTGCTTTCAGTAATCAATGTTTAAGAAGAAATGCATATCCATTTCTGATATTCAAAATGCAGCAATAGTTAAAATGTTTTACATTTTACTTTTTTAAAAGATTTTATTTTATTTATTTATTTGAGAGAGAGATTGCGCAAACATGCAAGCAAGGCGGTGGGAGAGGGATAAGACCCATGCTGAGCATGGAGCCCGACTTGGGACTCCACCTCAGGACCCTGAGATCATGACCTGAGCCAAAATCAAGAGTCAGACACTTAACCAGCTGAGCCACCTAAGTGCCCCACATTTCATTTTTTAATTTAGAAAATTTTTGTATATCTCTTTTCGTTTCATTAAAGGGTAAGATGGAAGGTTAGTGGCTTTATTTATTTATTTATTTATTTTAAAGATTTTATTTATTTATTTGAGACAGAATGAGAGAGAGAGAGAGAGAGAGAGAGCACATGAGAGGGGGGAGGGTCAGAGGGAGAAGCAGACTCCCTGCTGAGCAGGGAGCCCGATGCGGGACTCGATCCAGGGACTCCAGGATCATGACCTGAGCCGAAGGCAGTCGCTTAACTAACTGAGCCACCCAGGCGCCCCAGGTTAGTGGCTTTAATTGTGAAAATACATATGATGTTATCAGAAGAAAAAAATAAAAATCATGAGGAAAACATTGAATTAAAATTGAAACAAAGTTTAGGATGAGGTTTCCCAGAACAATAGTGAATTCTCAGGAGAAAAGGAGGCAAGATCTATAATGACAAGAAATTTCTTAGATCAGTCCAGGTTAAGATATATTTTGTAGTTATTTTAACGTGATTGAGAATATATTTGAAGAAACTTACCTCATGGAATTTGTAAGTTATTTCTAAGCTTCCCCTTACCAAAGTTGTAAAAATCCAGTGTGGCATAAAAACACGGGTTGTGGGAGGCATCCTCAAGTCAGCATTTCCAACATTTCCAACCTTCTCTTCTCACCTCAGAGTCACTTGCTAAGGAGCCTCTGCTGGGACATTTAGATTTCTCATCTTCCTGCTAGATCCAGGTCCTTCAGATTCTAACTCCTTAGTATGACCCAGTCTGTCCACTTCTCTCCCATGCTGCTGCCCTGGCTTGGCCCCCAGCACTTCTCATCTGGTCTCAAGATTAGAGAGTAATAAAAGAAATAAGTTATTCTAAGTTAATTTTTGACAGTTGGAGGTACTGATCAACATATATAAATATACAGAAAATAATTTTGTTGTGACTTTAGAAGTTGTGGAGTGATAAAATTTATTTTGCAATATTTAATTACTATACAAACATTATGACATTTATGTACATTTCATAGTGTTTGAAGATGTAAACTATAACCTGTGTACGTTTGTTACATAAACAGAAGTTGCTTCAACTTTAAATTTTTAAGCCAATAGATATTTTTTGAAATTCTAAAAACTTGACCTTGAAGGCTCACATTTTTATTAATGTCTGTAAACAGAAAGCTAATGATTAATTAAAAACTGATTTTATAGAAGTATTGTAGAATTTCTACATATTTCAAACTAAAGTTTTGCAAATAAGCAATAATATAATTTATAGCTCATTGTAACTTCTATATTTTGTGAAAAGGGCATTGGTTAAATGTCCAGACTACAGCATCAGATTTCCCAAGTATAAATTCTGGCTCTGCTACCTGATAGATTTCAGACTGATAGATTTCAGTCTGTTCAGTCTAGTCAAGTTAACCTTTCGAGTTCCTCAGCTCTTTCATCTTTAAAATGGGAACAATAATAGGCACTCTCTCAAAGAGTTGTTTTGTGGATAAAATAGGGTGAAGCACTTACAATTGTGATTCATACATGGGACATCATTCATGTGCTTTATAATTAGCATTTTACTCTTTTAACTCATTCCTCTCTGGGAATATAGTTTAAAAATTTTAGTAAATTCAATTTCACAGATTTTGCATAAGCCTAGAGTGGATCTCTGCCTTCCCTTTCCTATATATATAAGTCTATTGTTTAATTTTGGAGACTTCTTTCAAGTAAGACTAAAATATGTGCAGAAATGAATGAAGACCAACTGAATGAGAACAAACAAAGTTATTTATTCAGAGCTTGTTGTAGCAAGCACCATCATTTAGGTCTTGGCAGAAACTTAAAGGCAGGCAGAAAAGTTCATAGTAGAAGAAAAAGAAAGCCAGACATGCCCTGGTCGAGGCTCTTGGCATGGAGAAGCTGGAGGTGGGCTCACTAGAAGTGGGTATTCTGTGTGATTGGTTAATGGTGCATAGTTGGCTCTCACTGGTTGATCTTAAGTAGGAGGTGGGGAAAAAATATTTGGGAATTTAAAAGTCCTGGCTATTTGGGGTCAATTATTACAGAGGTTTTGTTTGGCTTCTTGAATTGTTACTAGAGATAGTGGTCTGACTTCCCATAAGTTTGACTTACAGATAGAAGACTAGCTTCCTATAGATAATGGGTGGTTTTCCTGGCCTGGTTGCTGCAGGTTCTGGGTCAGAATTCTATTTTTGTATATGATCTGGCCATTGTCTTTTGTGTATTCAGTCTTTTATATGTTTTAGCCACATATGGAAAATAAATTTCTAAAGTTCTCAAAGTTACAGAGTATGCAATCATAATAATTTTTAAGTATATAATTTGTTTTAATTATAGAAGCAAGTTAATAATGCAATTAATATTTTGACCAAGTTAATTTTATTATTTAATGTACTTAATTAGTAATTTTATTAATGATATTCTACTAATATCCTCAGTTTTAATTACTTTGTTATATGCTTTAGTAATTTTGCACAAAATGATGAATAATTTTAGGAAAGAATGAGCAGGTGTGTTGTTGCTGTTTATATGCGTGCATCTGTAAAGTTACAAAATAAATCACACATCCTTAGGATACTAAGTACAGAAATTTAAAAAACTATGCAACCATTTGCTAAAGCCCTTACTATTTTGGGAGGCATTCCAAATGCCCACTCAGACTTATTCTTGAAACAAGAATTGAAATGTTCTTTTTTTCCTCTTCATTTATCCAATTGCTAATAAAATAAATCTCTACAAAACTATACAGAAGACCCTCATGGAGAATAAAACATTCCTTTATTTGAAAGGAATATGAAGAAAATATTTTAGAAAAGGTCCATTTTTTTCTTTTTTTTCAAAGCTTGTAATTCTTTATTTCTTTAGAGACACACAGCAGGATACAAAATTTCTTACTTTCACAGATGAACTCTTTATTTACCCGCAACTTGTTCAATTGAATTCATTCATTTTATCAAAGAAAAAGCCCACTGAACAGTAAATAGTTCATATTAACATTTAAAAAAGATACAAAGCCAGTATCATGGATAAAAAGAAAACATTCAATTTAGTAATAAAGCATAATAAATCATCATTACCAATGATGACTGAAAATTAACTTTTAGAATGACTGTTTTGGTTGAGGTTAAGCGCTGTGCTGAAGTGTTATACACTGATAATTTTCGGCCTTTTGGTTGTATAAATGGCCTCTACATTTCTGGAAGTGCAGCTGTAAAATAAATAAAATTAAATTGAACTAAGGGAACCTCTTTCTAGTATTCATGCCAAACCATTTAGAAGCAATATTAAATCATCATTTGAATAATTTATGGATGGTGATTGCCATAATGTGATGCGTGGTTTGTGATTATGGGCACTTTTTTTTATTAGATTTCCAGGATTAATTTCAGGAAATAAATCCAAGGTTAAAACTCAGGGCACCTAGTCTATGGCTAAGCCTAAGGCAATGCTTTTAGCAGAGTCAAGTGCAACTGGCCTTAGTCAATATTTTACCACCACAGGTGCTAATGCTAAATGACCTGGCTTGTTTGACACACTGTGAATACTTAGTGTATATAAACTCATTTTTTATTATGTATTTCTTACTTCACTTAATCTGAAACAAGTGCAGATTTAAGTAACTCTTCATATAAAGGCAAAATTTTTTTTAAAGAAAATTTTAGAAAAGGAAAAAAATTGTAATTCTCATATAGATATAAAAATGAACAGTCATTAAAGATTTTACTTAATTCATTCAATGAAGGAACCAGGAAGACATAACTGGCCAAGAAAGAATGAGAAGCCCAGACATATTTATGTAGAGTTGTAATAGCTCAAAGACAGTAAGAGTTTAAATCAGATACCCCAGCGTCCTGTGTTGGATGTAACCAATGCAGGTGTAAAAAAGCTCCCGACAATGAAAGACTAGAATCAGGTGACCTGGAGAAGGATGTCCTCTAGACAATGCATAGATTTCACCAAATCACATTTTTTTCTATAATTCACTTGTCATTAACACTGAAATAGTAAGTTTGTGACTTTTATCCAACTAAGCTTTCTGGGTGTTTAGTTTAAAATATCCTTGATATCTAATGTTCTGATTGTTGAGAGGGTTGATTAAAATAGACACAAATCAGTTCAGAGTAGGTGTCCTTTGAGAGACTGAATACACAAAAAATGGCCAGACTACATGCCACAGTAGAACTTGGACCCACACACTCTATAGTAACCAGTTTAGGAAGCCAAACCATAAGCTGTGAAGCGATCAGCCGCAAAAAGTCAGAATTGATCAATGACTGCCACCTTCCCTATTTTTTGGCCGTACTTACAACTCAGGACCAAATAGAGAAATCTAAATATGCTCTCCAAACCAATCACAAGAGATGGCTTGCTTTTAGCTGGCTTGCCTCCAGCTTCCTTGTTCCAACAACTTCCAATCAGAACATACCTGGAGCCTTCCCTGTTATCACTGTAAAGGCTCCTCTTTCCTGTGCCTGTGATAAAAGGGAAGTCTCAGCAAAATACAGATGATTGGTCTGACTCCCTTGTTACAGCAAGCTTTGAATGAATAGCTTCTCTTTGTTCTCAAGGGGAGTGGTCTTTGTTTATTTTCACACCCAACAGCTATGAAAATTAGTCAGTATTAGTTAACTTAGAGGGGGAAGAAAACTGAAATAGTTAAAATAACTAAATATTCCAAAATCCAACCCTTGAGGCACAGAGTGTTTCCTGATTTCCTGTGTTATAAATATCCTGACCATAGTTAATTTCAAATTATCAGCATGAAGTCACTGTATTCAGTTGGGAAGAAATGTATAGGAGCACACCATCATGTAGTATTTCTGCCATATAGGTGTAATAGATACAGATAGAGATATGATAGATATAAATAACTTCTAGACTATAGATAACAAAATGTGGTAAAATAATCAGTAAGTGATGAGTTTTGGGTATATTTTATCCATATTTTAAATAGAATTTATTTTCCAGTATGTGTAATTTAATTTTTAACAACTGGCTTTCCAAATGCCTAAAAATCTAATAATTGGACACTCACATGCAGTTCTAGGACATGACTGGTTCCAGGAAATGAAGACCAGTCCTTGAGATGGAGGGAGTGAGCAGAAAAAGTAGGAAAATTAAAAAAGTACATAGGCATTAGAACAAACAGGGATGGATAGGTCTATATGTAGAATTTTGCTGTTACTCTGGATGGCTGACAAACCACTAGAGGGTTTTGAGCAGAGAAGGGTCAGGGTCAATTATTTTAAAGTGAATAGCTTAAATTTCTGATAAGAAAAGAGTCAAAGCTTTTGACCTTGAGCTTCTAGGAGGATGGAATCAGGTTAACTGAGCCTGGGAGGTAGAGGGTAAAACACGACATCATATTAGCTTTAGAACATGCTAAGTTTAAAATGGTATTCTACAAGTGGGAATGCTGAGTAGGAGTTAGATACATGAATCTGGTGTTTAAGTGTTTAAATAGCTCCATAATAGAAGACTTTACTCCCGAATGGCTTTAATAATAAATTCTGTGCTTTGTAGCATACACTCTATCTATCTCCTCACTGTCTTCAAAGGAGAATAACAAGAGACATGGATATCTTGGTTTCTCCACCCAGTTACAACAAGAAATAACTACAAAACGTATTTTGTAATGATTGCTATTACTTACACACACACACACACGCATAGACACATATAGGTTGTTTTTTTTTTTTTAACCACACATTATTTACTTATTTTTAAATCTGAATGTAGTTGACACACAAGTTTACATTTGTTTCCGGTGTACAACTTAGTGATTTGATAAACTGATACGTTATTCTATGTTCACCACAGTCTAGCTACCATGTGTCTCTTTACATCCCTATTACAATATCACTGACTGTATTCCTTATGCTCTGCTTTTTATTCCTATGACTTACTTATTCCATAACTGGAGGCCTGTTTCTCCCTCTCTCCTTCACTCATTTTGCCTAATCCCCAGCCCCCTTCCCTCTGGCAACCATCAGTTTGTTCTCTGGATTTATAGGTCTGATTCTACTTTTTGTTTGCTTATTGATGTTTTGTTTTGTTTTGTTTATGGCTGCATAATATTCCTTAGTGTATATATACTACTTTTCCTCATCCATTCATTTAGTGATGGACCCTTAGATTGTTTCCATACATTGGCTATTGTAGACAATGCTGCAATAAACTAAGGATGTGTATATCTTTTTCAAGTTAGCATTTTTGTTTCCTTTGGGTAAATATCCAAGAGTGGATATATAATTTTTTTTTTTTTAATTCTGTGTTTACATTTATCAACAAATGTTATTTCAGGGTCCTAAAAACAAAATTCCATCCATTTCCACAACCAGATTTCTTTTTTAAGATTTTATTTATTTATTTGAAATAGAGAGAGAGAGAGCACGAGCTGGGGGCAAGGGCAGAAGGAGAGGGAGAAGCAGACTCCTCACTGAGCAGGGAGCCTGATGCAGGGCTCTGTCCCAGGACCCTGAGATCATGCCCTGAGCTGAAGGCAGACACTTAACCAATTGAGCAGCTCAGGAGACCCTTAACCAGAAATTTTTAAAAAGCACATTAATATTCCTATAACAATTTCCTAGCCATTATCTAATTTAATTCTTAGAATAATTGCATGAAGTAAATTTTATTTTGATTAATGGTATCAACTACAGCTTTGGAGGCCTGAGCACAAAGATCTTTTCCTGAATGTCATCCTTCCTGTCTGGTCTTATTTGCATAAGTCTCTCTTCACTTTGGCTACCACCGCAGAGTGGTAACCAGAGGTTAGACTCTGGTAGGGACTCTGGGCTCTGTTTACAATGTCTTAGTTCTGATTCACAATACCAAAGTGTTCCCAATTCTGGGCATATAGGGAAACCACATTTCTACATTGTGCAAAAGAGGAATATATAGTTATTCTTATTCTCTGTTAAATGCAGTCCTGCTCAGGGAACTTACAGATATCTACTCACTTACACTAAAAGTCAAATAAGTAGAATATTTAAAAAATATATAAATTAAAATGCAATGGAGGTCCAAAGAAGGGAGGAACCATAGTCAGTTGGATAAAGCAGGGAAGCCTTTGATAGAGAAAGCAATATTGAATTTGAACTTGAGTGAATAAAATATCAACAGGTAGAAACAATAGTAAGAGTTCACTAGGGGGAGGGGTATAGGATACACAACAGTTCAGATGTTGGAAAAAAGGGAATGTTTGGAAAGTAAATAACCAAGTTTGGCTGGAATGAAGGTCAATATAGAGGAACAGTACACATTAAGTCTGGAAAATATTTATTGGGAGGCTTGAAATCTAGTGTGAGGTCTTTCCATTTTAATAGCAGTTGTAATTCTTTCCATGTTTTTCTGTTTAAGAATTGATATTATATTGCAACACGATTTTGGAAAATAATTAGTTGGATATTAACACTACAGAACCTCAATCAAGACAGTGGCAGGAAGAACTGAAGAATGAGTGACAGAAGGAATTCTAGAGGTAGAAGCTGCAGGAGTTGGAAAATAATTGGATATGAGAGATAAAGAACAAAATTGAACCAACATTAACTGTGGAGTTTTAAGCCAGAAGGACAGAAGAGTGCCACAACTAAGAGGAACAGGGAAGTTGGAAACAGATGCAGATGTGGGGGAGTAGAAGTCCAGTTTTGCACATATTGCATATTAAATAGACAGCATCTGGGCCTTGGGCACCTACATCCTTTGAATAATGAATGATAAAGAGAGAGTGACAATTATGTCCTCTGAGTGTTTCCAGAATAGAAATATTCACTGAAACCTGTGAACGCAGATAGGATTCTACTGGTCCTAAAGGGAAGGTTCAATGTACTTCCTGATTTTTTCTGCTCTGTCCAGGACATCTCCCACTTTAAAAAAATACCTTCAATTTTGAACTTCATCTTATCCATTTGTATCATTCCTTTATGAGAGTTAAACTGGCAAGTTTCTTTCATACTGATGAATTGGCAAGACCGCTAAGTGCCTACCCAATAGCCTCTTTTCTTTCTTACCACAAAATTCTGTTTCAGTTGTAATGTTAATAAGGCCAGCTTTAAGAAATTTAATAATAAAAAAATGTTTCTCAGCTCCTTCTCTCATGCTATATATTATAGCCAATGAGAGGAAGACAAAAGTCCAAGAGAAACTTCTAAGGACTCAGGGGCAATGCATTCCCTTTGTTCTTTCCTTTCTTCATGCCTGAAACATTGATGTGATGGCTGGAGATCTGGCAGCTGTCTGGAGAACATAAAAATGAGACTGAACACCAAAATCAAGGACAGGAAAGATGTTAAGGTGCTAATATCCCCTGGTAACACAACACTCTGCTCTAATCCTGAACTACCTAGTCTGAATTTTCTGTACTTAAAAAACATTACTGTTTTCATTTGGTCAAGGCACTGTTTTAGAGCTTCTTGTTCCTAACTGAATACAATTCTGATTAAATGAATTCAGTCTTTTTCCTTTGTCAATATGCCATAATATGATTATGTGGATTTACTTATCATCACCATAAGATATGTGTCAATTTTAAGGGCAAAATATGTCAACATCCCATGGTAAGATACATGATTGAAGTGGCCTAACAGTGTACATTAAACTAGGCATAGAGTTTTGCTTTTTTTTTTTTTTTTCAAAAGTGTGCTTTATGGATGACAGGGCTGATTATCACCTTTAAATGACTCCAGTTTCTTACTGCAATCACCATGGTTAATGAGTAGGAACAAACATGTATTCATCTAAGTAAATATTCTACCAATCACAGATACCAACTGAGAAGGCATAACATCTTGATGTCCTTTGATTTCATATTTCTAGCATTCTTGCTTAGTGCAGTGTGAAATGCATGCAGATACACTAGGTGAGGGGGGAAAAGCAATTTGACCAACTAGTTGTTTGCTTCCTTTGAGATAGGTGGCATATGGAAAATTGTGACAAATTGGAGATCTGGAGGCATGAAAAAACATCTTAAAAACAGAAAACCTGATTACTTTAAGTAATGTATCATTTTTTTTATGTTTTTATCTTCTGTGCACAGTTATTAAAAAAAATAACATACAGCATCTACTCTATTAAAGCCCAAAAAGGAAAAAGCAAAAAGCAAGTGCAAGTTTAAATATTAAGGACACTCTGAAATTCCCAAGCTAGTGGCTCTTCCTTTCTTTTCTTTTTTTTTTTTTTCTCATTAAACTTTTGTTTGAATGGGTCTCAAAATTTTGTGACAATTTTTTTTCCATTAAAAAGTACTGATTTTAAAAACTGATACCTTAAAACTGCCACACACACACACACACACACACACACACACACACAACAAATGGTCCACAAAGCATTCTCCTTTCCTTTTGAAGGTTTTACAAAGCATTGTTGTCATAAACAGTCTTCTACTATTAAATGGCCAATTGATGCAAATAGTTCGGAGACCTTTCTGCCACCTCTGATTAAGACTGGGATGGCAGATATTGGGGATAGTATTCATTAGCCTTTTGAGCTTTCTGGACATACTTGGTAACCTTGCCAGCTCCAGCTGCCTTCTTGTCCACTGCTTTGACGACACCCACAGCAACTGTCTCATGTCACGAACAGCAAAACAGCCCAGAGGAGGATAGTCAGAGAAGCTCCCGACACACACAGGCTTGCCAGGAACCATATCAATATGGCAGCATCACCAGATTGCAAGAACTTGGGACCATCTTCCATCTTTTTTCCAGAACAACGATCTATCTTTTCCTTCAGCTCAGCAAACTTGCAAACAATGTGAGTTATGTGACAATACAGCACAGGTGCATATTCAGCACTGATTTGGCCTGTATGATTCAGGATAATCACCTGAGCCATGAAGACAGCTGCTTCCATGGGTGGGTCATTTTTGCTGTCACCAGATGCAGTGCCATGATGAACATCTTTGACAAATATGTTCTTGACATTGAAGCCCACATTGTCCCCAGGAAGAGCCTCACTCAAAACTTCAGGGTGCATTTCAACAGACTTTACTTTAGATGCAACATTGACTAGAGCAAAGATGACCACCATGCCAGTCTCCACTCAGCCCACAGGGACAGTACCAATACCACCAATTTTGTAGATATCCTGGAGGGGCAGACACAAGGCCTTGTCAGTTGGACGAGCTGGTGGCAGAAATGCCATCCAGAGCTTCAAGCAGCTTGATTCCACTGGCTTTGCCATCTTTATGGTGACGTTCCATTCCTCAAACCAAGGCATCTTAACACTTGGCTCCAGCATGTTGTCACCATTCCAACCAGAAATTGGCACAAATGCTAACATGTGGTTGTAGCCAAGACATCTTTGAGCTGCTGAACTTACAAACTAAAGTTTCTCCACTTCCATACTCTTTGTATGTGACATGAAATCTGTTTCTATTGAAGGTAGCTGAGTAGTCTTCTGTGACTTTCATCCAAAAGCAAGTTGAGGTGCAAAGTCTCTATCAACTAAATCAATAGCTAGTAAATGACCGTCCTGTAGGCTTTGTTTTAGAAGAATTAGAAACTTCTTGTTAATGTGTTTTTTTTTTTTTTTCTGTAGAATGGATATACTTTTTATTCTATGATTTTAGTGGTCAGGTAGAATGGTATAAAGCAAACTTTATATCACCATTTCTTTAAGATTGGATTAAGAATGGTCTACCTCGTAAATACCTGTTTCAAAAATGCAGGACTCCTCTTCCTTAGAGTCTTTCCCTGACTTCGTAGACTTTTTCTCTAACTTCTTAAATCAGAATCTCTGGTGGGTGATTACCTAGGATCTGAAAATTTAATGAGCCATTCAGTTGGATCTCAGACAGACTACTAGTAGACATGTGATGAACTTTCTGATATATGAAACACTTCAGTCCTTTGCATTTTTACAATAAGATATGTAATCCCAATTTGTTTACTATTACTAAGATGGCTGATTTGCCAAAATTCATAACCTTGTTTGTTACTTGATTTGGAATATTTTCCAGTGTTCAGCCTTCTTCAACCCCACAGAATTTGTTTAGCATACTTAAAATCATGAAGATACTTAACATCAGCAAATGCAGTCCCTAAGAATTTATATAACATTACTTTTGATAATTTTGGTCAATTTCAACATATTCCCAAAAAGAAAATTATTGGGCTTTTATTAACTTTATCTCAATAAATAAACCCCTTTAAAAAATTTAGAGTAGTAAAGAGGTTGTTAGATATCAGTGCAAGTTCTATAATTTGTAGAATCATTATTCTATAAGCATAAGTAAATCAATTCGATTCTAATGATGTTAATTTAGTGTAGATTTGAATGATCACAACTGGTTCATCAAGTCTGTTGTCTAAATGACCAGCACAGCAGACGTTCCTCCTTTAGTTTAGCAATACTCATGGAGATAACTAGTAGATTCAGCACAAACCAAAGAAATATGCTGTCTGCTGGGAGTAGCTTCTAGTAACGTAGCTATAGCATCTGCCTGCTGATTCCAAGAACAGATGAGTGAGTTATGGGAAACAGCTCACTGCTTTTCGATGTACCTGTGAGTTTATTTGCATTCTGTTGTAATACAACTGCAGAGCAGGTTTGAAAATATACCACTAATAACATACTGTCATTGGTACTGGTGAGAAAACCATCTTCATTGTTGAGATACTAAAAGGTAATTACTGGAGACACAAGTATCTAGAAAATTAAAATGTCAGTCACCTTCTCTAGAAAGATATTCTGAATCAATATGACTTATGTGGAATAGGTTGCTTTGTTTTACCTTGTGATATTTTTGCTGAACCGGTTTTAAAAAAGAATATGCAAGTAAACCCAGTATGATTGGGAATACAGTACTTCACAAATTTAATGTTAAATATGCATGCATCATAATGTGTTCATGTTTAAACTTATTATGATTCAGATTATATTTGCACATTCAAAATGTCTAATACTACCTTAAGACCATTATGTATGTTTTATTTTTCTAAATGGACTACATTCAAGACGGTGTAAGCATTAGACAACTTTTTAAAGAAAATTTTTCTCACTACCCCGTAAACTGAATCTGAAGACTCATTGTTTCTACCAAGCCATTAGATGAACAATTAAGCTGGACTAATGACATTCTCAATCACTGCTCGAAAATAAACATTCCTCTAGGTATTTTAAGCCCAAACAGTCTATTTCTATAGTTTCAGTGTAAAATTCCAGTGTAAAATAAAATATTAATTCCAGTGTAAAATAAAAATAATTTTCTTATCTCATTTAGAACTTCTTTCCTCCTCCAGCTAGCTACTGCTTCAAGCTTAGGGATGATGATTGACAGAGTGGTTATGACCAGTTTGTGATTTCTATCCTATCTATACTTCCACTCTCCCCACCATTTCTGAGTTACTCTACCCTTCCAGGATTTGAGCCAAGAAAAAGGTGATTACTAGAAATGAGGTGTTTTTTTTTGTTTTTTTTGTTTTTTTTTGTAGGGGGGAGGTTGTTTGCTTGTTTGTTTTTTGTTTGTGTTCTTGGGATTGGGTATCAGGGTATAGTAAGCAGTTAGAGCTGGGTCTTTCTTCCATGGGAATTTCAAGGTGTTGTTTTTTTGCTTTGTTTTGTTTTTTTCTCCCTCTTCTCAGAACCTCTTATTGACATTTCCTTGAGTCTTGATGTTGTGTGGCTACTGCCCACAGTTATCTCCCCCAGCAAATGTGTGGCTCTCGCCTCACCCACATTGGCTCTTTCTGCACAGCACCCTAACTGCATCCCCAAAGAATACTTCCCTCTGTTTCAGTCTCTTGATTCTCATATAATTTTGATGTGAGAGATGGGGTAGGTAAGCTTCCCCAATTAGTTTTAAACATCCCTAACAATCCAACATCAGTTCGCTCATTAAATCAGATATTTATTGAGTTCTCAGGTTCTGTTCTGAGCAGTGGAAAAACGTTCATAAACAAGCAGACAATAATCGGTTCCCATAGAGCTTAAATTTTATTGGGAGAGGCAGACAGTAAATATGACTTTTTAAGAAGAACAATATATACTACATGTGATCATTAAATTTTACGTGTCAACCTGGCTAGGTTGCTCAGTTGTTTGGTCAAATATTAGCCTTGGTTTTGCTGGGAAGGTGTTTTGGAGATGTGACTAACATCCACAGTCACTTGAAGGACACTACAAAGGGCCCTGACAATCAGTTGATTCCCTAGAGATGGTGACACAGAAAAGCTGCCTGAATTTCCAGATTTATGGCTTGCCCTTTACTTTTTAAACTCAAGACTACAACATCAACTCCTGTCTGAGTTTTCAGCCTGTCAGTCTCCTCTATTGATTTCAGACTTACTATCCCTCACAGTCATGTGAGACAATTTCTTAAAATAAATCTCATAGTATATATTTAGAGGATATATAGGATAATATATATATCCTATTAATTCTCTTTATCTGGAGTATCCTGACCAATATACTATGTTAGTAGTGTGCTAAATACTTAGTAGAAAAATAAAAACTGAAGGGAATATGAAATCTAAATGTATGTGTGTAAAAGTGTATGGATAATTTTTAGGTAGGGTATCTAGAGAAGGCCTCATTGAGAAGGAACTTTTGAGTTGAGATAAAGAAAGAGAGCCAGTCTTGGGATTATGTGTGTGTGGGGGGGCATTTCAGATAAAGTGAGCAGCATTTGCAAAGGGCCCAGAGCTAGGTCCATATTTCGTTTGTTCAAGGGACAATGGAGAAGCCTGTCAGTGAATGGAGTGAAAGTGATGGATGGTTTTAAGGAGAGAAGTGGACTGACTTCAATTGCTATATTGAGTGTAGACAGAGAAGGACAATGGAAGGCAAAGGAGGGAGTAGAGAGACCAGTTAGGAGGCTGTTGCATTATTTGGGATGAGGGGTGCTGGTGATGTGGACCAGGATGGTGGGTTATGAAGTGGAAAGAAGTGGTCACATTCTGGAAATCTATGAGTAGAGTCAGCACAATAGACTTCTGGCAAGATGTGGGTTAGAACAGAACTAGAGAAATCTAGGACAACAGCAACTTTTTGAACATGAGCAGTTGGAAAAACAGAGTTGCCAGAGACACAGAAGGGCGTGGGGGGTGCGCAGTGGTAAGAAGATGATGGCTGTACTAAGGAGCTTAGTCCTGAGCATGCCATGAGCTATACAAATCTGGAGGGCAGCAACAGATTATCTAATAGCAAAGTTTTGGTCCTGGCCTCTGTGTTCCACCAAGACATTAATAGCAAATGTTCTAACATCTGGTTATAAGGTTATCCACTGGTTTGATTCTTATGAAAAATTATGAGGCCAATAATATTTCCCAAAATTCACAGATTAGAAAATAGAGACTATAATATTTTATGTTTATATTATATTTTGCTCAAATAACCTACTAAATCACTGATTATATATGATTAACAAGCTCTCAGTATGCAGTGATTACATACATGGGTTGAACCATGATGTTCATTAGGCAAGGCATCACATTTAGAAAGTTCTAGATATTGTGAGTGAAATTTACTCTCTAGTTTCTCTCTGTCCTCAGATACATACATTTTTTATATCTCAACTAGAGATCTGTCTTTAATTTTAGAAGGTTTCAACGTTCATACACACCAAGTACTGAGGTAGATGCTTCTCTGAATTCTAGCTACAGATATCATTTTTTAATCTCAACTAGATGTTCTGATTATTTATGCACAGTCCTGGACAAATATCCAGGAGAAACATCTCTGTGTTTTTACTTCTTTTAGTGTTTCATGTCCTGTCTTAGCTTTTGCTGGGCCAAAAAGTTGCCAGAGTCTGAGAAAATGACAATAAACACTAATTACTTGTGCAAGTCACATGGGGTCCGTTAAATTAGCTGGATTATGTCTGGCTGGACTGAGCTCAATGAAGCTCTATTTTTATCCTGGGGTCAAAAGTCATTGGTAAGTAAAGGAAGTATCAATATATCCGAGATTCCCAACAAGACTGGAAAATATGTTGGTACTACCCAATGCATGTGGGATAGAAACTGAAGCCAAATTCAATTTAATCTCAGATGATAGGGTGATCCCAGTTCATATAAAAACAGTTCCCATTTCTATTGAGTGTTGTACTGGTGGGTCCTAGCTAGCAATGAAAGGAAATAAAATATGTAAAGATTAAAAAAAAGAAAAAACAATTTTTATATACATAAAATTTTAATATAGAAATTTCCAATACATCTTCAATATACCTACAAGTAAAAGATACTTTTCATTAAAATACAAGAATACTTTCTCCTATATTTTTCTCATGTATTTTTTAAAAAGTGACCAAACTTAAAAAAAAGAGTTGATTGTGATGCTGCATAATTTTATTCACTAGTTTATCTGCATAATTAGTGAAATCATTTGGCAAATAACAAAAAGAAGTGGAAGATAAAAGGACATGAAAATCATAAAATACATTAATTTACAAAATTATGAAATAATTTAAAACATATTAAAGCAGTTAAATGTAGCTAATTAAGAATTATGTTTGTTGGGCGCCTGGGTGGCTCAGTCGTTAAGCGTCTGCCTTCGGCTCAGGTCATGATCCCAGGGTCCTGGGATCGAGTCCCACATCGGGCTCCCTGCTCAGCAGGAAGCCTGCTTCTCCCTCTCCCAGTCCCCTGCTTGTGTTCCTGCTCTCGCTATCTCTCTCTCTGTCAAATAAATAAATAAAATCTTAAAAAAAAAAAAAAAAAAAGAATTATGTTTGTTAACTTCTATTCACAGATGGAAAATATCCATATTTCAGATGTTGATATATCTCTGACAAAATCAGTATGACTAGAAAAGTAAATTAATGAGAAATTTATTCTACTAAGTTATTAAATAGAGATATTATTAGTTAAAAATATTGTGACATGACAGTCAAAGTGTTACTAAAATTCACCATTGTATTTCTTTTTTAAATAGGATTTATTACAGGTATAATAAATTTTAAACAAATTTTTTTATTAAAATATAATTGACATTTAACATTATATTAGCTTCAGGCATACAACATAATTTGATATATGTATATATTTACAAAATGATTGCCACAATGAGTTTAGTTAACATCCATCACCACACATAGCTACAATATTTTTTTTTTATGATGAGAACTTTTTTTTTTTTTTTTTTAAAGATTTTATTTATTTACTTGACAAAGAGACAGCGAGAGAGGGGACACAAGTGGGGGAGTGGGAGAGGGAGAAGCAGGCCTCCCGCCGAGCCAGGAGCCCGATGCGGGGCTCGATCCCAGGACCCTGGGATCTCGACCCGAGCCGAAGGCAGACGCTTAACGACTGAGCCACCCAGGCGCCCCATGATGAGAACTTTTAAGATCTACTCTCTTAGCAACTTTCAAATACAGAATACAGTATTGTTAACTATAGCCTCCATGTTATACATTATATCCCCAAGACTTATTTATTTAACTAGAAGTTTATATTTCACCCACCTCCCTCTCCCCAACTCTGGCAAACACTGTTCTCTGTATCTATGCGTTAGGTTTTGTGTTTCTTTTGTTTTCTTTTCTTTCTGATTCCACATATAAGTAAGGTCATGCAGTATATATTTTTCTGTCTGACTTTAATTTCACTTAGCATAATGCCCTCAAGAGCCACCTATATTGAAAATAGTAAGGTTTCTTCTATCTTTTTCTCCTTCCTTCTTTCCTTCTTTTTTGCTGAATAATATTCTATCATATGTATACACTATATTTTCTTTATCCATTCATCTGTCAATGGACACTCAGGTTGTTTCCATGTCTTGGCTATTGTAAATAATGCTGCAGTGAGTATGGGGCTGTAGATGTATTTTCCCTATTTCCTTTGGATTAATACCTAGAAGTGAAACTGCTGGATCATATGGTAGTTCCATTTTTTTTTTTTTTTTTTTTTTTTTGAGGAACATCCATACTGTTTTTCACAGCAGCTGTATCAATTTACATTCCCACCAATAGTGCACAAGCATTCCCTTTTCTCTTCATCTTTACCAATACTTGTTATTTCTTATACTTGTGGTAATAGCCATCATAAGAGGTGTGAGCTAATGTCTCATTATGTTTTAGAGATTTTGACATTTTTCTGATGATTAGTGATATTGAGCACCTTTTAAAGTACCTGTGGGCCGGGGCGCCTGGGTGGCTCAGTTGGTTAAGCGACTGCCTTCGGCTCAGGTCATGATCCTGGAGTCCCTGGATCGAGTCCCGCATCGGGCTCCCTGCTCGGCAGGGAGTCTGCTTCTCCCTCTGACCCTCCCCCCTCTCATGTGCTCTCTCTCATTCTCTCTCTCTCAAATAAATAAATAAAATCTTTAAAAAAAATAAAAAATAAAAAAAATAAAGTACCTGTGGGCCATCGGATGTGATCTTTGGAAAAATGTCTATTCAGATCCTCTTCCCATTTTTTTTTTTCATGTGAAGCATGATTTATTTATGTATGTATTTATTTATGTATTTATTTATTTTTTATAAGTTGTGGTAATATTTTTATTTTTATTTATTTTTTAAATTTTATTTTATTATGTTATGTTAGTCAACATACAATACATCATTAGTTTTTGATGTAGTGATCCATGATTCATTGTTTTCATATAACACCCAATGCTCCATGCAGTACGTGCCCTTCTTAATACCCATCACTGGGCTAACCCATCGCTCCACACCCTCCCCTCTAAAACGCTCAGTTTGTTTCTCAGAGTCCATAGTCTCTCATGGTTCATCTCTCCTTCCAATTTCCCCCCCTTCATTTTTCCCTTCCTTCTCCTAATATCCTCCATGTTATTCCTTATGTTCCACAAATAAGTAAAACCATATGATAACTGACTTTCTCTGCTTGACTTATTTCATTTAGCATAATCTCCTCCAGTCCCATCCATGTTGATGTAAAAGTTGGGTATTCATCCTTTCTGATGGTTGAGTAATATTCCATTGTATATATGGACCACATCTTCTTTATCCATTCATCCGTTGAAGGGCATCTCAGCTCTTTCCACAGTTTGGCTATTGTGGACATTGCTGCTATGAACACTGGGGTGCATATGGCCCTTCTTTTCACTACATCTGTGTCTTTGGTGTAAATACCCAGGAGTGCAATTGCTGGGTCATAGGGTAGCTCTATTTTTAAATTTTTGAGGAACCGCCACACTGTTTTCCAAGGTGGCTGTACCAACTTGCATTCCCACCAACAGTATAAGAGGGTTCCTCTTTCTCCACAGCCTCTCCTACATTTGTTGTTTCTTGCCTTGTCAATTTTTGCCATTCTAACTGGTGTAAGGTGGTATCTCATTGTGGTTTAGATTTGAATTTCCCTGATGGCTAATGATGATGAACATTTTTTCATGTGTCTGTTAGCCATTTGTATGTCTTCTTTGGAGAAATGTCTGTTCATGTCTTAATTATTTCTCTTCTAATGTGTGGCTTAGGCATGTCTTCTGCCCATTTTTTGACTTGATTATTTGTTTTTTGGGGGTTGAGTTTGAGAAGTTCTTTATAGATCTTGGATACCAGCCTTTTATCTGTAGTGTCATTTGCAAATATCTTCTCCCATTCTGTGGGTTGCCTCTTTGTTTTGTTGACTATTTCCTTTGCTGTGCAGAAGCTTATTATATTGATGAAGTCCCAAAAATTCATTTTTGCTTTTGTTTCACTAGCCTTTGGAGATGTATCTTGAAAGAAATTGCTGTGGCCGATGTCAAAGAGGTTACTGCCTATGTTCTCCTCTAGGATTTTGATGGATTCCTGTCTCACATTGAGGTCTTTCATCCATTTTGAGTTTATCTTTGTGTATGGTGTTAGAGAATGGTTGAGTTTCATTCTTCTGCATGTGGCTGTCCAATTTTCCCAGCACCATTTATTGAAGAGACTGTCTTTTTTCCATTGCATGTTTTTTCCTGCTTTGTCAAAGATTATTTGACCATAGAGTTGAGGGTCCATATCTGGGTTCTCTATTCTGTTCCATTGGTCTATATGTCTGTTTTTGTGCCAGTACCATGCTGTCTTGGTGATCACAGCTTTGTAATATAGCTTGAAATTGGGCAATTGATGCCCCCAGCTTTGTTTTTCTTTTTCAACATTTCCTTGGCGATTTGGGGTCTTTTCTGATTCCATACAAATTTTAGGATTGTTTGTTCCAGCACTTTGAAAAATGTCATTGGAATTTTGATTGGGATGGCATTGAAGGTATAGATTGCTCTGGGTAGCATAGACATTTTAATAATGTTTATTCTTCCAATCCATGAGCATGGAATATTTTTCCATCTTTTTGTGTCTTCTTCAATTTCTTTCATGAGTGTTTTGTAGTTCCTAGAGTATAGATCCTTTACTTCTTTGGTTAGGTTTATTCCGAGGTATCTTATGTTTTTTGGTGCTATTGTAAATGGAATCATTTCTCTAATTTCTCTTTCTACAGTTGTGTTGTTAATGTATAAGAAAGCAACTGATTTCTGTGCATTGATTTTGTATCCTGCCACATTACTGAGTTGCTGTATCAGTTCTAGTAATTTGGGGGTGAAGTCTTTTGGGTTTTCCACATAAAGTGTCATGTCATCTGCGAAAAGAGAGAGTTTGACTTCTTCTTTGCCAATTTGAATACCTTTTATTTCTTTTTGTTGTCTGATTGCTTTTGCTAGGACTTCTAGTACCATGTTGAACAATAGTGGCGAGAGTGGCATCCTTGATGTGTTCCCGATCTTAAGGGAAAGACTCTCAGCTTTTCCCCATTGAGGATGATATTCACTGTGGGTTTTTCATAGATGGATTTTATGAACTTGAGGAAATGTCCCCTCTATCCCTATACTCTGAAGAGTTTTAATCAGGAAGGAATGCTATATTTGTCAAATGCTTTTTCTGCATCAATTGAGAAGACCATATGGTTCTTCTCCCTCCTCTTATTAATGTGTTCTATCACATTGATTGATTTGCGAATGTTGAACCACTCTTGCTAAGTGGGATAAATCCCACTTGATCGTGGTGGATGATCCTTTTAATGTATTGTTGGATCCTATTAGCTAGGATTTTGTTGAGGATTTGGGAATCCATATTCATCAGGGATATTGGTCTGAAATTCTCCTTTTTGATGGGGTCTTTGCCTGGTTTGGGGATTAAGGTAATGCTGGCCTCATAAAATGAGTCTGGAAGCTTTCCTTTTGTTTCAATTTTTTGAAACAGCTTCAGGAGAATAGGTATTATTTCTTCTTTGAATGTTCGGTAGAATTCCCCAGGGAATCCCTCAGGCCCTGGACTCCCATTTTTTGGGAGGTTTTTGATCACTGCTTCAATCTCGTTACTGGTTATTGGCCTATTCAGGTTGTCAATTTCTTCCTGTTTCAGTCTTGGGAGTTTATAGGTTTCCAGGAAGGCATCCATTTCATGCAGGTTGCTCAGCTTATTGGCATATAGTTGTTGATAGTAATTTCTAATAATGATTTCTGTTTGCTTGGTGTTAGTCATGATCTCTCCTCTTTCATTCATAATTTTATTAATTTGGATCCTTTCTATTTTCTTTTGGATAAGTCTGGCCAGTAGTTTATCAATCTTATTAATTCTTTTAAAGAATTAGATTCTAGTTTCGTTGATCTGATCTATTGTGTTTCTAATTCATTGATCTCTGCTCAATTATTTCTCTTCTAATGTGTGGCTTAGGCATCATTTGTTGCTTTTTTTCTAGTTCTTTAAGGTGTAGAGTTAGTTGGTGAATTCGGGATTTTTCTATTTTTTTGAGTGAGGCTTGGATGGCTATGCATTTCCCCCTTAGGACTGCCTTTGCAGTATCCCATAGGTTTTGGATGAATGTGTTTTCATTCTCATTGGCATCCATGAATTGTTTAAGTTCTTCTTTGATATCCTGGTTGACCCAAACATTCTTGAGCAGAGTGGTCTTTAGGTTGCAAGTGTTTGAATTTCTTCCAAAATTTTTCTTGTGATTGAGTTCCAGTTTTAAAGATTATGGTCTGAGAATATGCAGAGAATAATCTCAGTCTTTTGGTATTGGTTGTGACCTGATTTGTGACCCAGTATGTGGTCTATTCTGGAAAAAATTCCATGTGCGCTCGAGAAGAATGAGTATTCTGTTGTTTTAGGGTGGAATGTTCTGTATATATCTATGAGGTCCATCTGGTCCAGTGTGTCATTCAAAGCTCTTGTTTCTTTGTTGATTTTCTGCTTAGATGATCTGTCTGTTGTTGAGAGTGAAGTATTGAGGTCTCCTTCAATTTACATATTGTTATCAATATGACTTTATTTTGGTTAACAGTTGGCTTATGTAGATGGCTGCTTCCATGTTGGGAACATAGATATTTACAATTATTAGATCTTCTTGTTGGATAGACCCTTTAAGAAAGATATAGTGTCCTTCTGTGTCTCTAACTACAGTCTTTAGTTTAAAATCTAATTTATCTGATATAAGAATTGCTACCCCAGCTTTCTTTTGAGGTCTGTTGGCATGGAAGATGGGTCTCCATCCTTTCACTTTCAGTCTGGGTGTATCTTTAGGTTCAAAATGAGTCTCTTGTAGGCAGCATATGGATGGGTCCTGTCTTTTTATCCAATCTGCAACCCTGTGCCGTTTTATGGGAGCATTTAGGCCATTCACGTTGAGAGTGATTATTGAAAGATATGAATTGATTGTCATCATGTTGTCTGTGAAGACCTTGTTTTTATAGATTGTCCCTGTAAATTTCTGTTGTATATCACTCTTGGGGTCTTTCTCCTTTTATAGAACCCCCCTTAATATTTCTTGCAGGGCCAGCTTAGTGGTCACATATTCTTTCAGTTTCTGCCAGTCTTGGAAGCTCTGCATCTCTCCATCCATTCTAAATGACAGCCTTGCCGGATAAAGTATTCTTGGCTGCATGTTCTTCTCGTTTAGTACCCTGAATATGTCTTGCCAGGACTTTCTGGCTTGCCAGGTCTCTGTGGATAGGTCTGACGTCATTCTGATGTGCCTCCCTCTGTACGTAAGGAATCTCTTCCCCCTAACTGCCCTTAAGATGGTTTTCTTGGTTCTAAGATTTACGAGTTTTACTATTACTATAGTATTACTGACCATTGTCAGGGTGTTGGCATGTTTTCCTTGATTTTGGGAGGGGTTCTCTCTGCCTCTAGGACACGAATGTTTGTTTCATTCCCCAGATTAAGGAAGTTCTCAGCTTTGATTTGCTCAAATATTTCTTCTAGTCCTCTCTCTCTACCCCCTTAGGTATTCCAATAATTTTGACATTGGAACGCTTCATGGTGTCACTTATTTCTCTGATTCTATTTTCATGGATTCTGAGTTGTTTTTCCCTGATTTCCTCTTTTCCCTTTTTGTCAGTTAATTGGTCTTCTAGGTTAATAATTTGTTCTTCTGCCTCACTTACCCTAGCTGTTAGATTATCTAGACTGGATTGGATCTCATTGATAGCATTTTTAAGTTCTGCCAATTCACCTTTTATTTCTGCCCTTAGAGACTCTATGTTGTCATTAATCAATTTCTCCATTCTAGCTATTGTCTTCACAATTGCTAGCCTGAATTCCATCTCCGACATCTTGGTTATATCTGCATCCATTTGTAAATCTGTGGCATAAGTCATAGTCTCTGAGTCTTTCCTATTTTGGGAGTTCCTCCTCCTAGTCATTCTGTTGAGGGGTGGTTGAGGGAATGTATAGAGTCCATATTATTGACCAGAACCCAAGCAAGATGCACCTGTTTTATAGGGACTTTAGCGTTGCTGGCCTCTTATTTTCCCAGCCTGTCTTCTGGGGGAGAGGCCTGCCACACTGTTACTCAGGCAACCCTCTTTGGGCAGAGTTGCCCTGTCCCCTGTGGCAGGGGATGGGCTCAGTGAAAACCAGTTTTTGGGAACTTTTGTTCTCTGGTGGCTTTCCCTGGAGGCTTTCTATCATATGTATACACTCTTTTTTTTTTTTAAAGATTTTATTTATTTATTTGACAGAGACAGAGATAGCGAGAGCAGGAACACAAGCAGTGGGAGTGGGAGAGGGACAGCAGGCTTCCCACCGAGGAGGGAGCCTGATGTGGGACTCAATCCCAGGACCCTGGGATCATGACCTGAGCTGAAGGCAGCCGCTTAACGACTGAGCCACCCAGGCGCCCTCTTTGTGTTCTCTCTTTATTATGATTTCTCATAACTGGATCCTTCCTTAAATCTGTTTTTTTTTATTTTGGTAATTTGATAATTGACAGAGAACAAAAAGATTTAAAATCCTCTCTCAAAGATGCTTTTGTTTTCTAATGTCCCCTTTAGTTTCCTCCAAAATCTTGCCTCCTATATGTCTTATAAAAAAAAAAAAAACAAACAGAAAGCTTTATCTGATTTTAAAATAGTATATATTATCTTGAAAAGTAACCTTAAACTTGGCAGGATAGCAAATTGCTATCTATAGAGATATTTCCTTTTAACCAAGTCTTTGGCAAAGCTGTTACTACTTTCTTTTTTGTTTATAATTCCTGGCACATGAATTTTATTAGTGAATTCCTGGCAGCATGAATTTTATTAGTGAATCACAACAATTTCTCTACCTTTCTTGAAAGCTCAATAAATGCATGGGTTAAATAGCACATTACTTGGAACTAAAATATTTCTCAACAGAGATATAAAACTAAAATTATTATCCAGAACTCAGCAGAGAGAAAGAGAAAGAAAGGAAGAGACATCACAAGACATACAAATAAATGATAAATTAAAAAATTTAACCATATTATAGTATTAAAAATGAGTAAGAGCGAAGAGAAACAATATTCCAAGAGATAATAACAGAAATTTATACTAAATTTATGAAAGAAACAAAGTCAAAGGGAAGATAAACCCCCAAGCAAGATAAATGAAATTAAATCTACACCTACAAATCTCATAAGGAGACTGTGGAGCTCCAAGCACAAAATATAAGTTTACAGTGTTTTGATATCTATTCATTAATTGATTCCAAAAAACATACGAAATTTAAGAGACATCGAACAGGTAACCACACTAAATTAAAGAGACATCAAACAGGTAGCTCTTTGCATTGATGCTCTGATAGAAGGTGATATATTTTTAACCTGCCTTGTGGAAATTTTATTTGCTGGAAAGTTGAAAATGAAAAGAGGGTAATTCCTCTACAAGGCACAACATTCACTATCAATTAACAACTAGTTTCTAACAAGAAATAGAAGAAAGATTTACAATGAAGTAGCATTAATAATACCCAGAAAGAAATCTGTAAGAAGTCCAGCATATATTCTAGATTTTAAAAAGTTTTCAAAAGTTTAGGGAAAATACAGTTATAAAACTAAAGTCAAAAATTAAATGATGATACAAAAAAATTGTAAAGCTCCTCAAAATGATATTATGAAAATATGATTTTGAATGGGAAAATAAGAAAGAAAAGAATTATTTCAAGATATTATCATATCTAACATAAAGCTCTAGAGCAAATACATATTTAAAAGTTAATGAAGATGGACAAAGATAGTGTAATTAATGAATAACAATATCATAAATTCTTAAGAATGCCATAACAGGGTGGAAACCCAGATAAAACTACTACTTGCAAAAATGCAAACGATAGGAAGAGATTTCCTTGGCTTTAGGGGGAAAAAAAAGAAGAGTAATGAAATCTGAGGGCTGCTGCTTGGAATAGATGGAAAAATGTTAATTGAATATAGAGTAAGAAAGTCCTCAAACCTATTTTATGTCCTCTTTTATTTCTGTCAATTATATTAACTTAAAAAGTGATATATCAGAATTGATAAGAAAAAATATTCAAGGGCAATTGAGGAAAATTTTAAAAGCAAACTAGCTTTCTAAATTAATCTAATACAAATAGCTCAGACCACTTGCCCCTTAGTGCACTGAAAGATATTGTAGTTAATATTAAGCCAATGTCATCTGTATGGTAGGAATTATGTGAAACTATAGGGATGGTTCAGTTGGAAAACAATAAACTGAATTTCTTCCCAAAAGAAGATGATTTGTGGGCACTTAGAAATGAAAATAACATTCTAAGTGTCTACTAATGGGAAATTGTTGAAACAATCATAGATTGCATTTAATAAGGAAGGTAATAGTTGCACTATGCTCTATATAGGTTATTTTCACCTGGAAAGTTGAATTGGTTTAGGCAATGGAAACATCGAAGCCATAAAATTTAGGAAATGGTGGAAGGGATGGAAGAAGGTTAGTTAGGAAAAGGAAATATTTAAAAGACTATGATAAATGGAACAATGAATTAGAAATATTTGACATGATTCTGTCAGGAAAGAAATAAGTACAATAATTCAGGGAGTTGGAATATAGTGAGCTGCCTTTCAGGGTGGAACAAAATAGTTTTGAAAATAATTAGAGCTGAGGTTGTATTGGGGATGTTTAGAGGATGTAAGACATATTTAAATGTTAGAACTTGTGATCTTAAGGATCTAGTCCACATATGATATCACCAGAAGGATGGATTGTGTGTTAATGGCTACAATTATTGTGCTAACTTATGCAACATGACGAGAAGACAGTAAAACCAGCTTATTTTAGCTATTATTTGCATCATCAATATCACTATAAAATGCTTTACTCAGTTATGAACTCACTTAGCAAGACCTGATAGTTTGGATCATTTAAAATTGGACAGATTCCTAGAAAATATACTGTAGAGAATAGTTGTGCATGCCAAAGTGATGCCCCAGTTGACTCAAGAGGTCTTACCTGCCAGTAATTTCTTAAGAACTGTAAGGTAATACTTAGAATAATTATATTATAGAGTAAATTATTCTATGTATCTATTATAGGGATTATGTTGCCAAACACAATACATTTTCTTGTATTTTATTTGTAAATCTCCATAATTAACATCTTATACTTTATAGCAGATATATCTCATTTATTTTCTAATTCACAGTATTTAACAGCAAGATAATTACCTCATCTTTCTATAAAAGAACACAGGACACAGGACACATTTCCTTAGAAAAGATTTTCCTTTAATGAGTGGATAAATCTATTTAATAGCAAGTATTTTTTTTAACACCAAAATAAAATTCTGGTCAGTTAACAAGCCAAACATAATGGCATGATTTGATTATCCTGACCTCCCATCCTACTCCAAACACAAAATTATAAAACACAAAGTATTAAAAGAGAAAATATAAAAGAAACATAGTAAATTCAGGATAAACATAAAATAGTATGTGGATATATAGGTATGATGGGTCCTGAGTCAGAAAGGAAGCAGAAGAGGTTTTAGTTCTTTGGGGTAACAGGGATTCACAGTATCCTTTGAAAGATAGGAACATGCTGCTGGGTCCTTGAAATCAGAAACTCGGAAACTGAGATAGTACATTCTCTCTCTCTCATCCTGTCCTTCAAAGAGGTTGGAAAAAAGAGAGAAAAAAAAATCTGATAGACTTTGTCCTGGAGGACATGATTAGATAAACTTATATACCTAATGGTTGGATGTGGTAACTGGGTCATGGGCATTAGATGGGCATAGATAAATTTACATACCTAATGAGATGCAATAAAGCAGGCTAAGGAACACAAACCGCTGTAGGCGTACCAAATATAGAATATAACAATATCACCAAAGGAAAGGAACTCTGAACCACTATATAAGATATAATTCTGATCAGAATGGTTAGATAAAGAAATCGATAAAGAGGGCACCTGGGTGGCTCAGTCGTTAAGCATCTGCCTTCAGCTTGGGTTGTGATCCCAGGGTCCTGGGATCAAGCCCTGCATTGGGCTCCCTGATCCGTGGGAAGCCTGCTTCTCCCTCTCCCACTCCCCCTGCTTGTGTTCCCTCTCTCGCTGTGTCTCTCTCTGTCAGATAAATAAAAAATAAATAAAAATAAATCTTAAAAAAAAGAAAAATAAATCGATAAAGATTAGATAGAAAGAGAGAGAATAAATAAAAACACAAAATACTCCTCCATTCAGTAGAACCAACAAATTCAAACTTAGAAATATGTTAGGTGGGGCACCTGGGTGGCTCAGTCGTTAAGCGTCTGCCTTCAGCTCAGGTCATGATCCCAGGGTCCTAGGATCGAGCCCTGCATCGGGCTCCCCGCTCAGCAGGAAGCCTGCTTCTCCCTCTCCCACTCCCCCTGCTTGTGTTCCCTCTTTCGCTGTGTCTCTCTCTCTGTCAATTAAATAAATAAAATCTTAAAAAAAAAAAAAGAAATATGTTAGGAAAGATAGCAAAAAAAAACCAATTATCAAAATTTGAGTTTACTACAGATAAAGTAATAAGCAAGCAAGCAAATTACTGGAAAAAGGGAAAATTAAGAAAAGAGCATGTTGTGATGTAAATAACTTATTCGAAATCCCTAAAATGGGGAAAATATCATCATTGAAATATAATAAACAAAGAATTGATGGAATAAATTCTAGGCTGCACACAGAGTGACAGTTAGTGAATTGGAACTCATCAAGAGTGAAACACAATGAGGCAAATTGACAAATTTATCAGAAAGAACAGTTAAAAACAGTAAAAAGACATGGAGACAACAACAATAGAATACCTATTAGAATGGCCAAAATCTGGAATTCTGACAACACCAAATGTTGTCAAGTATGTGGAGCAACAAGAAGGCTCATCCATTTCTGGGGGGATGCAAAATGGTGCAACAACTTTGGAAGAAAGTTGGCAGTCTTTCCCAAAGTTATATGTAGTATTACCAGAGGATCCAGTAATTGCACTTCTAAGTATTTACTCAACTGACTTGAAAACCTGGGGCCCCAAAAATCAAACACCTGCATATGAATGTTTATAGCAGTTTTATTCATAATAGCCCAAAACTCAGAGCAATCAAGATGTCTTCAATATGTGAATGGATAAACAAACTGTGGACGATCCATCTGTTCAATGGAAAAGTTTTCAATAATAAAAAGATATGAGCCAAGAAAAGATATGGAAGAAACTTAATTGCATTACCAAGTGAGAAAAGCAGGTCTGCAAATACTACCTGCTGTACTATTCCAATTATATGATGTCTTGCAAAAGGTAAAACTGTAGACACAAATAAAAGGGTCAGTAGTTGCAGGGGTTCAGGAGGAGAGGAAGGGCTTACTAAAGGAAGCAGAAGGGATTTTGGAGTCAGTGAAAATGCTCTCTATGAGACTACATTAATTGGATACATGAACTTATGCAATTGTCAAAACCCACAGAACTTCATACCACGAAGAATAAAGCTTAATGTACACATTTTTTTTTTTTTTAATCAGGGGATTTTTCTAAGAAATGCAGATTGCAACAAGAGAATATAACTGTATTGCATGGGGCGCCTGGGTGGCTCAGTCGTTAAGCGTCTGCCTTCAGCTCAGGTCATGATCCCAGGGTCCTGGCATCGAGCCCCGCATCGGGCTCCCTGCTCAGCGGGAAGCCTGCTTCTCCCTCTCCCACTCCCCCTGCTTTTGTTCCCTCTCTCACTGTCCCCCTCTCTCTGTCAAATAAATAAATAGAATCTTTAAAAAAAAAAAAACTATTGCAAATGTATAAAGCAATCTCACTGAAGGGAGTGGCAGAGAAAAGTTGTATTAAGTAACTTTGGAAGTGAGTGGCATCTATGACACTCAAAGTGAAGGGAACTAACTGCACATAAAAACTGCTCTGGTTGGTAAAGTTGTTTCCCATGGAGGGATGGGTTAACAATTCTAGCATCCACATACATATATACTGAAACTGAACAACCAAATAAATGGATGGCAGATGGTGGGAGACAGGTTTCTTACTGGTGGAGTGAGAATATACATATAAACAAGGAAAGTGTCTAGGATAGTCCATGTTAATACATACATCAGTATGAACTCAAGTTACACTTTATATAAATACATATAGTTACATTTAGAAACATTTACTAATGTGTGTATATACATGCATTAGTATACACATATATTTCCTCATCCTCTTGGCTGGGAGGTCTTGGAAACAATGTCACTTACAATGGATGTTGTTTTCTGGATGAGAAACAGTAATTTTCCATGAATCAAAATGATCATTTATAGATGAGAAATATAAAAGCCAAGGCAATGGATCAGTTGTATAAATTTGCATAACTACGTAGTTATAAAATCAGGATTATAGCATATCTTTCTCTGTTCTGTATTCCTTCTAATAAATATATATACATTTTAAAGATTTATTTATTTATTTTAGAAGGAGAGAGAGAGGGAGAGTGGGGGAGGGGCAGAGGGAGAGAGAATCTCAAGCAGGATCCCTGCTGAGAGCAGAGCCCTACACGGGGTTCAATATCAGGATCCTAAGATCATGACCTGCGCCAAAACCAAGAGTCAGATGCTTAAACCGACTAAGCCACTCAGATGCCCCATCTCCTAATAAATATTAATAGTAAGCAAATTTGTCCTGATTCATCTTGGTATATACCATATTTTCCATGTTTCTTATCATAAAGGAGTATTTTTTCCCTGGTGAAACAGCTCCAAGTTCTTCACATCCGTGTTCTGAAGAAAGGATTCACAACAGTCATGTTTCAGTTTTGAAAAAGTTTTGAAAAAGAAAGAAAATTTTATTATTATTATTATGTGTGTCTGGGTTATGTGGGCTATGTGTGTCTGCCTCCCCTCCCAGATTCCACTGGGGGGTGGGGAGGGGGCAGCCCAGGAGCAAGAGGGGATGTGAGGCAAGACTGACTCTTCAGGATTCCACATAGTGGAGGAGTTCCTCCATGAGACAGTGTTTCTTATAGCATCCTCCTTATAGCGGGGGCTGGCATTCTTTGTTCTGAGACCTTAAGTTGAAATGCTGAGCAATGGGTCAGTTTGGTTTGATTGTGACACAGACTAATGATCACCAAATTTAACTAGATTTGACTTTATAAATTCTTCAGAGTGAGTCAGAACATTCTGATCAGGATTATAGTCTACCTAGCTAATCATTTCACTAATCATATCTGAAACCCTTCTTTTGCTGTGAAGCTGTCCTCTCCAATCCATCCACATTTACCTATCCTTGACTTCAAAATGCCAACAACACTCAGGATCCTACCAGGGAGCAAAGTAGTCTCCCAATTTTCAGGGCCATGTGTCCCATAATTGTCTCTCTCATCCTAACTGAAGAAGTTTCCAGAAGCTTCTTCACCACTGGGAGGCAAATTCTTCATCTGTTCTTAGTGCAAATTCCTGAGTAAGAAAATCTACATGAGTGATAACTATTATCGCAGTACAATGGCATAGTTGCTATCTCCATGGACCATACACCCTTAGTAATGTATCTGCCTTCTGGTTTGATCCCTGTGATTATGAATGTGAAGGTCTGGGTTAAATGATATATAATCTGGCCTTTGAGGAAACCAGCCATGTGGGAGAACAGGGTGGGAAAGACACAATGAATCAGTGGTTTCCCTTAGAAGGTGATATATATAGACAAGATATGAAGAATGCAATGTCCAGTTTGACTATGAAGTTTATATTTAAAATATCTGTTCTATTTGTATTCTTTTGAAGATCCTAGTTTGTGTCTCATTCACAACTCTTTACTGTTAAATACAGGAATAATAAAGAAGAAAGGACAGCTATATTGTATTCTTCATAATGACCATCATAATATTCGAAAATGATTATCATAAATACAACAATGGGAAACTAGCCTTACAAGTTTATTGTAAGTATTTACAAGTGATTTTTAAGTATACTTTGTAAAATCAGAAAATTTCCTCCAAGTTTTCAGACACTGAATTCAGGGACTATCTACAAAAGAAAATATATATATATATATATATATTTGTAAAACACAGTTTAATAAGTAATTAAGTCTGTCCTGTTGTATATTTGATCAAATTACTTGTAGTTTGGTCTGCCTATTAAGCATAAAAACAATATATTTTAAAAAAGTATAGAGATCTAGGGACACCTGGGTGGTTCAGTCACTTAAGTGTCTGCCTTTGGCTCAGGTCATGATCCCAGAGTCCTGGGATTGAGTTCAGCATCGGGCTCCCTGCTCAGCAGGGAGCCTGCTTCTCCCTCTGCCCCTCACTCTGCTTGTACTCTCTCTCTCTGACAAATAAATAAATAAAATCATTGAAAAAAAAAGTATCGAGGGGCGCCTGGGTGGCTCACTCAGTTAAGTGTGTGCCTTCAGCTCAGGTCATGGGTCCTGGGATAGAGTTCCACGTTGGGCTCTCTGCTCAGCGGAAGCCTGCTTCTCCTTCTGCCTACCACTCCCCTGCTTGTACTCTTTCTCTTTCTGTCAAATAAATAAATAAATCTTCAAAAAAGTATTGAGATCTAATCACCACACTCTTTGCGTTGTAATGCTCTTGTAAATATATCACATGTGAATACTGTTTTAAAAATAGTGACACTGAGGGGGTGCCTGGGTGGCTCAGTCGTTAAGTGTCTGCCTTCGGCTCAGGTCATGATCCCAGGGTCCTAGGATCGAGTCCCACATTGGGCTCCCTGCTCCGCGGAAAGCCTGCTTCTCCCTCTCCCACTCCCCCTGTTTGTGTTCCCTCTCTCGCTGTGTCTCTCTGTCAAATAAATAAATAAAAATCTTAAAAAAAAAAGAAAAAGAATGGAAATCTGTCCAAATTTAACATTCATACAATCAACATGGTGGACATGAGATTGGAATCTTGGCACACAAGATAGAAATTATAAAGAAGAGATAAAGGATGTACTTCTAGGACAGGGTATAAACAGCTTGAACTTGCAAGTCAGTTTTTGCAGAAAATGTCTTTCCAATGAAAGTTAGCATTAAATATTTCTTCTGAGGCAAAACCTTGATAGTCCAAAGATATCTAATTCTGGTAACAACCACTGACTATCCTGAAGCCTGGCAGAGACATTTGTCATCATCACCTGACCTGTCCCATTGCTCAGTGTGCAGGAAAAGCGTATTGAGGGATTGAGTGCATGGGCCGTTTGCTGCCAGATGTGCCAGTCAATGCACCACTGAGGTTAAACCATTTCAGAAAGACTTGAAGGGGTAGAAACACTTGCCCTCCTACAGGGAGTTTGAGATTAATCCATTAAACCTATTTTACTGAAATTGCAGTATTTGAGATCATTATGTATCTTATTTTGGATTTCCTTATGTTAAATGCAGACTTCTGATAGCTTACAATTCAACATAGATCAGTCTATAGATAATGTGAGGTTTCCATCTCAGTGCCTTTAGGCATTAGAAAAAATGTGCATATGCTGCATATTTTTTTACATCAAGCTATGCAAAATTCCATATATACATAAAATCTCTGGAGAAAAATAATGCAGATATGACTCAGGGAGGATATTCTATTTCATTGATAGCAGAATTCCCTTTCTTGCTTATTAACTCCTGTTAACCTAATATAGAAAGTTTCTTTTTCATCCTTGTCCTAACATTTTAATGACTATAGTTTTTGGATTAAAAATATTTTACTATTAATTTATTTTGGAAATACTTTTTGTATTTTCATCCAAAATGTTACAAGAATGGAAACTTACAAATCTAGATTTCACTAAGTAGACAATGTAAATGAATATTTGATAATTATTAGTTGTTTTGGAAATCTATATTTTCTTTCGAATAAAGCCCCTAATTAGTAATTCACATTCATCACTTGTGGCAAACACATACATCTAATTATGTAACAGAAATGAACTGTTTTAAACATGCCAGTTTCTAATTAATTAATTACTTCGAAATTATATTACCTTTTGCACATTTAATTTTCCAGTTGCCCATGTCAGAAATTTCGAGTATCTTAAATTAGCACTCTCACGCATTCCTGACATTTAAAGAAGCATATGCTTTACAGATACTATCTTTATAAGCCTCTTTATTTTGCATTTCCAACTCCCAGGCTTTGGTAAATACCTCTTACTTCTTGCCCGGCCAATTAAAAGAGCTTTTATTTGGTCTTTTGGCCTTTACTGTTGATTCTCTTACAATACATTGTTGATATAAATACCAGAATGAGCTTCCTAAAATGAATATCTAATTATGTTACTTCCTTGAAGGTGAATCAGTGCATACCCCAGATTGGGAGTCACTAGCTTAATGGTTTGCTCTTACCTACAAGGTAAAATGTGATTTGACATACAGGGCTCTTGAAAATATGACTCTATTTAGCTTTCTAACCCCATAGGCTGCACCAGAGTGATGTCAAAGTGCTCACAGTTCTCTGAACACATGATGATTCTGAACTTTTCATGTGTCTTTGATCTACTTTACTTTGAACACCCTTCACCGCTTTGCCCATTGGTCAATGTTATTCCATTAAGAGTGACTCCCAATGTATGTGTCAGCCTTTCTTTCATGGAGCAATCATGTCACTGCAATTACCCTCCTCTTCTCACTAGGAGTCCTGTGCTGTATCTGTTGTCACACATATTTGTCTCCTTCACTAGGTAATGATTTTCTTGGGGTTAGGGACAGGGACTCATTCTTCTTTCTGTGGACAGGGGTTGTCAACATTTAATGCCTGGCACATATTAAGAACTCAGTGAGTACTTCACAATCAATGGATGAAAGGAAGAATGTGGGGACGCCTGCGTGGCTCAGTCAGTTAAGAGTCTGCGTTTTGCTCAGGTCATGATCCTGGGGTCCTGGGATCAAGTCCCGCGTTGGGGGTCTCTGCTCAGCGGGAAGCCTGCTTCTCCCTCTCCCACTACCCCTGCTTGTGCTCTCTCTCTCTCTGTCAAATAAATAAATAAAATCTTAAAAAAAAAAAAGAAAGGAAGAATGTGTTAAATTTTTATTAAGCTTTCACAAAATCAATAATTTCTGCAGAAAAACATTTTCTTTGATAATAATTAAGTAAAATAATTAGTAAAGCTAAGCCATGTTTATAGTGAAAACTTAGATAATTGAAGAATGTCATAATAAAAAAAAGAATGCCATAATAAAAATTAATTTTAAGCAGAAAGATTTCCATTCTTACCTAAATTAGAATATTCTCTCTGCCTTTTACAATATGCCGTCTGGCGTAATACTCATAAAATAGCTGGATCACTATGTTTTTAAGAGATATATATTTGATGTAACACAAAAGACTAAACAGGTTTGCAAAAGATTAAATAGGTTTGCAAATCAATTATGTTATGATGAATACTATAGACTGGATATTTGTATGTCCTCAAAATTCATATGTTGAAACATAATCTCTCATGTAGTGTTATTTGGAGATGGGGACTTTGGGAAGTGGTTAGGTCATGAAAGCGGAGCCCTCATGAATAGTATTAGTGTACTTAGGAAAGAGACTCCAAAGAGCTCTCTTATCCATGTGAAAAGCCACTGAAATGATGGCCAACTATGAACCAGGAAATGGGATCTTACAGGGCACTGAATCTGCTGGTGCCTTGATCTTGTGTTTCCCAGCCTTTCGAACTATGAAAAATAAACTTCTATTGATTATAGGTGACCCAGTCTATGGTGTTCTGTTACAACACCATGAATGGATTAAAACAGTGAACCATCCATACAGCTGACAGTACGAAATAAATAAATGAGAAGTTACATTTTGACATTGTTCTCCATATGCTATAACATGAGGTCATAGTGAAAAAATTATTATTCTTTATTCTAATCATGTAAATTTTGCATTTACCTGAATTAAATTATATCAGTTAGCTGGACAGAGAGAATGCTTCATCTCATGACCCGCAGTGCTCCATTACCATGGCAGTGTGGTCATACTTCAAAGGGCGTGGTTTTGATTTGTTACAGCAAGGACTCCAGCTCTTTTCTCATGAAATGGTCTTGAATTCAGAGCTCTGATCAAGCATATACTGGGTATGCGCTTATTTATGTGGCACCAAAGCTAAAATGCTGGATGATTTGTTGATATGTCACAGCTTGAAATCCTTGTCATTGGTGTTACTACTAGGCAGACTTGCAGTGGCATGGCCTCCCAAAGGCTGCTGAGACAATATAAGAAGTCAGATGGTAGCTTCTGAGATCATAGTGATTTATTTGTTTCACTTGATTTAAAATATTATTTAATTTTTATATTAGGCTCTAATAGAATTAGATCAAGAATGACCAATTTTCAAAGAAAAAAAGGTATATAGGAGCAAAACAGACTGTTTTGAGTGTGAAGGTTGAGTAAGTGAGGAAACTATGAGATTCTCAGTCAATATAGGAAATGATGAAGTTTCTCATGGCCCTGGACAGAGGCAGACGAGAAAAGGAAAACTAAAAATGAAATGAAAATAAAGATTTTTGTCTCATTACTCAGGATGTGATGAGAATCAAACTTCATAAGACCAAAAAAAAAAAAAAGTTTTGAAAAGATAAAAAAAATCAAGTGCGAGCTCTTTTAAAAATAATGAAAACAAATAGCAGAGAATAAAGCAGAATTTCATTTTTCTTTCACTCATACTTAGTAATTTTTAAAGATTTTGATAGAATTTCTTAGTAATGATATTTGTTAAAGTATATATATATTTTTTACTTATCTTTGCTTCAATCTTAAAGAATTTGAGATTTCACTAGTAGCTAGTTTGTAATCAGGTAATAGCCACATGTTTCTAAAAATAAACTAAGTTTTCAGCTTAACATTCAATGAAGCTATTGAATGCTCAAGTGTTTCAAGACTAAATACTTTTTCCATCCCTTGATTGGAGAGCTGTTCAGTCTAAAGATTTATTCATTTGACTTCTCTAAAAACAACATGAAATTCTTTTAGCCAGTGACCCTCCATCTTTGTTCCTTAGAGGTTCCCAGTGGTGACAGGAAAGCTTTGGGGAACTTGCAGGATTAACCTCCACTTTTGCACTTAAAGCAGACACAATTCCAGGTTATTCTTTTTATTTGGCTTTCTTACAATATCTGTGAAAAGTTTTCCATGCTGTATATAAGTTTGAAAATTAATACTCTGCGGCAGAGAACACAAAATGGCATGCAAAAGCAAGGGGCAAACTACAGACATGATGGTTTTGTTTTGTTTTGTTTTGTTTGTGTTTTTAATATTGTCAATTTAGACAGAAAGAGGCTGCATTTCCAACTTCTTAAGGAAGGAAGGAAGGAAGCAAGCAAGCCAGCCAGCCAGCCAGCCATACATGGCTTGCATTCCCATAATGCATAAGTAGCTGGAGCAAAGTAACCACTGTAAAGTAAACCAGATTAGAAGGAATTTGCATTCTTAAGCACTCCCCACCCCCACACACATAGAAACACTGCTACCACTTAAAATTCTTCATGGCCTGCCAGCCTCACTTATTTGTATCACTTATTAATCTCCTGTATACAACTGAATTTGGTCATTGCTAGGTTATTATCTTCTCAATGAACAGTGAATCAACAAGTCAAATATATAGACTAAAATAGGAGAACGAGAACAAGATGAATAACCGTGGACCTTCTTTTCTCTCTTTCCTCTCTCTCACAAACATACACACACAACGGATAAGAAACTAGGCATAAATTTAAGTATTTAAGATACATTTTTAATAACTAAAATTAAATTTTAATTTGAACCTCCATTCTTCTCAGGTCATTCAAATCAGGGTCCCTTTCTTTACCCCTACATTTTTCAGTAGTTTGGGAGATGATTAGGGTTTCTTGGGGTCCATTTATCTTTCAAATAATCTGTCCACCTGGAAATCCTCTGAGACTTCTGTCACTGATATGTGTAGATAGCCTCTGATCTGATCCTTTTTCACCTCTGCTGTTCCTTTCAGAAGAAACACTCAGTTTTTTCCACCCCAGGATTTAGGGCCAAAGCAATACTGGGTGGATTCTTTGTCACTCTGGGGCATGGGCAAGGGGTGAGGCTATTGATGGCTCTTATCTTCTTTCTTCTGCATCACAAACATTCCCAGAAGCAGTGAAAACGGAATGGCTGAAGTGCTTAAATGGGACATAAAGAGAACTACTGAGAGAAGGGGGGATAAAAAATCCAGCCTCCCAAACAAACAGAACCAACAATCCGTAAAATTGCAATGATTAAATCACATGTCATTCTTAACTTCCTTCAGGTAATGTCCCCTCTGTGCCAGAAGCCAAATACAGTTACCAAAGCTCTGTAATACAAAGGAATAAGCAAACCAACTCGCTGAAAAACTAATTAAATTAAATTCACTGGACCATGAAGCATACAAATGTCTAATATCTGTAATGGCCTAGGGAAACAAAAACTTTTGAGTGTACTGATACAGAAAAAGAGGAGGGGCATACTTGTTCACAGTGGAAATGATGGATCTCAAACATGCACAGGAAAGCAACATTAGCAGTATGCAAAAAGGAAAGAGAATCAAGAATATTAAACTTGTTGAGGGGGAGTTAAGAAATCTTTTAAACGAAGTTCAGATTGATAATATAATCACTTGGCAAATTAAATTTAAGACACCATCTACCCAAAGTCTTAACTTCTAGAACCCTTCCACTGGTTTTGACAGTGGTGTACATGCATGCATGTGCACACACATATGCACACATACTTTATTTTACTGATATATGAATATAATACATTTTCCACCATCATAGCTTTGATTGTTTAGGTACATTAATCTTATATGATAATTAGATGTCGAATTTATCTACAGTGAAGTTACTTTCTCTTACAGACCAATTTCTTCAGAGGAAAGGTAGAGAACTCTGTTGCTATCTGTGGCCTTGCCATTTTCCCATATATTTTGCTTAAATCTGAAAGCTATTTTTTAAAGATTTCTTTCTTTCTTTCTTTCTTTCTTTGAGAGAGAGAGACGGCACGAATGACCGTGAGCACACGAGCATCGGCAGAAGGAGGGACAAAGGGAGAGAATCTTCAAGCAGATCCCTGTAGAGTGTGGAACCCACACGGGGCTTGATCTCACAACCCACGAGATCATGACCTGAGCCTAACTCAAGAGTTGGTCGCTTACCCGATTGAGCCACCCAGATGCCCCTGAAAGCTACTTTTAATTCTTTGTTTTTTGGCAATAATTTCCGATAGATCTTTATGATCTATCAATCAAGACTTTCATCAAAGAACTACAACTCTTCTTTTAAACACCTGCTCTCACCACCATACCTAGGTTAGTACAATCTCTTTTTTAAGGTTTTCCTAAGCTTTACTTTTACATAGTCTCTAAATGGAGGCTACAGGCAAGAATCCCCCAGGACCGAAGTCAGGGACCATGAATTACCTTGGACAAGGTTGTTCTACCAGCATGGAGTAAGAGTCTAGCAGATGGCGTAGTCAAAGATTTACTTAAGAGCCAGAGAAGGAAATTGTCACTCCTCTTACCAGTGGGATTTGAGTATTTGCCTGGATCAATGACAACTGTGTATTTCCTATTCTTCCCCCCCCCCCCAAATGGGAGTTTTAATTCTGGGTTTCCAGTTCAATTTCTCTAATTATGTATCTGATGTCCCTGGGTATGATAACTTGAATTTTGGTTTCTAGTTGTCAGTATGCAAGGAAATTACACAGACTTGATGAAATAACTGCTTTTGAATTTGAAGCTAGAAATGTAACTGGAGGGGTCTCTGGGTTGTCTCCTGTGAGGAGGGATGATTGGGTTCTACGTGTGGGAGGCAGGACAAGAAGGGCAAGCTTAAAGCCCTTACACTAATATAAATATCCCAACAAGTATACCCAGCAAACTGATCCTACAATGTCTTATCTTAGAGGCCTTATTACTGGTGTTTTTTTTCCCCCACCAGCATAATGAAGAAAATAATGATGTCTTTTTATAGCTTTGTAAAGAGGATTATGTGAGATAATTTACAGGGAATGTGATGATGTGTGATATATATGTATTAGTTATTATTTTATGATTACTATTGTCATTATTGTAGTTATTCTTGTTCCTACCAGACCTGGGACCCCATGGTGCAGCTCTGGAGGATGCCTAGCCCATCTCCCTTCTCAAGACTTAACATTCTTCCCAATCTCTCCCTTAGTCTCTGAAGTCTTATTTCAAACACCCTAGAACCCCTGGACATATACAATTCCCTTTATGTGATGATAGGTGCAGTATAATTTAGAGACTTGCTGTTGCTGTTATTCCCTTGAAAATTCTTGTATTTCTATCAGAAGGTGTCTGGCCACTTATAGTAATTGGTTAACCACCCCCCATGTATTTAATGGAGGCCCCAAGACTACACAACAATTTATTCCATGATTCCTTGGTTCTCGCTTCCATTTATTATTCCACCTTTTTTCAGATTTTTTCTTACAAATTTAGTCTCCAGATACCTCTTTGACCTTACCTCCATTCTAGAGATGAACACATGTATTTTCTCATGTGTTAAGAAGCAATTGGGAAGGAAATACTTCAATTTCCTGCTGTTGAATCTATAAACCTACATGTTTTCATTCCTCTTTTACCTACATTCTTTCCTCTTATAAAGATAAGAGGTGTTTCTTGTCCCTTCTAAAATTCTTCCTTCTACATAATCTCTGCATCCCATGATGGCTTAGTCTGCTCAGGTTGCTATAACAGAATATCATAGATTGCATAGCTTATAAATAACAGAAATTTATTTCTCATGTTTCTCGAGGCTGCAGATCTAAGATTAGAGTGCCTGTATGGTCAGGTTCTGATGAAAGCCACTTTCCAGGCTGCAGACTTGGCTGAAAGAAAGCTAGCTATCTCCGGCCTCTTTTTGTAAAGCACTAACCCCATTCAAGAGAGATCCTTCATGACCTAATTCCTTTCTAAAGTCCCTCCCTCCAAATACCATCCTAACCATGCTCTCCACAATTGTCTCTGTAACAGAATCCATTTCTATGGGCTCTATCTGAATGTATCATCTCCCTTATCAGTGTGTATAATACATTTTTATTTAGTTGCATTCTTAATTATTTGCCTCTAAAATGTGATTTTTATAACATCATCGTCTAATCCGTGTTGTTTATCATTGAATGACCATACCATTGCACAACGTGTTAATGGATCTGAAAAAATAGAAGGATAAGTAACATAACATAGTCTTCTCTCTACTCATATCCGTTTTTCTCCCTTTCCACATGCATGCCACAGTTGAATCTTCATTCTTATGATTAATCTTTTAAACTATAGAAGTAGTGGAAGATAAATCTCAAAAGACATTAGAATCAAATAGATAGTGTTGAATATTAGGGCATGCATCGTAAACTCAATTTGTTAGTAAATGGAGAATGAATGGGCACTTTAAGTAGTCATCACTAAAAAGATACCAGAGCCATGAGCTTCAGCCCCACACTCCTCTAGTCAATTAAAATGAAATGACCACCGCATTAATGATATTCTTAGTAGAAATGTGTGGTTAGTGCTAATCCCTGAATTATTTAACAAAAGACACTATGAAATCAGGATGATGGAATATTCTCTGCACTTGGCACGTAAAGTTAAACAAGAGGGGAAAGGAAGGTAGCTAAAAATGTAGAAGATAAAATCACCATTCAAAGTGACCTTGTTGAATAGAAAAACACACAGAAAAAAATACAGTCAAGATAAGATGCGGGTAGCATATCTGAAGAGAAAAATAATTTTTCAATGCAAAAAA
Organism: Phoca vitulina; assembly: GCF_004348235.1. Lineage (NCBI taxonomy): Eukaryota > Metazoa > Chordata > Mammalia > Carnivora > Phocidae > Phoca > Phoca vitulina. Next base: position 79,090 of record NW_022589775.1, on the reverse strand, counting down.
TACAAGGAATGCAAGGGTGGCAGAAAAATAGCTAAGTGTCATAATAGATAATAAACTAACCATGATCAGTGATGCAGCCCTGAGGAAAGCAAACACAGCTCGGAATTCTTAAGTAGGAGCCATGCACCAAGAAACCATGAGGTAATTCTCAAATTCTATTCAGCACTGACTTGACTTGTTTTCATAATCAAAATTAATGCTGTTGTGGGAAATGTAGGGAGAGTTTAGAAGAAGGCAATGGTGCTGGATTATAAATCAGAAAGAAAAGGCAAAGAAAGACAACATGGAGAGAAGACAAATGGTAATGCAGAAAGAGCAAGTTTTACATGTAGGCAAGATATGGTGGGGATTTCTAAGAGCTGATAAAACACTAGCAGGAGATACTACAAAGATAAAGATTAAAATTGATTTTTCTTTGAACGACTTAAATAAAATCCCATCCAACTGAGGCTATACTAAATTGCCTTCAATTTACTCCTAATCTTCATAGTAATGTGGATGCTATTATTTTAGCATTGATTCTGACAAGCTGCTAAAAAAGCAGTAATCTCCAGGATAGATCTTTATAAAAAGTGCAAATGATAACAGTGTGGACAAAGCCAGATAGTGGATAACACAGAGTCAGATATGGCCCAGTGCAACAACCATAGCTTTCGAGACCTGGACCGGGAGGAGTTAGCTATAATGAATGCGTAGTGCACCTGGTGCCAGGCTGAGTGCATTGACTGCCTTGTCATTGTTAATTTGCTTAGTGACTTTGTGTGTAGGTGACATGATCATCTCCAGTTTACAATGTGGAAATTGAGGTTTATTAGATGAAGCAGCAAACCCACAGCCTTAGAACTAAAGTGTGCTATTTAAGCTCATGCTTGTTTGACACTAAAACCCATGTTCTTTACCACAAACAATATTAATTTTTTAGTAGTGGTTTATTTTCCCTACTATTCTCCTAGAGCCATGTATATGGTTGCTGTGTGATAAACATTCATTAAAAGACTATTACAGGTAACACATTAGGGGAAATACAAGAGGACAGGTTGGAAAATGCAAAGAAATCTATATAAACAGAAGAATATACTTTTAAAGGTTTTAAATTTAGTAGTTACACTGATCTCTTCATTTGGGCATATTTTAGCTTCAGATTATGTTTCCTGTGTGGAATAATTTGTGCGTTTTTTACAATTTGTAAAACGTACTTTTTACAATTATGATAGTGTTTGAATGGTAAGGGAAGGAGGACAAACATTTGTTAATTCTGTGAAACAGAATTTCATTCAGATAATAAAAAGAGAAAGAAAAAGGGAACAAAAGGAAGAAAGAAAGAAAGAGAGAGAAAGAAAGAAGAAAAGAGAGAGAAAAGAAAGAAAGAAAGAAAGGAAGAAAGAAAGAGAAGGAAAGACAGAAACAGAAGGAAAGACAGAAAGAGAAGGAAAGACAGAGAAAGAGAAGGAAAGAAAGAGAAAGAGGGAGGGAAGAGAGGAGGGAGTGAGGAGGGAATGAAGAAAGGTCTCTTAAAATTGGAAGACAATCTATAACTTAAATAGATTATGTCTACTCTTTCAAAATAACAAAACATAAATCTGTTAGATCTAAAAATATTTGAGTTCTTCAAAGAAAACAAAGATGATTGTGAAAATACTACTTTTAATAGAACTTTGCTCATAGAATGTCTTAGATCCTTTTCTTTCTTTCTTTCTTTCTTTCTTTCTTTCTTTCTTTCTTTCTTTCTTTCTTTCTTTCTTTCTTTCCTTCTTTCTTTCTTTCTTTTATTAATGTAAAAAGACTGCATGAAAAATCTTAGTTTCACTCTTTACAATCTTAGATAAATGGCATGAAAGACCAGGGACAGACCTTAGCCCTGAAAATAATAAAAGTGAAATAATCAGTTATGAGAACTGTACTAGTCAAGGTTCTCCAGAGAAACATAACAAATCGGAGATACACATACACACACACACATATGGAGAGGGAGAGAGTGGGATTTTAAAGAATTGGCTCAAGTGATGATTGTGGAGGCGTTGTGAGTCCAAAATCTGATGGGAGAGAGAGAGAGTTTGGCTGGCTGGTGACTCAGGAAATAAGACAGGTCTTGTCCTCAGTCAGTCCGCTATTGAGCCAGGAAGAATCAACTTGTAGGTGAAGCCTAAAGGCAGTCTGCAGACTGAATTCCCTCAAGCTCAAGAGAGGTCAGCTTTTTGTTCTAGTTAGGCTTTCAACGCAGTGAGGCTTAAACTCTGCTTTAAGGACAATCTGCTTTACTCAAAAGTTCACCATTTACATGTAAATCTCATTCAAAAACACCCTCACAGAAACATCTAGAGTAACAGTTGACCAAAATGTCTGTGCATGGTGGCCCAGCCAAATTGACACAAAACTGACCCATCACTGCAGCACCATTTGCTTTTGCTTTTGAAAGAATTATAATTTTCATAGGATATTACCTCCTCCCTTATTCACTTTTAGGAAATATAAAGGGCAGATTTATCCATTCATTTGTTTATCATTGGAGACAAGAATACATTTTTTGGGTCATCTCAGTTTTTGATATTGTCTTTAACATCAGCTGGTCCTCAGCTGATTTCTCTAATATGTGTCATTATCTGCACAATAATTAAAGAGGTAAAAGCCTAAGTTATACAGGGATTGAGAAAGCGAAGCACAACTTCTCATAACCAGTTCTCTGTGTTCACTCACAGTTCCTCTTTTTCTTTCATTTCTTTTTAAATTGATGTATAGGTGACATACGTTATAGTAGTTTCAGGTTATAGCACAGGTACTATCAATTTCAAGTTTACTGGAGTCATTTAAGGCACACGGTGCCTCTAGAGTAGAAGTCTGACATCTTATTTTTCTTTGTTTCCTGCTATCCATCCAGCTCAAATAAAAATCTGAAAGCTAAAGAAATTTAAAGGCATGAATGTACTTATGATAAAATTAGTAAAGTGACATAGAAATTTTTGAAAATTTGCCAAAACCTTACTATTTCACATTATGACTTTAGGGACAATTTTGATTTTTTTTTTTTGGTTCAAAATAAAACATAATGAGGGAAAAAAACCACCTTAAACAAAAAATACACAGAAGAATAACAAGGTGATAGAAAGATATTAAAATGGAAACTTAATACAGAAAGAGAGTCATTTTTCTCTATAGGATAAATTTGTAGATGGTGGGTTTTATTATTCTAAATCATAAGTTAATATTCTGGGTTGACTTCTCCATAATTTATATATATTTTTAAAGATTTACTTATTTATTTATTTGAGAGAGGGCAGTAGTGGGGGGAGGGGCAGATGGAGAGGGAGAGAGAGAGAATCTCAAGCAGACTCCCTGCTGAGTGCAAAGCCCAAGGTAGGGGTCCATCCCAGAATCCTTAGATCATGACCTGAGCCAAAATCAAGTCGGTCACAACCGACTGAGCCACCCAGGTGCCCCAACCTCCTCCATAATTTATATTTTGAAGAGAATCATTTTCTGTTGCAACATTGTGATATATCACTAGTAGTTTCCAAAGGCTTTTCCTGGTATTCTTTTGAGGAAAAAGTTTATAATATTTGTAAGAAAGTTTACTAATAAATAATGGTGGACCATGATTTTTTTTATAAAATACGTACATAAAATATGTAAAGCTTTTTCAACTTATTATTCTAGACTAATTCTTTCATTTAATAAATATTCAGTGATAGTAAAAAATCTTATTATTTCCTACCTTTAAGTGTAATTTACCTGAAACGTATTTCCTTTTTCTTGGTTTGAAAGGAAACTTGTCATCTCTGTGGCAGACTGAGCTGATATGAGAAGTTATTCTTTCAGCTTCAAGCATATAAGAATTCACACAATATAATATTTCAGATTGTGTAAGGGAAAGCTTTTCATACAAAGCAAACTAAAGGGAGTACATAGATGTCAGAATTAAGAACCCTCTAAATGAAGGCATAAAGGACCCAAAAGACACTTAAGTTTGGGAATTTCAGACTGGATTTTGACCTTGGGCCTGGGTAGTAGGATGCTAATGTCCACCCAGGGATGAAAATGACATAATTCCCAGGCCCAGTGGAGACCTGCATTTCCTTCACAAACTGATGAAGTGAGGCCCATCTGTGAAATGGAGATTAGAATACCTTACTCACCAGCACAAGGAATCATCACATAAATTGGTCATATACTTGAGATAATGAATGGAAAGGGAATTTCCATTAAAATCCAAATCTTATGTCTATGTCCAGAGTAGGTGTTAGGTAAAAATCTTGTTACCTGTGAGGTTGATCAGCTGAGACGTTAACATACTGCTCTGTAATTACAAAACTACACAGGTTTCCTACAGCCTACAACAAATATTACTCCATAAGTACACAACCCCAACTTGGGTAGGTGTCACACCTAGAGAAAAACAATGCCCTCTCCAGAAAAGTTCACAGTAAAAACCACACACACGCACAAATACATACATACATATGCAGATAAACAGAGGGAACACAATCACTATGAGAGCCGTAGATGTAACAAACGGCAGAATGTACTCCTCAAGGACTCATATGGAGCAATATAAATGACATTTAAAATATGTGCATCTGAAGTGCTCAAAATGATGGAGGGAAACATGTAATTCATAGAGCAAAAACAATGTATTATAAAAAAAAAATTTTGAAAAAGAACAACCAGGATAGCAATTCTAGAATGACAAAATGTAACCACTAAAGTAAAACTGTTAAGGGGACAAGTCCAATCAATATATTGGTTATACCAAAAGAGAAACTCAGTCAGAAGATGAATATAAGGAATCATTGGGGAATCTCTTACAGAGAGATAATACATGAAATACAGGTGTGAGACAAATTAGAATCCATGCAGAATAAGGTAAGAAAGCTCATGTACATCTAACAGGAGTGCTGCATTTAGAGACATCTCAATAAAACTATTGCAGAACTTCAGTGTTCAGAAAAAAACAGTAGAATTTACTGCATTAGTTTGCTAGGCTGAATAACAAAGTACCACAGGCTGCGTGGTTTAACAACAGAAATTTATTTTTTCACAGTTCTAGAAGCCAGAAGTCAAAGATCAAGGTATTGGAAAAGTTGATTTCATTCTAGGGTCTCTTAACTTGGACTACAAATGGCCACCTTCTCACCATGGCCTTTCCTCTATGGCATGCACCCCTGACATCTCTGTATGTGCCAAAATTTCCTCTTCTTATAGGGACACCAATAGGATTAGATTAGGGCCCACACCAGTGGCCTCATTTTAAAGCAGTCGCCTCTTCAAAGGCTCTATGTCCAAATATAGTCACATGCTGAGGTACCTCATAAGGTGTCCGGACTTCAACATAGGGATTTTTTTTGGAGGGTGGTGGACTTGGACATAATTCACACCATAACACTTGCCAAAGAACAAAAATGGATTTCTTAAAAAGAATTGACAATCAGGGGCGCCTACGTGGCTCATTGTGTTAAACCTTGATTCTTGACTTTCGCTCAGGTCATGACCTCAGGGTTGTGAGATTGAGCTCCCTGTTGGGCTCTGCACTGAGCGTGGAGCCTGCTTAAGATTCTCACTTTAGGGGCACCTGGGTGGCTCAGTCGTTAAGCATCTGCCTTCGTCTCAGGTCATGATCCCAGGGTCCTGGGATCGAACCCCGCATCAGGCTACTTGCTCAGCGGGAAGCCTGCTTCTCCCTCTCCCACTCCCCCTGGCTGTGTTCCCTCTCTCGCTGTGTCTCTGTCTGTCAAATAAATAAATAAAATCTTAAAAAAAAAAAAAAAAAGAGAGAGATTCTCTCTCTCTCTCTTCCTCTGACCCTCCTCTCCCCACCAGCTCACACACACTGGGGTGCTCTCTCTCTCTCTCTCTAAAAAAAAAAGAACTGACAATCAGACCTATTGTAAAATAGATGCCAGAAAGGAGAGGAAATGGAATAACACCTCCCAAATACTAATGGAAAATAAAGTCAATCTCGGACTCCATAGTCAGAGACAATATTTTCAAGAAAAAGAAATAGAATTATTAAGAAATAAAAATAGTTCTTATTCACATACTTTCCCTGAAAAATTTGCTGGTGGTTGGGTTTTAGAAAGAAAGAAACTAAATTTTGAGGAAAGAATGGTATACAAATATTACTGCTTAACAAAAGGATTTCAAACATTTTGGTATATCTAAATATTTACTTACTATAAAAGAAGATGATGATATGATGTAGGCAATTAATTTGGAGGTTGTTAAAATGAGGTGGGAAGAATTGTAGAATAGATAAAATGGAAGGTGGACAGTTTTTTTTCCTTCATTTAATACACTTGAAGGTATTTGTATTTTGTTTCTTCTATTGTTAAGGAGAAAGAGGTGGTGCACATTTTAGATTTTAGGGAAAAAAAGCCTTTAAAAATTACATTCATGTAAAAATTAGAATTAGAATGTGTAATTTCCAAGCTAGCAGAAAATGAAAAGAAGTTAGAAAAAAATAAATTTTGTAAACATAAGTAAGGAAGAAAACAAACAAACAAAAGATGTATGGTAATAAAGCTTGAAGTAAGACCATAGCAGGAAAAGAGAAAACACCTTAATGTATAAATTTCATAAATATGAATTTAAATGAATAAACCTTTAAGTAAGATTTATATAAGCCTTAAAATTCACATAGCAGCACACTATATTTTGTTTATTGTGGGTGTGTATAAGAAGAAGAAGATAGCAGGAAGGGAAAAATGAAGGGGAGGGAAATCGGAGGGGGAGCCGAACCATGAGAGAGGATGGACTCTGAGAAACAAACTGAGGGTTCTAGAGGGGAGGCGGGTGGGGGGATGGGTTAGCCTGGTGATGGGTATTAAAGAGGGCATGTACTGCATGGAGCACCGGGTGTTATATGCAAACAATGAATCACGGAACACTACATCAAAAACTAATTATGTGGGCGCCTGGGTGGGTCGGTTAAACGACTGCCTTCGGCTCAGGTCATGATCCTGGAGTCCTGGGATCGAGTCCCGCATTGGGCTCCCTGCTCAGCAGGGAGTCTGCTTCTCCCTCTGACCCTCCCCCCTCTCATGCTCTTTCTATCTCATTCTCTCTCTCAAATAAATAGATTAAAAAAAATCTTAAAAAAAAACTAATGATGTAATGTATGGTGATTAACATAACATAATAAAATAAAAGAAAATTAAAATAATATATAGTGTGTAATATATATTATATATTAATATAATATATTATATATTAACATGTATATTAACTCCAATTAAGCATGCTTTATATTTTACATGCTTTTTATTTTTCAACGGATACAGTGAAGTAAATTAGGGATAAGTAAATTAGGGATAAGCCGTATCTTCTTAAATCTGTCAATATTAAAATTTAGATGGATGTTTACCTGAGAGCTAAAAGTTTTACATAAAGTTAGTCTCATTTCTATTGTAAGAGGATTAGAATTATTTTGTAATTCTTTGATGAGGCCTATAAACAATGAAAGTGAAGTCTTCAAAAAAAAAAAAAGAAATAGCTCAAGAAGTTTAATATTTGGATCATGGTATTGTTGCTGTTGCTACTGGGACGGAAAAGTTACTGTCTGTAGCCCATCTTCCACTGCCCCCCTAATGATGAATGTTCTTTATGTTCCCTTAATCCCCCCAGGGCCTCCAGTGATAACATTAAAATAGCTCCATTCAGTTAAACTCAAAACTGTGTATTGCTAGCCCATTACATGGCAGGCATAAAACTAGACCCTTAGAATTTAAAGTAAACAAACAAACAAAAAAATTTTGGTGAATGAGACACAATTCTTGTCTTCAAGAGGATTCTGGTCTAGAAGTAAGGGCATTACAAAAAAATAAATGATTATTCTTTCTGGTGGAGTTGGAGAATGGGAAGATTATTATAAAAGAAGCAGCGGGGGGGCACTTGGTGGCTTAGTCAGCTGAGCATCTGACTCTTGATTTTGGCTAAGATCATGATCTCAGGGTCCTGGGATCAAGCCTCGTGTTGGGCTCAGTGCTCAATGTGAAATCTGCTTGTCCCTCTCCCTCTGCTCCTCCCACTGTGCTCTCTCTCTCTCTAAAATAAATGAATAAATAAAATATTTTAAAAAATAAATAAGACAGGGTATTTGGGCTGGACATTGAATAAGGAATTGACCCTGTCAAGTTAGTCAAGAAAATGAAAGAATGTTCAGGAAGAAGGAAAGGCATATGCAAAGACATAGAAGATGAACTTATACTGGTTTTGATGGATTTCACATATTATGAACTTTCCAGAACATGAATTATCAAGAGGTAATAGAAGTTGTGGCTAAAATGTTGAGCTGGGGATAGACCTGGAGATAGTATCTACAAAAAGATACTTCCAGATGGTAAGTATCTTAGACCATGCAGGCCATTCGCTCTGTATCACAAGTACTCAACTCTGCTGTTATATAATGAAAACACCTATAGGCAATATGTAAAGAAATGAACATGTCGTGTTCTAATAAAACTTTATTTGCATAAATAGGCATTGGTCAGGGTTAAGTCTACAGTCTATAGTTTGCTGAGCACTAGGGCATTATGCTAAGTGAAATAAGCCAGACAAGGAAAGACAAATACTTTATGTTCTCACTTATATGTAGAATCTAAAAAATGCTTAACTCATAGAAATAGGGTAGCATGGTGTTTGCCAGAGACTAAAGGGCTGAGGTAGATGGAGAAATGTTGGTTGAAGGGTATGAACGCTAAGTTATAAGATGAGTAAGTTCTGGGGATCTAAAGTACAGTGGGTGACTATAACAATATTGCATTATATACTTGAAAGTTGTTAATAGAGTAGATCTTAAATGTTATCACCACACACTCAAAAAAAGGTAATTATGTGAGGGAGTGGAGATGTTAACTAACCTTATTGTGGTTTTCATTTTGCAATATGTACATGTATCAAATCACCATATTGTATACCATAAAGTTACACACATATAATATATGTCAATAATATCTTTAAAAAGCTGGAAAAAATTACATATACCACCCTGAGGAGATAATGCTTGAATTTTCCCCAAAAAATAAATGTTTAATTTTAAAATAGAATTTTTTTAAGTCTAAAAATTCTACTTGAATTTTATTTTTGTTTGTTAAAACAAAACAAAAAACAACAACAGCAACAACAACAAAAAAACATAGGATGAGATCACAGTGAAAATAGACCCAGGATTATGTTTGAAGTATTCCTTTCATTTGTATTATTTTCTCCAGACCTAAAGAAAAATTTATTTTAGGTTAAAATAAACATATATTAGCAAAACCCAAGATAGAACATGTTGATAAAATACAGGTTCACAATCCCTTATGTATACTTCTAAAATGCAGAAAGATCTTTCTGTATATTGGACATTAATACCCTACCTGATTAAATTAATTTATAGGAAAATTTAGCATGAAGTAATATGAAGTTATGTAAAGAATTTTTGTGTTTTATTTAATGTTAATATTTATATGTTTTGCTGCAGAAATACAAATACATTTGATTACATAGTATGTCTTTTACATTCCAGAATCTGCCAATGGTGCTATATTTTATGGTGTATGTTACATACTGTTTCTTAAAATTAAAAGAAAACAAAACAGAATTCCAAAACTCATACAGTTAATGACTATCTGTAAGAGACTAAATATGTATAAATCTTCAAGAGAAACATTTTTACAGGAAGGAATTATGAAGAGCTTGATTGTTTCTTTATGGCTTTCCTATTTGAGCTCTACTGTATATTGGATCTAACTGGGGCAGAGATTTCAGGAATCTTAAATCCTTGCCCCACATCTCCTACCTTCCTGAATGGAAAACATACTGGAAGCCACCAGTACCCTCTATTTCACCTTTTGGAGGTGAAATCAACATTTTAAGAACTGTGTACTTTTTCAGAAATCCCTCCTACCCCCAGTGGATTGAAGATATATGAAAACCCAAGTTACTACTGTAATTGTGGAAGTGAGAGTTTTTCACAACCATTGTGCTGGCATAAAATAACCTTGCATCCTTAGAACTATGAAGGCATTTGCCATAAAGTGCCATTACCCTTACTTCTATGACAGCAATAGCACCTGAAGCTCTTCTGTTTTTCAAATTTGCCCCCTAACAGTCTGTTCTCAATGAAGAAGCCAGATTCTTTTCTTCTTTTTCTTTTTAAGATTTATTTATTTATTTGAGAGGTGGAGAGCTTCCAGGGGGTGGGGGCAGAGAAAATCTCCAGCAGACTCCCAACTGACAGGGGAGCCATGGGGGGGTGGAGAGGGGTGGAGGCGGGGGCTCGATCCCAGGACCCTGAGATTATGACCTGAACCCAAACCAAGAGTCGGTTGCTAAATGGACTGAGCCACTCAGGTGCCCCCAGACTATTTTCTTAAATGTGAGTTGAGCTGTGTAAGTCTTTTACTCAACATCTTTCAATAGTCCATCTTTCTCAGAGTAGATGAAACCCTTAAGTCAGACAAAATGTCCTTTATGGACTGGTTCACAAGTTACTCCTCTTAAATTCTCTCCCAGTATTGCATTGACCTCCATAGTGGTGTTTCTCTTGCATAGGTCAGGGCCTCTGCATAGGACGTCACCTCTCCCTGGAATGCTCTTCCCCAATATATCTACTGGAATAACTCTATTGCTACTTTCAATTTTAGCTCAAGTGTAATTTTACAATAAAGTTTATCCAGGCCACCTATTTCAAATTTCAACAGCCTCCCGACTCCACCAGCTGCTCTTCATCATTTGCACACTAGATCCCCCTTATCTTGATGTTTTTCTTTATTGCACAACACATAGAACCTTTAAAATTGCTATATAATGTATTTATTTTTTATGCTTAATGAAAATAAAGGCAGGAATTCTAGTCTGTTTTGTTCACTGTTATATGCTAAGTTCCTGGAACAAGATCTGTCACATAGTAGGCATGCAAATCTATTTATTGTATGATTGATTAATTAATTAGCATGATGATATAAATATTGGCTGAAATTTCACACTATGATAATTGAAATATGGGATTATCGGAGAACAGTGGATAATAAGAAGATCTGATTTTTTTCCTTGTTCTGTCATTTGGTTGTGCTAATTAACCTTGGAGAGGTCACTTAGTATAAGTATCACACACATTATCAGTTAAAACAATAATAACAATAAAAGAGAACCTTGGGCTAGATTATTTCCCATTTCTTTCAGGTTTCACATTCTATTATCTATGAGTATTCTATGGTTTTCTCATACAAACAACTAGAGGTAGATGTGTCCTAAATGTTAGACAACGAATATGTAAAGAAACTTTTGGAATGTATAACAAATAGTATGAATTGAAAGAATAACTATTGAAGTAATTAATTTGTAGCTTAATTTTGTTGTCTTAAATATGCAGGTGGTAAGTTTATGATTAAATTGCAGAATATAATTCTAGGAGTAAAAAGAAAAATGTGTTTCACTGCCATTTTTCCCCTTGTGGAAACACGACAAGGGTAGCAATAAAAACACAAAATCCAACAGTGGTTCATGTTGTGTTAAGTGCAATGAGAAATAATCCTTGTGGGACCATGGAAAGGACGCATCTGGAAGTAGGCCATGTGAGTGAAATTTATTTTTTCTCTTGTTAGTTTGACAAATGCATCTGTAGTTGGAAATGGATATTGACTTTCAGAGAATGAAGGATGACCTAAACATTCACAATTTTTTTTTCTGATGAGAATAAGGATGCTGATCTAACAATAAGGCTGTCAACTGTTAGTCAATTTCTAATATTTATGAAAATGTTGCCTTCTCTATCTGCATGGTAAGTAGAAAAGGGTATGGTTGTACATTAATTTTTATTTTACTACCAAGTTAAAAAAAAAAAAAAGTCCATATGTCTTTAATTTAGAAAGTCCTTGAAAACTGAGGGGAAGATTTTATTAGTCATATTGGCTAGATTTTCACAGTGATTAAATATTTTGGGCTTTGATTTAATATCAATATCCAAGTACAGCTAAAGAAAACCAAGATGATAAATAAAAATGTATAAAAGAGAACATAAAATTCATTAAAATGTATTCACATAAGTGACATGTAGTATAAAGTTAATCTAAAAGTTTTTAAAGATCAATTTTCTCATCCATGTATCAAGTAGCTGTCAGTATACATCTACCTAACTTTTTCCTCTACATCAGGATAAACTGAAGAGAAGCTTTAGCCACAAACACACCATTAAGTTAGGAGGATCCTGAGTGCTTAAATCAAAATGATAGGAAGAAATAGGAAACCAGGACAACAAGTAGAAGCACAGAAATTATAAAGCAGTTCTGGGTGAAGATCCAGAAGGAATTCAAAGCAAATTGTTCATAAATGGTTGTGGGGATATTGGAGCCAAAGTCTTGAGTTGAACAAGCACCCTTATTTACGTATGTTTCAGAAGGGACATTGTTAAGGGTACAAGGACAGTTCACGATAGCTGTGCTGAAAGTAGATTTGGGCCAAGGGGAGATAACATGAGTCACACAGAAAAAACAGCTATACTACCCAAATTCACAGTATTACATTTGTGAAATAGGATATGTCATAGCTTATATTAAATAAAATATAATCTTAGTAAATTCAGTGTTCAAATAGCAATAATGAAACACAAATATACCATGTTTATAGAACATATTATTATTTTTTAAAGATTTTATTTATTTGACAGAGAGAGAGCACAAGCAGGGGGAGCACAGGCAGAGGGAGAAGCAGTCTCCCCGCTGAGCAAGGAGCCTGATGCAGGACTCGATTCCAGGACTCTGGGATCACGACCTGAGCCAAAGACAGACTTAACTAACTGAGACACCCAGGCATCCCACAAAGATGACATTTTTAAATGGCTTTTCTATGTGTTCTTTCACTGGGCTCATAAGACTTTCAGTAGATTCATTCATTCATTCATTCATTCATTCCACAGATATATACTGAGGGTTCACGATGTATGGCCTGGCATTCTTCTTCCATGGGGAAACCCTGATGAGTAAGGCAAGCAGATGAGGATACAGCTTGCATGGAGCTCACATTTAATAGGGAAGATTAGTGGTTTATATACTGCAAGAACTAGTGAAAGTCAGGCTTTTACCATTAATATATAAATTGGTTAATATTCACAGACTGGTCAATCCTTAAGAAATTTAGATTTTCTAAATCAAAGCTAATGTATCTTACGTTACAGTTGTCTATATTACCTATAAATAAACTTGACTGATTGATTTTATATATATATTTTTAATACTAGACATATATAGTTTACTACTCAGTTTTTTATGCAAATAAAGATAAAGACTTGGCTAAAACACATATTATCTCACTAATACTTATGCAATTGCTTGAGCGCTCTTTGAGCAATGCTTGAGAATTAGTTGAGTCCGCAGGAAATCCAAGGCTAAGAAAATTCTCCATAAGTTTTTGATTCTTTGGATAAATCCTCTTGAAAAATTTTATAATAGATCACATTTGGTTTTTATGTTATTCAGGATGTTCTATTTACATATTAAGTTTTAACAATAAGTTTGTAGCTTAAAACGGCTTGCATGCATTTTAAAATTGAAAATACTACTCAGACATTTCTTATTATTTAGGATTATGCATCAAACATTAGAAAAAGCAGGGTCAGAAAATCCTCTTACTGCACTTTCAGGTAATAGTGTGGCTTCTGATAAAATATGTTTATTCAGAATATAGATTCATTCATCATTTATTTAAAATGAATAATAGAAGATAAAACATCACTATTTATTTGTTTTAATATGTTCATTAATATTTGCATAAGTAAGTAACTGTTAATAGCCATGAAGAAAGATATGCTTCTGCTAGTTCACATACAGTCTGTCATGACACATAAAATATGTTTAGAACATTGCTGCACATAATTTGATTTTTCTGAGGCTTTCATATTCCTTTCCTCTGATGGAATAGTTTTAGTTATTAATTTCCATAAAGAATTTTCACACATTCATATTTGAATCATTAAAAGATGATCAAAGGATGTGACTCTATCTTAGTTATAAACCTATGTTTCTTTGTTCTGGGCCGCTGGGCTGGGACTTGGATCCTGCAAATTACTTTTCTCTGTTAACAGGGAGTTCCTAGTAGGTACAGCTTTGGGAGCACTAGAGGGAAATCAAAAGGTAGGAGTAGGCAGAAGAATTTACTCCTTTATGCATGCATAAAGTTTCTTTTAGCTTTGTCTTAGCAATGTCTTTCTTAGCAGTGATAGAGCTGTTGGTTACATTATCCAATTTTTTCAGCATTTCCAAGATTAGCCTAATTATACCAGTAACAGCCAGGCAGAACACTCTCCTGAGAAATCTGAATCCCAAATCTGTGGGCTTCTTCCACAATTTTAGGTTATTAAACCCCAGACTCTTCTCTTTGTTCATCCCTCTCTAGTGATAGCAGATACTTTGTTCATTTCATGTATTTCTGACAGCTCAATTTTTCCTATTTCTTTGCAGTCATGAAAAACCTGTGTAACCAATTCCCTTTATTGAAAAACTTGTGTGGTTTCTGTTTTCTTCCTGGAAACTTGAATAATATGAAGATTTTTTATTAGTGGGACTACTAGAGAAATTCTCTCTAAGCAGTGACTATAAGAAACTTAAAGAATTTTCTAATATTAAATATTAATATAAAAAAAGACTGACCTCTGGTCTAGACAAGATGGTGGAGATTTGTTTCCCACTTCTCTCTACTAAGTACAACTGTAAGTCTTGGATATAATATAATAGGCAGCCAAAGGAAACTCTGAATAAAGAAAGAAAAGGTGAACTGGTTAGGAACTCTAGGACTAGAGAGAAAATATAATGGCAAGGCATCTTACCTACTCAACAGAAGACAAAATTTGATGTTTCCTGAAAGCCAACATAGCAACAGAAGTGGCCAAGGTAGGCCTTGTTTTACCACACATCAAATGTATTTTGAGGTGCTCAGCCAAGAAGGTACTCTTCATCCCCACAGGATGGGGAAATATCTTTTGCCACCTAGAGACATCTGGAAATGTCTTTCTACTCCCTCATACATGACCAGTCTGATTTAATGGGTGTCCTAGTAGTAGCAGATAAAGCAAGCAGACCAAACAAAACAAAACAAAGCTCTGAAAATTAAGTTGTCATTTGAACTGCAACCGACATTAGGCAAAAACTTGTGTGATAAACCTAAGCAGAATGACTACATGCTACAATAAAATATTTAAATAGGACTCAAAGTGTACTAATAGACAAAATTTTAAATGCACAATTGAAAATCACCTACCATATCAAGAACAAGGAAAATCACAATTAGATGGAGAAAAGATAATCAACTGATACAAATACTGAAAGGAATCAGACATTGGAATTATCCAACAAGATTTTTAAAAAGCTGTTATAAAAACTCTTAAAATAATAAATTATAAATTATCTTGAAACAAATGAAAATAGAAAATGTGAGCAAAGAAATAAAAGTTATAAAAATAAGCAAACAAATTTTAGAACAAACAATATAACAGAAAAAATAAAAACTTGTATATAAGCTCAGTAGTAGATAGGATTTGACAGAGGATATAATCAATGAACTTAAAGACAGAGCAATAGAGTTTTTCCAATCTCAATTATAGAGGGAAAATATGGACAGGAAAAAAAAAATGAATAGAGCCTCACAAACCTGTAAGATAACAAAGTACCCAATATTTGTGTCATCAGTGTCCCTTCCCCCTCTAAAAAGGAAAAGGGGAGTGGGATGGAAAAAGTACTTTAAAAAATGGCTGAAAACTTCCCAAATTTGACAACAGGTATACACCTATAGATTCAAGAAGCTGAGTGAAACCCAACTAGGATAAATCTGAAGAAAACCATCTAAGACAAATCATAATTTAACTGTTAAAAGGTAAAGAAAAAAACGTGGAAGCAACCAGGCAGAAACAAATGCATTAGTCACAGGGAAACAATGTATGTTTCACTTGAAATCATGGAGTCAAGAAGAAAATGGTGTAACTTTTTACAAGTGTTGCGAAAGGGTACCATCAACCCCAAATTCTATGCAAAAATATATTCTTTACAAATGAAGAGGAAATAAAGACAAAGAAAAACTATACATATAGTTATATAATTATTATGTTGTAATAATTATATGTTATATATATCACTAGCAAAGCCTCTTAAAGATTGACTAAAGGAAGTTTATCAAACAAAAAGGAAATGATTAACCAATCCTGGAACATCAGGAAGGAAGAATGAACAGAAATACGGGCACATTCAATAGACTATTTTACTTGTAATTTTTAAAAATCATATTTGATAATTGAAAAAATTATAAAATCATTTTATATTTAAAACTTGGGAATGTGAAGGAACCTAAGGGAAGTGGTAAAATGTTGATACCAATAGATTGTAATAAGTCATATATGTATATTGTAATGTCCAGAAAATGTCTACAAACTTTTACAAAAAGATACACTCAAACACACCAAAATAAATAAAGATCGCATCCTAAAAAATGTTCAAGTAAATGATAAGAAAGCAACAAAAAGAAACAATAATTAAAGTACATAAACCAAAAACAAGTAATTAAGGGCAGACTTAAGCTCTGATATATCAACAATTACCTTAAATGTAAATGGTACAATAATTAAAAGGCAGAGATTGGCAAGGCATATTCACACACACACAATATCAACTCTAACTTATTTATGAGAAACTTCAAACTCATTGGCATAGGTATGCTGAAACTAAAATAATGGAATAAGATACATCATTTAAATATTAGTAAAAAAGCAAGAGTGACTATTATTAATATCAGAGAAAGTAGACCTTGGAGCAAAAAAATAATTACTAGAGACAAAGAAGAACATAACATGCCCGTAAAAATAGATAATCAACAAGGATCCTAATGTGTAACTATCCTAGCGCATGTACTAAAACAGAGCCTCAAAATAAATCAAGCAAAAACTGATGGAGATAAAACGAGCAGACAAACACAAAATTGTAATTGAGAACTTCAACACCCCACCCTCAGCAACTGATAGAAGTAGTAGACAGAAAGCAAGGATGCAAAAGAGCTAAATGATTCCTTATATGTGTGGGCATCAAGTAAGAATACATGGCAGATATGCCAAAAACAACTAGAAATTAAAGTGAAAGAATATATAGGAGGCTTTTAAGATACCGTGAAACTTTTTTTTTTTTTTTCCTGAAGGAATGTAAAATTAATACTGCAAAGGCTTAGACAATGTAGTTTTTTGGAGAATTTTTCTTAATAATGTTTGAGATGAGTAGAATTGGCTTTTGCAAATGTGCCACATATGTGTGTGCATGTGCATATGTGGGGCAGGGAATGATATTCTAGTAACTGGGAATGATGTGTAGAAGCAAATAGTTCATGGTTGAAAAGTATAGGGAGAATATTATGAGAGATTAAGACATTCTCCCCAGCTAATTCTTAATTTCTTGACCTACTATTCAAAATGAGAGTTTATCCATAATTCTTTATCAAGTCAAGTCAGTACTCAATACAAGTATGCTTTTGATTTTTTTTAATATTTTATTTATTTATTGGAGAGAGAGAGAGAGAGAGCACAAGCAAGGGGAACAGCAGAGGGAGAGGAGAAGCCGGGTCCCTCTGAGCAGGGAGCCCAATGTGGGGCTTGATCCCAGGACCCTGAGATCATGACCTGAGCCAAAAGCAGATGCTTAACTGACTGAGCCACCCAGGAGCCCCTGCTTTTGATTTTCTGTCTTGAATATGTTTGTAAATGGATCTCCAAAAATTCAAGTATATCATATAAATAACATTGATTTTTATCTACAAGTAATTTAGCCATCCCTCTTTCTATTAAAAGGTCTTGATAGGATGATGTGTTCACCAAACACATTTATTAAAAGTAGTAAATTTCCTACAACATTTCTACATTTTTGAATGGTTGAATTTTAGGCAGTTTATTTTGTGATGTCAACATTGAGCTGATCATGGTGCCATGTTCATGCCATTTTCATTCCATTCATTTAATTAGATAAATGTCTTGAGTCATATATGTTAGATGCTGGATAATAAGATCTCTTGAATAAAAATACTGCCAATAAAATTGTTTGCAATGGCAATAATGAAACAAAATAATGATGTTATCTTTGTTTCTCATATCTAAGAGGATTAGTCTCTTCCAATAATAGAAAGGCATGGAAGCTGGAAGGAAAATAGAGGAAAAGGAAGAAGAAGAAAGAGAAAATTTAATATCATTATACCTATTATGCCTGTTTTCTTCCCAACTTAAAAATTAATTTCCTCCAATTCTTTCAAAAAGTTGCATGTCCTCAAGTAAAAAAGGAGGATGGAGAAAGAGACAGATGCATGTCTCAAAAACATTCATAGTTGGAGTCTAAAGTGTTTTCTGACTGATGCCTTTTTATTTTCTTTCTCAAATTTTTACTTAAATTCTAGTTAGGTAACATGTAGTGTAATATAAGTTTCAGGAGTAGAATTTAATGATTCATTACTTACATATAACACTCAGTGCTCATCACAACACATGTCTTCCACAATGCCCATCACCCATTTAGCCCTTCTCCCACCCACCTCCTCTCCATCAACCCTCTGTTTATTCTTTATAGTTAAGAGTCTCTTACGGTTTGCCTCCCTCTTTTTTTTTTCCCCTTCTCTATGTTCATCTGTTTTGTTACTTAAATTTCACATAAGTGAAATCATATGGTATTTGTCTTTCTCTGTCTGACTTGTTTTGCTTAGCATAATACACTCTAGCTCCATCCATCTCATTGCAAGTGGCAAGATTTTATTCTTCTTTTCTTTTTCTAATATTTTATTTATTTGACAGAGAGACACAACAAGAGAGGGAACACAAGCAGGGGTAGTGCGAAAGGGAGAAGCAAGCTTCCCGTGGAGCAGGGAGCCCGATGCGGGGCTCGATCCCAGGACCCTAGGACAATGACCCGAGCCAAAGGCAGACACCCAATGACTGAGCCACCCAGGTGCCCCAAGATTTTATTCTTTTTGATAGCTGAATGATATTCCATTCCATTCCATTCCATTCCAATATACCACCAGCTGAATAATATTCCATTCCATTCCATTCCATTCCAATATACCAATATATATATATACCACTTCTTCTTTATCCATTCATCTGTTGATGGACATTTGGCCTCTTACCATATTTTTCTCATTGTTGATAATGCTGCTATAAACATTGGGGTGCATATATATCTTCAAATCAGTATTTTTGTATCCTTTGGGTAAATACCTAGTAGTACAGTTGCTGGGTCATAGATAGTTCTATTTTTTATCTTTTTGAGGAACCCCCATACTGTTTTCCAGAGTGGCTACATCAGTTTGCATTCTCACCAACACTGTAAGAGGGTTTCCCTTTCTCTGCATCCTTATCAACATCTGTTGTTTTCTGTGTTGCTCATTTTAGCCATTCTGACAAGTGTAAAGTGATATCTCATTGTAGTATTGATTTATATTTCCCTGATGATGAGTGATATTGAGCATCTTTTCATGTGTCTATTAGCTATCTGTATGTCTTCTTTGGAAAAATGTCTATTCATGTCCTCTGTCCATTTCTTAACTGGATTATTTGGTATTTTAGAGTTCAGCTTGATAAATTAATTATAGATTTTGGACACTAATGCTTTATCAGATATGTTATTCTGATGCCTTTTTTTAATTTTTATTTTTTTTTCTTTTTCAATTTTTTTAATTTAAATTCAATTAATTAACATATAGCATATTGTTAGTTTCAGAGGTAGAGTTTAGTGATTCATCAGTCTTATATAATACCAAGTGCTCATTACATCATGTGCCCTCTTTAATGTCCATCATCCAGTTACTCCATCCCCCCATTCCCCTCCCTTGGTTTGTTTACTATGATTTAGAGTCTTTTATGGTTTGTCTCCCCCTCTGATTTCATCTTGTTTTATTTTTCCCTCCCTTCCACTGTGCTCCTTTGTTTTGTTTCTTAAATTCCACATGAGTGAAATCATATGATAATTGTCTTTCTCTGATTGACTTATTTTGCTTAGCATAATACCCTCTAATTCCATCCACATCATTGCAAATGGCAAGATTTCATTTTTTTGATTGCTGAGTAGTATTCCACTGTATATACATACCACATCTTCTTTATCCATTCATCTGTCAATGGACATCTGGGCTCTTTCCATAGTTTGGCTATTGTGGACATTGTTGCTACAAACACTGGGGTGCAGGTGCCACTTCAGATCACTACATTTTTTATCTTTGGGGTAAATACCTAGTAGTAAAATTGCTGGGTCATAGGGTAACTCTATTTTCAACTTTTTGAGGAACCTCCATACTGTTTTCCAGAGTGGCTGTACCAGGTTGCATTCCCACCAGTTAGAGGGTTCACCTTTCTCCACATCCTCACCAACATCTGCTGTTTCCGAACTTGTTAATTTTAGCCATTCTAACAGGTGTGAGGTGGTATCTCATTGTGGCTTTGATTTGTATTTCCCCGATGAAAAGTGATGTTGAGCATTTTTTCATGTGTCTGTTGGTCATTTGTATGTCTTCTTTAGAGAAATATCTGTTCATGTCTTCTGCCCATTTCTGGATTGGATTATTTGTTCTTTGGGTGTTGAGTTTGATAAATTCTTTATAGATTTTGGATACTAGCCCTTTATCTGATATGTCATTTGTAAATGTCTTCTCCTATTCTGTCAGTTGTCTTTTGCTTTTGTCAACTGTTTCCTTTGCTGTGCAGAAGAGTTTTATCTTGATGAAGTCCCAGTAATTCATTTTTGCTTTTGTTTCCCTTGCCTTTAGAGACATTTCTAGCAAGAAGTTGTTGTGGCCAAGGTCACAGAGGTTGCTGCCTGTGTTCTTCTCTAAGATTTTGATGGATTCCTATCTCACATTTAGGTCTTTCATCCATTTTGAGTCTATTTTTATGTATGGTGTAAGAAAATGTTCCAATTTCATTCTTCTGCATGTGGCTGTCCAATTTTCCCAGCACCATTTGTTGAAGAGACTGTCTTTTTTCCATTGGATATTCTTTCCTGCTTTGTCGAAGATTAGTTGACCATAGAGTTGAGGGGAATGCCTTCTTTCCAAATAAGAAGTGAGCCTATGGTTTGCAAGTAGGGATAGGACTGGAGGGGAAAGGCAAAGGTAGTGGTCAGAGGTTTAGGAGAATGGAGAATGTGTGATTACACTGTATTGGAAAACACCAAAATGAGCTACTTATAAAAAAGAATAGGGTAGGTGAAACAGTATTGAGTTCCCAAGTGAGGCAAATACCTTACAATATTTTGGTGCTTAAAAGGGCTACTGGGCGCCTGCATGGCTCAGTTGGTTAAGCGACTGCCTTCGGCTCAGGTCATGATCCTGGACTCCCAGGATCGAGTCCCATGTTGGGCTCCCCATTTGGTGGGGAGTCTGCTTCTCCCTCTGACCCTTTCCCCTCTCACGCTCTCTCTCACTCTCTCTCTCTCCAATAAATAAATAAAATCTTTAAAAAAAAAAAAAAGGGCTACTGAATGACTTATTCAAGTGGTAGTCACATCCACCAAGGCAAGGTGTTGCCTTCATCCAAGGTTAGGGTTTAGCAAGTGTAGATAAATCAATTGAAAATAAATAAGAGAGTATAGGATAACAATAAAGTATGTGAACAAAAATATTATTTCAATAAAAAAATGCATGCTGTATTATAGTTCTTTTTAAAATCATTTTA
This sequence comes from Phoca vitulina, assembly GCF_004348235.1. Lineage (NCBI taxonomy): Eukaryota > Metazoa > Chordata > Mammalia > Carnivora > Phocidae > Phoca > Phoca vitulina. The sequence continues at coordinate 57,438 of NW_022589775.1, read as the reverse complement.
ACCATTGTCTGAAACGTGTGTCCTTTCAATTCCACTGAATCTAATCACATTTTCTGTTCATTAAAAACAGTGCATGGAAAGCACAAACACTCCTTGGGCTACTGTATGTGGTTCCCAATCTTTCTCAAAATTGACATTATAGGGCATCATTCTTGTTAGGATACATGTTTTCAACTGTCAGATTTTGGCACTGAAGTTCCTACTTATTCCTTTTCAAATGTATACTTGTTATTTAAAATCTAGAAAATAATGTTGAATCTTAAAAGTAGCAGGCAAGCTCTCCTTTCCAGCTCTTCTCTCTAAAACCTGAGCAGTCTTTTGTTTTTAAAAAGATGCTCTTATTATGGAGCTAGTTAGGATTTAACCTGAAACCTTTCCCAGAAGATCATAGGAATGCAGTAGATAGACATAAACACATTTATTCTAAACACAAAAGACATTTCCCCTACGAGTCTTTTGACAACTGTCTTTGAATGCATGATCTGATCTTGATAATAATCCCAAACAAGCAAATTTTCAAAAATGTGTCATACAGAGGTTTTTACCACTTCCCTGAACTGTGAGTCATAGTTACAATTGCTAAGAACCGTAATAGAAAAAAAAAAAAAAATAGAAAAAAATTTGATGACTGATTTACTGTGTTTTCTGTTTTGTGAGTTGTCAGAGAGGTTACTACTATTCTTTCAACACAGATATAGAGGCTCATTTACACTAGTTGTGCCAAAGGAGAAGAAAGTGAAAGTTTACATAAATATAACTGATGTATTCTTTTTAGTTTTATATCTTTTCAGGAAATGGAGTTTCGTTTTTGTTTTGTTTTATTTTAAATTAGGTCTGCAGCAAGAATCTCATAATATTAAACCATTTCTTAGAATTAATTTAGAAGTTGACTTTTATTTTTTACTCTGAGAAATTGCTTAACTACTATTATTCACCAATGTCACATAAAAATAAGTATTTTAGAGGAATATTTTCAACTTAGTTTTTAAAAGACTACCAAAAATAATTTAGACATTTGTGGACTGATGGGTTACTACTAATCAGACAAATATTTACTTGAAGCAAATTTCATAGCCAACTGGCCCATGTGGATGTGATAAAATACTTTCCATGTAGTAATCAATGTTGTCACAGGTCTGTAGTTCTCTCAGCCCATAAGATTTCCATGTCCTGGAAGATTTAATATAACCTTCACATGAGATGAGATTATATTATATCTCTTCCTATATTATATATCTCCTCTAATTTACAACAAAGTCACAACAAACACACAAATTTACTTGTGCTTGCATATTTGTGGGGTCAAAGACAGAGTTGTTTTCTCATCCTTTTTAATAATAACTCATTTAGTCTTATGTCATTCCAGCATATTTTTTTGAATCTAGTAAGAACCTGATATGCTATTGCTACCTGTTTTTAACATTATTCTCAATACTAAAGTACAAGAACATTTTCCCATAGATGAAGAACAAGAGCTGTGTTAATGTCTGTGTTATAGTTTATCCAGAGATCTCTGCCAGGACACTCTGCTCTGCCCTTGATGACCCATTATTCAGGAGTGATACGCACATGGGCTGGTGCTGATGTCCTTCATGTTCCTAGTTGACATGATGCTGGCCAAAGTTTTCATATTAAGAATGTGAGTTTATATCAGCCGCATTAGAATACTGAACATTTCTTCAGAGACTTTGGGTTAATCCTCCAAAAGATTTTGCACAGTTAGGGCAATTCAATAACCAGAATTTGGAAGCCAACCTCATCTGTCAACTATAGTTATTCCCACCCCTTCATTCAAATACAGATACCAACTAAATGCTAATGAATCCCAGAAGAATTTTCTTCTTGCTGTTTAAAAGTATTGGCCTGTGACTCATCACAAAACTGCTCTTTGAGGATCCTTTCTTTTATTCTTTGTATAGGACTATTTCAGCATCATGTTGAGTGAGAACATTTTAAATGCTGACGGGCATGCTACATGCTTGGAGCTGAGACTTCGCCTGCTACTGAAGTACAATGATCAGAGCTAATGCTAGTGAAACTGGGCAGAGAGTCATGGCCTCAAATTTTAGCTTTTTGTTACAAAGTAACACTGACTTACGGAAATCTGTTTGGTCTGGGACTGATGCTACATCTGTCAAAATATTTTCTCTGACATTCCCATAATCCCAATAAATCCTGGTAGAGGATAGTATCTCGATGCTTTACAGTTGCTCAGAAACAGACCTCAGAGGAGTTGGCGACTGACAGAGCTCAGATTCAAACACATTGATGTCCATATCCAGCGAGAGTTCCATGAACAGAGAAACAAAGAGGGAAAATACAGAAACAAGTTGAATTTTATCCTTTTTAAAGTAAAGGTGTAAGAGTTAGCTTTAAAAAGATACAAATGTACATAGATAGATAATTAAATATGGGGAAGTAGGCAATCAGGAAATTTTTAAAGAGTTATCCTTACTAATAATTCCAGAAAGTTTTTTTTTTCTTTTAAATCATGAAAGAAAGAAGTTTATATATAACCAAAATTGTGTCCTCTTAATTAAAAGCTTCATCTAATTCTTTTACAAAATGGCCTCGGGTTGTGTGTGTGTCTGTGTGTGAGAATAAAGTTAGCAAATTCATATCTTAAATGATGAACTACTGTACAATTATATTTATGAGAAAATGTTAAACCCATAGATCTTAATGAAAATAGTAAGTATTTAAACATAATGCTGTGACATTTAGATTTTAAAATTTATATAGCAGTAGTGTAAAATTTTGTGATGGTTAGTCTTGTATTTCAGCTTTGCTAGGCTATGATACCCAGTTATTCAATTAAACACTAATTTAGATGTTAGATTTAGATGTCCAGGTATTTTGTAGATATCATTACTACCTACAATCCTTTGACTTTAAGTGAAGAATATTACCTTCTGTGGTGTGGATGGATCTTATCCAATCAGCTGGTTACCTCAAAACTGTAACATAGAAATCCTGCTGCAGTTTCCAGCCTATAGGCATGCTTATACATTTTAGACATTCCAATCTCTACAATCATATGAACCAATTATTTAATATCTCTCTGCCCAGCCCCCACCACCTCTTTATTTTCACATACACTCTTTATTTTTTTCCTGTGTTGAGCCCTCACTAATGAAAAGAAAATAAGATTTTTATGATTCAGGGACTGTGTGGGTATGCATAGTAAACCTTAAACCATTACATGAATAATACAGATAGAAGAGTCTCAACAAACAGTAAATGACATTGGCATTAAGAACTGGACAGACGTGAAAACAAACTACATCCGATTTTCCTGCCTCTGAAGGGACTCTCATTGAAGAGATTGCTGCTGGTCCTAACTACCAGAGTGGAGGTCGAGAGTTAAGGGAAGGTGGGATAGAATTATAGGGCCATTAGAAAGTGGATCAGTCAACAATAAAATTATGTGTCAACAGTAAAAAGGAACAACCCACGGATACACACAACAACATGGATGGAACTCAAAGCATTATTCTGAGTGAAAGAAATAGACACAAAAAGAGAACATAGAATGTTTCCATTTGTGAAGCTGTAGTACAGACAGACAAGGCTCATTTTTGGTAATAATAATGAGAACAGGGGTTGTTTCCTGGATGATGGAAATAGATCAGGTAGAAGCACAGAAGGAACATTCTACAGGGATACAAATACAGGATATATAAATGTATATGTTTTTTTAATACTGATCAAACAGAACACTTAAAATCTGTGTATTTCATGATTTGTAAATTAAACCTCATTTTTTAAATGAGAAAGAAATTACAGTCCCACCATTCTAGAGTGTGGAAAACATTATGTAGCTATTAAAATATTTTTTGAATCCTTTGCTAATATAGGAATATGATCATGATATAATGTTACGTATTAAAATTCTGTGCAATTAAATATAACATGATTTTTCTTTTACTGAGAAAACATAACATGTATGCATAAAATATATTGGAAATAAAGGCAGAAGAATGTTATTAGTAATAATGTCTGGATGGTGAGATTTTAGGGACAGTTAGAGATGATGCTAGCAATGAGTGTACATGATACACTCATGACAATTTCTAGTTCATAAGTCTTTCTCTTCCACTGGCTGTGTGTTCAGATGGATGGAGGGGGATGGCTAAACTTATGATTAATCTTGGTATCTCTATCTAGTAGCATTTGTCAGCTCAACGCAGGTGGAAAGTAGATTATATATGGGAATCTTTACTAGAGACTCTTGCCCTTGCTGGGTCTGCACTTGAAATCTCTGCCATGAGAGCACCTGACAGGTGAGATAACCTGATCCTGAGAGCCTTCAGGTATTGTAGAAATCAAATGAAAGACCAAGATAGACATGCTTTATACCATACCCTCTTTTATAGAAAAAGGCTTTTAATGGGCACAATAAATCTATGCTTTACTTTTTTTTTCAGGGTTCGCCTGTGGAGATTTTAATAAGGCTTATTTGAAGTAGTGCCACACAATATAAAGAATTATTAGAACACATCTAAATCATCCTTCATTCTTCTTCTCTGACCCCTGAAACCTCCGAAACACAGCTCCAATCTGTCTTTGCTTCTCCACATCAGTGGCAACCACTCCAGTGCCAGTCCCCAGGGCTCTCTTGTAGGCAACTGTAAGGGTCTTCACAGCCAAAGAGATCTATGTAGAATACACATCATCCCATACCATTTCTTCGTCATGCACCAATAGGGCTTAAAACTCTCCTATGCTGTTACTACACTGCACTTAACCATCTGTGCAATTGGCCCTGTTCACCCTCCACCATCTTCCCCTCCTCTGCCATCTTGACTCCATTTCCCTTGGCCCCAGAAGCTGAGCTCTCAGGGCCTTTATACTTCTACCTTTTCTTTCTGCTTGAAATGTTCTACCCTCTGAACTTCCCAGGCTGCCTCCTACTTCCCTTTTAGACTTCAGCTTAAATGTCACTTCCTCAGTATTAGCACATTGTCCTTTTGCAATCATCTTCAGAGCACATATTACCATTCATCTGTTTATCTGTTCATTGTTATCTGAAACTGCCCCTCACTGGAATGTAAGCTTTGTGGGTCCACAGCCCTCCTTGTGTTGTTGTTGTTGTTGTTTTCCATCACTGCATCCTAAAAACCTAGACAGTACTGCAGCCATCAGTAGATTATCAGTAGAAGCTCAATAGATTCTTTTTTTAAATAAATGGATGTTAATGAATGCAATAATACACACACACACACACACACACTTTTAATGGGATAGACTCAAGTGTGCTGCTCATTCTTCAAATCCATTCAGTACCCTTTTCTGTCCTGCTCTGTGTCCAGGAGGCTGACTGGTTTGCATTACCTAGGTCCTCTGGCTGGCTGCTATTTGTACCAGCAGTAAATGGGAGAATAAAAGGGGAGAGGGTGGGGGCAGTTTTTCCTGTCCTTTCCCTGTTTTGCCTTCCATGAGAACAGCTTCTCACTGGGCCCAAATGATACCACTTCCACCCTCGTCTCTTTGAGCCAAGGGGTGGAAATGGTTTCTCCCAATTTCTGGGGTCTCACCATCTGGGCATCTCACCATCCATTGTCAGTTCCCTTACCTCTGCCCACAGCTCAGGAAACTGTGCTTTTGTTAGTCTCTTTATTCGCACAAGCTGGGATGAAATGCTTCTTGTTGAAATCTTGTTTGATACATCAGGCAACTCTCTTTTCGTGTTCATATAATTTAGGTATCTTTTGTGTATGCACAATTTTTTTTCTTTCTTCATTTATTTAGTTTTTAATTTCTGACTTTCTGTATTTTTACACTTTTCAAAGTTACTAACATTACAGCTAAAAGAGATTTGTATGTGCATTGTGGTGTTTGTGTGTCTGTGTGTGTATGTACGTGTTTGTCATTAAAACCCTGAGTATGGATCTTGGGAACCAGCATTGCACAATGCTTTGCTTATTGCTTTTACTCTAAGCTTGAGAAGAAATTACTACTTGAAAAAATAAGTAATCAATAATGACTGAAAAATGCGTATAAATAATTAAATGCATTAATGGTATAATCCAAAATAAAAAATGGGTATAAAGAATTAAATGTTTGTGTTATTTCATTCATTGACATCGTTCATTAACATCATCATTAACATCCATTTGTTTAAAAAGTATCTATTGAGCTTCTACTGACATCTATTAATGTTTGCAGTATTGTTCTAGGTTTTTAGGATGTAGTAATGGAAAAAAAAAAAACACAATTTGTACATCTGATTTCGTTTTTTACCAAACTCAGAGAAAATCACATGCCTTACATCTAATTCCAGATACTCAGAGTCTGAGTTGATAAACATTACGGCAGTGCACTAAATGCAGAGAGATAGCTGGAATGGCGTATGAAGAATAAATGACAGTACTTTTTTGTGGGGGGAAGAACACAGAGCTGAATTTTTCTAAATCGTAGGAAGATAGGAGGCTGTATATTAACACATTTCAATGAAACCAAAAGGGCCTCATGTAGTCCGGAAACCCCCATTACGACCAGATGAAGTACTCCCCAGACCATTCCTATCCGCTGATGATTGTGTTTCTGTCTGCAGTGGGAAGGAGCTGTCTTATGCCAGCACATTTTGCACATTTGTTCCGTTAGGGAAGATGCCCTAGGGAAAAATTTGTACTAATGCCCCATAGTCCACCTTCTATCCCTTCATTTGATTGTTAGGTAAACTTCAGAAATGTTAAAAGGAAATGACATTAATTTAAAAGAAGAATTTAAGGAACGCCTGAGTGGCTCAGTCAGTTAAATGTCTGTCTTCAGCTCAGGTCATGATCCCAGGGTCCTGCGGTCGAGCCCCGCATCGGGCTCGCTGCTCAACGGGAACCAGTTTCTCCCTCTGCCTGTCACTCCCCCTGCTGGTGCTCTCTCTCTCTCTCTCTCTCTCTCTCTCTCTCTCTCTGATAAATAAATAAATAAATCTTAAAAAAAAAAAAGATTCTAAAAAAAATAAAAGAAGAATTTAAGTGGTGCCTGGGTGGCTCAGTCGGTTAAGCATCTGCCTTCAGCTCAGGTCATGATCTCACAGTCCTGGGACTGAGCCCCACATTCAGCTCTCCACTCAGTGGCAAGTCTGCTTCTCCCTCTCCCTCTGTGATCTCTTGCTCTCTTTCTCAAATAAATAAATAAAATCTTAAAAAAAATCTCAGTTGGGCAGCAGGCTACTTACATTGATGATGTAAAAAGGATTCCATGTCACTAAACTAAGATAAATAAATAAAGATATGTAAATTAGAAAATGGTATTCTGAAAATACCTTATATATTTTCGCTATAATACTTTTAGATATTTTCACCGTGGAGTGACATTATTGCAAAGTCACTTGGTTATTCATTTGTTTCCCAAATGTTCTAAACTGTCCTAAGAAAAGTAATTTGTAACTTAACTGGGGTTAGAGCCTCCTTTGAAGACTTAATGAAAACTGTGGCCCTCTCTTAAGCTAAGTGTATATATAAAGAAAATTTGTATGTAATTATATGTTCTTGAATGTCCACATGTTCTGAACTCTTGTTTTAGAGAATGTTTCTATAAAAATATCATACTAATACAAAATCTATAAATTGGTAATATTACAGTCTTAAGTACTTGCCTTTAGCATAATAAATGCTGCATTTTGACTTTAACTGCCAATCATGCAATAGGGTCAGGTAAGTTTTCTATATCTTGCCTTTAATTTTATCTGTCAAGAGACAATAGATGGGTAATCACTTAAAAGTTCATGCAAATTTAAATGAAATAAAAATTCAAACAAATAATTACTGTCATTTGATAAAAGGCTGCTTAAGACTCAACCTAAACACTCCATTTATTTTATAGTGTCATGTCAGAGTTAAGGGGGGGGTACATCATTGACATAGGTATTAATATGCTGACATTGAAATTAGTTTTTAAGATATTTTAAATATCTTATGCAACCAAGCATAAGATCTAAGGTCTAAATTATTCTACAACTCTCTAATAGTAAGGAAAACATCTCTAACAGAGTAAGTGCTATAAATCTGTAAAAGATGCTGACATAAGTGTCTTGAAATGTCACTCAGTGTCCCCAAAATGTTTTTAACAAAGATTAACCATAGTTGAATTTGAGTAAGTGTGGCAAGAAAAGAAAATGTAATTATTAAGGAAAAAAAAAAAACTGATCTAAATGTCACACAATATTCATCAAAATTATCAATGATAGAATAAGTAATGGCTGATGAATTCAATAATAAGCACTAAAATTTGGTCAGCAAAATATATTTTTAATATTATAAAATACGATTTAAATAAAATTTTAACTCAGTTAATTCTAAGCGATACTATAACATAAGTGAAAATAATAATAGTTTATTGAGTATCAGCTATGTGCCAGATACATTTACATTAGGCCCAGCTATCACAAAATTCCACAAGACTGCATTCCCAAGTTTTTCAGAGGGCAAAATTAAGGAGAAGTGAATTTAAGTCTCAGGTCTGAGTAGATAAGTACAGAGAGATTTAAGTCCATGTTTCTCTGGTGTGGTCCTTTTATAGAGAAGCAAGATTTAATAATTATCCAGCATATGAAATGATTGGACTTAAATAAGTAAACTACTTGGTTTTAGTTATTCTCCTTACTTTTTAATATTATTAGAAAAAGGGGCTCTTCAAAGTTATGTGGATTAAAAATTAAAATTATTTGGTTTTGCTTAGAAAAATTACTTATCTACAAAAATCATCATATTTTACAAATATTTAGTGATTCTTGATCTTCAGCTAAATTTTTAAGGCATTATTTGTCAAAGCAGTCTTGTTAAAAAGCCAGAAAATCCTTATTTTCTCATCATAGGATAAAAGAAAGTTGTATAAATCTGTTTTTATTCATTGAGTTTTAATGTCCTACTTTATGTCACACAGCTAATTTTTATCATTCTGGTAGAAATAGCCTCAGATAGAAACATGGCTTAATCCTTTAAGAACTGAATGATCTCACCATGACTGCCACTCTGATGCAAAATGGGTCTTCTTTTGATTTCACTGTGAGGCTTAGCTAGTGAGTATTCAACAGGAGGATTGATACTGGGCAAAATTCTTGAAAGAGGGAAAAATGGTCTCCAGCTGTCCAAGTTATGGCTGCAGAGAAAATATTCCATGATGTGAAAAAAAAGTTAAGAAATTTAAGATGATGTATTTTCTTTGATATAATATGAAATATAAGACATGTTAATTGTAGAGATCTTTAATCCTGGGTTTTATGGTGAATCTAGGAAAAAAAAAAACATAAAAGCAGAAAAACTTAGATCTTTTTCTGTTTCTCTTCTTTTTCTTATGTTGAGTAAAGAGAGAAAAATTTGAGCACATTTCTTGTTAAAAAAAGGAAAAAAGGAATAAAAGAAATAAAGAAAGGGCAAAGAATATAAAACGGCATCGATATGTGTATATATATATATATATATATATATATATATACACATATATATAAAGTATATTAAATAATATATATATATGTATTTTTAATGGGGAGTCATTGGAAATCAAGAATTAGGCAATGCTATTGCAAAAATAGAAGTGAAGCTTACCAGCAAGGTTTAAATGTGAGCTTTATTGTACACTGAAAACAAATGTGCCCTGTGTGAAGCAAATATTTTATAACTATGCCTAATTGTTTCAAAAAGACTAAATTCCAGACAATCTTATTTTTAAAAATTATCTCCTTGGTGGAAAAACCTTTGTCTGACTGAGCCAGAAAATTTGCTTTATCTCTTTTCATTTTCAGTCCTGCTGTGTTTGATACATCAGCAGTTGTATTAATTAGTGAAATATGGTAACCATATAAAATTGTAAAAATCTACAGAAAATCCCTGCCCCAATAAATAATCACTAAAATGACATCAAATCTCTTAGACAATTGGCAAATGCTTTATAGTGTGCCCATGTTGAGAGTCTTGGCAAAAAAAAAAATCATATACTACTTAATACAAATAAGTTTGGGACACATCATAAAAGTATTCTTGAAAAAAATCAAGTTAATCTATTCAAATACAATTATGAACCCACAGTATTTCTCCCTTGCTGGTACTAATTGAATTCTAATTTTGTAGCAATCATTTTATATGCTATAATATTTTTCTTTGAAGGACTAGAAAGCTGGTGCCACAAAAAGGAATATTATTTATATTAGAGCATTATTCTGTCATATTTTAATAGAGATTTAATTTCTTTTAGTCATTTTTTGGAAAATTAAGCTATCTTCAAAGGTTCCAAAACAACCATGAAAGACTTTATTTGTTTCACAGGTGAAATTAGATTTAACCTTCAGATTGCTGCTAAGTTCAATGATGGCAATGAAGAGCACAGGGTTCTTCAGTCTTAAGAGAGTTGATTGCTCAAAATCCTTGGTGTTTATTTTTTCCTTAAAACTTCAACAATTTAGTAAAATGAGACTCTTATGAAGGCCAGTGATATTTTATACTATGGAATTTGCAGACAACATGTACTTTTCAATTTATTCTATATTCTTAGATGCAGTTATCCTCAACCTGAACAATAGCACATTGTTCTTAGATGGTACTCAACAAACATGATAATTTGATCCTACAGTATTGGGGACAAGTGTTACAAATGATATATACTGAATAGGTAAAATCAGAAGACAGCAGGTTAATTCTGTTGAGCTCTGTAGAGGAGGAAAAATAATTTTCCATCTGCCATTCTGAGTTTTCTGCCGGCACCTCTGTAACAAAAGACAGATTAACAAGAGAAAAATCAACAGTAGCTTATTAACATGTATGCCTCATGCATACAAGGGAGATACCCACAGAAAAATGAGTAAAACCTCTCCAAGGTGACTTAGAATTCCATATTCAGCTAAAAATAAAAGAAAGAAAGGGGTCAGGAAGGCTAGTTATGGGGAGGTGACCTGAAAAAGCACAGTATACAATAGGTTGGTTATGCAGATTTAAGTCAGTGCCTTGTCAATTGATAAGGGTCTAAAGTTGTCTTCAATGATTAATTTTTGTCCTTCCTGGTAGAGTGGGAAGGAGGGACACCTTTGTAAATTTATGCACCTTTAGACAAATAGAGGGGAAGGCAGAGAACCTTCCTTATTTGTTTCTTCTCAAATGTCTTCAACTTAATCTTTAAGCCAATATTTTAGGGTGGCATGTTCTGCGACCCTTCAGTTATAATTGCTAAGTATTAGTATGAAATTGGTAACAATGCTATTCACTAAGTTGAATGTTTCTGGAATAAATATTAAAATTCTGATCACCAACTACAATTCTGCACCCAATTCCAGCTGGGTGGGGTTCTCATACGAAGGAATTCTGTGACATCAGCTGGGTGCCCTACAATTCAACTCCATTGCTAGGAGATATTATCAGATCCCACAGATTAAGTGTTCAGTCCTACAGGAGAGCCCACACCACCCTCCAGATGTTAATTGCAAGTCTAGGTTGTCACCTGTGCTTCTGAGCAACTGGCTATAGGCTATAGATCAAAGGTTCCAATGATGTCTTCCTTGGGTTTAATTATTTGCTAAAGCAGCTTTAAAACTTAGAGAAACATGTTACTTACTAGATCACTGGCTTATTATAAAAGGATATATATAACAGGAACAGCCAAATGGAAGAGATGTGTTAAACAACAAAAATTTAAGTAATTTAAAAGATCAAATTGGCTTTATTGAACAATTCATGAATCAGGCAGCATTCCATCTAGCAAATAGAAAAGAGCTCTGACATGCCACAGAAAAAGAAATATTTTCAGATTCAGAGATGGACAAGAAAAAAGGAAATTATTAGTAAAGAATGCATTATTTTAGGCAAGGTTGGCCCCCTCAGGAGAACTATCAGCAATTTTCCTCATGCTCACCAGGGAATTTCATGGTGACTGGTTAAAGGTAACATCCCTGGGGGATTTGAAATTGCACTTAGGTTAGGTAGTAAGTTTTGGCTTGTTGATGTGGAGCCTTAACCTAAGTGACCCATTTTGGATTTTTTTTTTTTTTTAACAGATGCAGAGGGCAAAGCATGGGGAAAGGATATGGAGCTTCCAAGCCTTCTCCTATTGCACCACTCCCCCCAGATCTCCACTGTTCACAGACTTGTCTTTTTGGATTTTTATGGAGGCTTCATTACATAGCCACTGTTGATTAAATCATTGGCCATTAGTGATTGAACTCAAAATGTGGCCCCTCTCTTGTCCCTGGAGGTCAGGGAGGTAGAACTAAAAGTTCCATCCCTCTAATCATATGCTTGGTTCTCCTGGCAACCAGCCTCCATCCTTAGGTGTTTTCCAAAAGTCATCACATTAGCATAACAGAAGGAACTTTTGTTACTCTTATAATTTAGGAAATTCTAAGGGTTTTAGAACCTTTTTGCCAGAACAGTTGGATGAAGACCAAATATATTTTTTTATTATCGATTGCAATATCACAATTTTTAATGTCATAAATAGAAATAGATGCTTTTAATGAATGTTTCATTCAAGAGTCAACCAGAGAAACAGAATGAGTAGGAGATATATATCAAGAGATTAATTACAAGGAATTGACTTGCCCTATTATAGGATCTTGCTGGTCATGTTGGAACCTGTAGAGCTGGTTGTCAGGAAGATCAGGCTGCAACTCTTGGAAGATGATGCCATTATCCACAGGCAGAATATCTCCTTCATCAGGTATGTCTCAGTCCTGATCTTAAAGCTTTTCAAATGAGTGAAGTAAGCCCGCTCAGATTGTCTAGGATAATTTCCCTTACTTAAACGCAACTGGTCATGGACATTAATAACATCCTCAAAATTCATTCACAGTACTAACACCCATATAAGTTTTGAAATATGGAGACTGAAAGCCCAGACAAGTTGATACATCAAACAATGTTATAATGAGAAAGAGGTGTGGGGAAATATTTTTCTGACTGTGTTTCAGTGTTAATGAATTTTCAGGATGTTTTTGTTAGTCCTTTTTTATTACTAGATGCCTTCTATATATTAAAAGCCTTCAATAATCCCTTCACTGTGTCTTAGGCACCTCTCTTGTGTGTGTAGATTCCCTACTATGCCAGATAGTGCTGTCAAAACACAGGTCAAGTATATATTTATTCCACATATTCTTCTTATAAAGTAATGTTGACATTCTTCCAAGAAGGAGAGGCAGAATTTATATTTCTTCTCCTTGAACCTGACCAGACCACTGTAACTGCCTCTACCAACCGGATGCGGTAGAAGTGATGCTGCCCGATTTCTGAGTCTAGGTCAAGAAAAGTGATAAAGCCTTCATCGGGTTCTTTTTCCTTTTTGGAACACATGCCCTTTGAACTGAGGCATCATGTTGAAAGGAAGTCCAGACCACATGGAGATATCACATGTAAGTGTTCCATCAGACCAACATCAACATATCAGTGAGTAAACTCTCTGATGAGTTCAGTATCCAATCTTCAAATCCTCCACCTGAGGCCAAAAGCTTCTTGAGGTATAGCAAAACCATCCCTACCATACAATGCTTGAATTTCTTATTCAAGGACCTGCACAAAACAAATAGTTGAAATCTTACACCAGTAACTTTTGGAGCAATTTGTATTCTAACACAAGTAATTAGAATTTCTACCCTGCAGCCTCCATGATTCTATGACTCTCAAACCCCATACCAACAAGATAAGAAGTGCCTACCTGAATATAAGAGAAGATTCCCAGAATATAACAAACCAACCAGGTGGATTAATTTTGTGATTATTGACCTTCATTAAACACATAAAATTTACCTCTGCCATTTAGCAAAATGGTAAGCATTTTTCAATGAATATAGAGATTGTTTACTCTTTGTTGTCATTTTGCTTACAAAGATATGAATGTTTGTTTACATCTTCTAGCTGAGTATATCTAAACATTCTGAATATGTGTCTTTTTATTGATTCTACTGCATAAATTAATTGGTGAGCCCAGTAGCAACAGCAACGGAGGAAGGAAGTTGCTGTCTGAGAAGTCATAGGAAGAAAAAATAATGTAACTGAACTCGTTTTAATAACTTCTGAAATCATTCTCCTTTTATTCCCTTCTCTAGATTAATAGGCATACTACAGAGAATAAAACTAGACTTCTCCAGTCAGAGAAAAAGCAGATGAAAGTCATAAGTGTCTGTCTTACATTATGTTGACCAGAGTTTCAGGCTGGATTTTTCTGTAACTTTCCAGACTTGATTTCCTTCAGTGCTATTAAAATCTCATACCTCCTTAGATGTGGTGAGGTAAGTTTATGGAGCCTGGAATAAACTAAGTTCTTAATACAAGGAATAAAATGTAGGCATAATTCTAGTAAAAATTTAAAAATGAAATTATTCATATTGGCACAATTATGGATATTGTATTGATGTGGAGCATATTATATGTATGCTGATTTTGAATAAAAGAAAACATAGTAAAATTGGAATATTTTAAAAGTAAAGCATTAGTTAAAATTCAGAAACTAGAGTACTATTCAGTGAGTAAGGTAGACACTTTGGCCTTGTTTTCAGGGAAGGTGTTAGGTCCATAATGATCCAATAATAAACACTTTCTTTTGGGTAAAAATACATTATTTTCCATTGCTGCTATAACAAATTACCTCAAATCTACTAACTTAAAACAACACGCATTTATTACCTTCTAGTTCAATAAGTCTATAGGTCAGAAGTCCTGGTGCAACATGGTTCAACTGGGTCTTGTGTTTAGAATCTGCAAGGTGAATACCACAGTGTCAGCACGACGGCATTACTTCCTGGAGGTTCTGAGAGTGAATCTACTTTCAAGCACATTCTGGTAGATGACCAAATTCAGTTCCCTGCTGTAATAGGACTGAAGTTCCTGTTCCCTTGATTGCTGTCACCGAGGACACCTTTCCTCTTTAGGGGTTACATGTTTTTGCTTTGTTTTAGTCAGTTGGGCTACTCTAACAAAAATATATAGTCTGAATAGTTTAAACAATAAACATTTATTTCTCCATTTCTGGAGGCTAGAACTCCAAGATCAAGATGCCAGGTGATTCAGTGTCTGGTGAGGGCCTGCTTTCTCACTTACACATAACCATGTTCACAATGTGTTCTCACAAGGCAAAAAGAGGGCAGGAGAGCTCTCTGGGACCTCTTTTATAAGGGCCCTGATCCTGTTCATGGTGGGTTAGGAATTCAACAAAGAATTTGAGGAGACACATTCAGTCTATAACACTTCTCGTGCTTTCCATGTGGCTCCTTCCTGCACTGGTGGTTGGGCCCTTCTCATGCTTGGAGTATCTCTAAATTTCCCTTTGCCACATCTTTCCTGACTCTAGTTGGAGAAAGTTCTCTGAGTTGAAAGGCTCCTGTGATCAGATTAAGCCCACCCTTAAAATCTAGGAAAATCTCCCTATTTTAAGGCCCATAACCATAATTATACCTGTCAAGTCTCTCTTGCCATCAAATGTAACATTCACAAGCTCCAGAGATTAGGGCATGAACAACATTGAGGGGCAGGATTGGAGAGCAAGGGGATATGTTTTATTCACTGGATGTCCAACACCTAGGAACAGTGCATATGTTAAGCCCAATTGATCAAGGGTATTCTTTAATCATTTTAAAATATTTTTAATCTTTCTTTAATATTTTAAATTTTAAATTATATTTACAATTTTGTCTATAATCATGAAATATAATTTACTATCACTGCAATTTTCAAACATTTTTCATACTTTGTTCTGTTTAATGCTCTTTGGTTTTGATGTTACTTCCCTGTTCCCTGTAGCCTCCTGTTTCTGCCTTAGCGGGAAGAGAGGAGCTTTGTTTTCCCTTTACCAACACTTTAATCAGAGCATCTCTACATTTAACTTTTTCTTTTTCCTTTTTTTTTTAAAGATTTTATTTATTTATTTGACAGAGAGAGAGAGAGAGTGAGCACACAAGCAGGGGGAGCAGCAGAGGGAGAGAGAGAGAAGTAGACTGTCTGCTGAGCAGGGAGCCCAATGTGGGGTTCGATCCCAGGACCCTGGGATCATGACCTGAACCAAAAGCAGGCACTTAACCAACTGAGCCACCCAGGTGCCCCTAACTTCTTCAAAAATGAAGCTTTTGTATAATATTTAAAATTTTTGAAAAAAATTCTGGAATTTTTGTTCTGGAATTTAGTGCCTCTCAAACTATTTGTGGTGAAGAGTCAATTTTTTTTCAAACTTAAACTTCAGTAAAATACAATGAAAAATGAATTATAAAAATTGAAAACAAAAAAGAGGATTACAAAATACAAATACAGATTTTAAATTATTAGATATATTAGACATGTAATTTGTCAAATTTCTGTAAAATATTCTAAATGTTTAATCTCAGTTTTTGTACTTCCCTCTTATTGGTAGTAATCATTTTATATATCATCACTGTTCTACAGGGCATACTTTGAACTGGTTCAGTGTAACCTACAAACTGGCAACTCAGGGAATTAGAAATATAGAACTTTTATCTAATTGATTCCAATCTACCTCTTTCAAGACTTTAAATTTTTGACTCATTCCAAACTATCAAAGCACAGAAAGTGATATTTTACTATTCCAAATTATAAATATTTTGCAATGTTTATAGCAGTGTTTTCCTACTTGGATGAATTATAAAAGGGGCAATCTTTTGGAAACAAATAAAGTCAGCCACTCAAGCACAATTTTTTATTGAGAAACACACCCCTGAAGCCAGTACAGAAAGACTTGAACCACATCATGCATCTTGGAGTGCCAGCACAGCATTGTGTTGACAATAAACTTGAAGGAGAATGAGGTCCTTTTTTAGCCAGCTTTCAGAAATTGCCTCTCTGAAACTCTTAGGTCCTTAAATGCAATAAATATCCATGTTTCTAATCCCTAGACTTGAACAAAAACAAAAACAACAACAACAACAAAGCTCTACAGCCCACAGGAGGTGATTTCTGTGTCAGAGAGCACAGTTTTGCATGGATGAAAACCTAGCCCTTAAAATAATTTCAGTGTCAGCTGATTTTTCCATGGAGTTTGTTCACTATATTAAAGACAACTATGCCAATGTGAGCTTTAACTTAAAGGCTTTTCTAGATGGAAAGAGGATGGAACGTTGCTCACTATAGAAAAACTATGTGTTTTGCGCGGAGGATAACTACAGTAGGAGGGTATTATAAGGAAACATAGTTTTCCCTTCTCCGTAGATAATTCTCATATATTAATGTTATCATCTGTTTTAGTAGTTAATTAGCCATCCTAACAAATAAAAAATAATGTATAACATAGATATTATGACACATATATATGTAGAATATACTTACATTAAATGGTGAGTCTACAAAAGTTTAATTCTTCATGTCATAAGAGTCTTAAAAATGTTGGATCACTGGATAACTCCAGAAGAGAGTGAGGAAAAAATTCAGGTGGGGAAAATCTGTGGTTGCCTTTAGTATTTGCAAGCCCAAAGCATTTGAATGGAATGATGCCCATGGAGGTACTTTCAAGCCCTTTGTCTCTCAAGACTTCAGCTTCCCTGGCTGCACCAGAAACAATGGAGAAGTATTCTTCACCAGCCCAAGTCATTGAAGTCTTTTTCCAAGTCATTGAAATATTTCCTGAGACTTGGACAAATGCAAGTATAGAAAACACCTGGGAAGAGGAGAAGGTAGGTAAGTGGGAAGCATGGATATCATTCTTAAAATATTTAATCATTCTAAAATAAAGTTTATTATAGTATAGTCACTTAAAAGGTAGAAATACGATTTGGAAAGAAGTTAATTAGATGTGGCTATTTACTTTAACATTAATATAAAATACATGTCACAGGGGAACATTTACAGTAATACAGGAAAAGACTATTACGATAACTGCTCTTATTTTATTTGTCTTTTACAAGAGTAATTTGCCTCAATTGCTGTCTCTGATGGAGGTTGTATCAGATGTGAACCAAGTATGGGGTTGCTAGGGGTTAATTTCTGCTCCCATGGAAAATATCCTGGTGTGTCTTGGTTTTAAATGACTTCCTGCAGGCTGAGACATGGAAACACCTGCTCAGAGAAACAACTTTCTTAACAATGACGCCACATGCTGGGAGAAAAAAAAAAAAAAAGCCTTTTGTGTTGAACTTCATCTGCATTAAATATGCCACTTAATGTTTCCTATATTTAGAAAACTACATTTTGAGAATATACTTTCCTGTGATAAAAGGAGTGTCTGTATGTTTGTTTGTTTGTTTGTTTACTTCTTTATTTAGAGAGAATGTGCACGCCCAAGCATGAGGGGAGGGAAAGAGAGAGGGAGAGAGAGAATCTTAAGCAGGCTTCCTGCCCAGCATGGAGCCCATCTCATGACTCTGAGATCATGACCTGAGCTGAAACCAAGAGTCTGATGCTTAACCAACTGAGCCACTCAGGCATCCCAAAAGGAGTGTCCATTTGAATGAATATTAAAGCTGAAAGTTTAAGAACATTTTTTTTCATATGTCATAGGTTGGGATCCAGGTTATCAAGGATGTTTTTGTAGTGGTGTTCATTAATACCAGAATAAGATAATTAAGAATGAGATAATTGAGTCATAGACCTTAAGGAGCTATCAACCTACTTTTAAAGCAGAACACAGAAAGATAATTCTAAGACAAATGCCAACTGTAGTAAACAATAATAAGTACACATGACACTTCAAAAATATTTAGAAGGGGTAAGTTATCCCAGTTGGGGAAGCACAAATCATGAGGAGCTACCTGAACTAGTTAAGACTTGAACTAAATATTAAAGGAAAAGTCAAGTGAGAAACCTAGTGAATGGGGCAAAGAGAGTGTCATAACAGAGTGGGGGCAGGGGCAGCTTAAAAAATCATGGGGAATAGGAGTAGCTGTCTGGATATAGTCAGGAAATAGCAAGTCATTCAGGGTCTTTAAAGCATACAATACAAGGGAAGAAATGACCAAAAGGGGGATATCCTATGATATAGGTAATTTGGACAGTTTGATAGTGTAGCTCTTTGTATTATGGTACTTAGACTATATTCTAAAAGGTAAGGAACCAGAGAAAGACATACAGCACAGAAAATGCATGGTTTGATATGATTTTTCAGATAGATGATTCTAGGAGCCAATACACAAATGGATTGAGGCCATGAACCAGTTGGAGACCCGTCCAAATGACCAGGCAAGAACTGATAAAGATCCAACAGAAAAGAAAAGAGACGAATGATGTAGAACACCGTACAGTTAATATATGCTGTATGCAATTTCTACGGGATTAGGAGTTCTGTCATTTAATGAGACTTTGAGCATGAGAGGAAGTACATAGTTGGGCTCAGCCTTATATCCAAACTATAAGCTTTTATGGGTCTATTTAATGATCAAACATTTTATATGGTTAAAGAGTAGATACTATAAATTAATCAGCATTCCTCGTTTCTATGTAGTTTCTGCATTGAATGATTTAAACGTTGCATTCTTTAACTGCACTACCTGTATTTCTCACTTTGAAATGAGTGTGAAAATGGTACTTAAATTTGACAGGGTTCTATGCTTTTCCACAGAGACTGACTATACAGGTTAATGCTCTGTTTTAAATTTGATATTATCTAACTATGAAGAGTCTATATTTTTTCTTTATGACCTTATTCATCATTTAAATAAAGTAACTTGACAGTTTCTGGGAGCATGGAGGAAGCCCAAGACTCTCTTGATTAAATGCTAATGAGTATTTTTTTTCTGGAAACAGACCACACAGATTTGAAACATAATATCGAACTAAAAGTTTCCACTGAATATTGCCAATACCCATTATAAAGAAAACAATGTCCACTCTATTATACAATTGTTGATTTCTTCTTTGTTTTGCCATCAGTAAAGATACGTTTTGAGAAACTAATTAGATCTTAAAATCTCACACAACTAAAAAAGAAAAAAAATATATATACATATATTGGAGACTTCTTCAAATTACATGATTCTACCTCTAATTTTAATTGTTAGTTAACCAAAAATTTTTCTTAATGTTATCTAGGAGTAGCACAAGAATGATAGTAATACTAATTGTTTTTTCAAAGAATATGTGATGTCAGTGAATCTTGTTAAGGATTATTTCTTATATTCTGTGATAGGGAAGAAAAAATTGGTGTAATTAGGGGTCAAACTGACTTGAAAGGGTTAATAAAAGATAGACATACATCCACAAAAATTAGCTAAAATGTCATCTCAGATGCTAATTTTTTATGCCTAACTCAGACAAGGAGGCTTTTAGTTTTGGGAAAGAAAAATATGTCATATTAAACTTGTATTTGCTAGGTGTTATGAAATTCAGATGCCCAGTTTTAGGTTGGGAACTCTATTGTTTCAGTAAAGAGCATTCTTTTTCAAAATAAATACAAAGACATTGTGAGATTTTTGTTGGAGAATTGGAAATACTGACTTTGACCAAAGACATACACATACACAGTATATATGAGAAATTTGGATCACTGCAGATGGAATACTACAGTGAAAAGTCAATCTTTCATTATTGAATTTTGCTTCTCCTTTACCCTGCCTTAGCTCAGTATGTGTTAGTGCAAGAAAGTGGTTGAATTTATTTAATAACAAAGGAGAGCATTTTGGAATTCGCAATACTTATGTCCAAACTAGGAGTAGAACCATGTCTATTCTGTCTAAGTATGATAAATAAAGCATGGAAATTTTACAGTGAAAGGGGAACAGAGGAAAACTATAGAAGAAAAGGGGGTGTGGTGTCATGGAGAGGGGTGATTGGGATAAAAATGGGGAAGCTGGAAAAGGAAAATCTGAGGAATCCAGTGCCATCCCCTTCTCCCTGAACTGCTTTCTCCATTTGGAGGAGATATATATATTGGCCTCAACATTGATTCTGCATTCAAACTGAATGCTGATCAGAATCCTTGACATGTTGGATAAAAGTCTTCCAGCCTCTACTGTGTCTAAATCAGGAATAACATTGTTCAAAAGACCTTGGTCTCACAAATTAAGGTTATATTTTTACATTTTTATCTTTTTAGCATGGTCATGGGAGAAAACAAATGTAACCTGATATAAACTGTTAATTGAATAGGGACATTAATCAGGCAACCCTATTATAATAAATACTATATTGAAAAAAATAGTTAAATTAAAATATACACAATAATTTTCCAATCATAAGAGTAAAATCAAGTAATTTCAAAAATAATGAATAAGGGAAGTCTGCACAATCTGTAAAATAAGAATGCATACTTTAAGTGTTCTTGTAAATAGTTGTAACTTTCTCTGCAGCTATAAACAGATTTTCTTTCTAATATCTACTTTAGTATTCATATTTGATGCAATTTACTTGCCTCCAAAATTGCCCACACCACCACTGATATCATTCATGTTTCTAAATAAGGGATGTTTCAGGTTTTTAGAATTTCTTAATACTAAATGGAATTAAAAATAAAATATTTATTCTATAAGACAATAGATTGAACTTTTGTATTTTTAAACTTTTATATCCATTCTATCTTTAATTCATTTACCAAGTAAATTTAACATGGCAAAATAGTTAAAAATTCTAACTATCAAAATAGTTAAATATTCTAAAAAGACTCATTATATTTAATATATTTCCCTTTTCCCTGAGTGATCCTCCCTTTCTATTTGAAAGATTTGCAAATACAGCACCATGTGAAATTGAAAGTTGAAAATTTCCAGTGAACGCATTTAAACATATATCCCAGAGAAATAACTCATTATTGAGAGAAGATAATTATGAGCCCTTTTCGTTAACAAGAAAGAACTAGCATTTTTTTTTTTATCTTTTACAGGTTTTTAGTCTAGGTGTTACGTGAGACTCATAAATAATCCTATTTAATCTTCACAGTACAGTTGACCCTTGAATAATGCAGGGCTTAGGAGTGCCAACCCCCGAACAGTTGAAAATCATGTATAACTTTTGACTCCTCAAAATCTTAACCACTAATAGCCTACTGTTGACCAGACCTTAGTGATAACATAAACAATAAATACATATTTTTATGTTATTTGTATTACATACTGTATTCTTTCATTTTTAAATATTTTATTTATTTATTTTAGAGAGAGAGAGAGAGAGAGAATGAGCAAGGGGAGGAGCAGAGGGGCAAGGACAAGCAGACTCCATGCTGAGTACAGAGCCTTATGCGGGGCTCAATCCCACAACCCTGAGATCATGACCTGAGCTGAAACCAAAAGTTGGACACTTAACCAACTGAGCCACCCAGGCACCCCTATGTACTGTATTCTTACAATAAGGTAAGCTAGAGAAAAAAATATTAAGAAAATCATAAAGAAGAGAAAATGTGTTTAAAATACTAACTGTAGGGACACCTGGATGGCTCAGTCCGTTGACTGTCTGCTTTCCACTCGGGTCACGATCCCAGGGTGTTGGGATTGAGTACCACATCAGGCTCCCTGCTCAGCGGGGAGTCTGCTTCTCCCTCTGCCTGCCCCTCCCCCTGCTTGTGCACTTTCTCTTTCTCTCTCTTTCTCTCTCTCTCAAATAAAGAAAAAATCTTTAACAAAAAAATAAAAAAATAAGGTACTATACTGTATTCATATTTAAAAATCCACATGTAAGTGGATCTGTGCAGTTCAAACCCGTGTTGTGCAAGCAGCAGATGTAACTGTGAGGCCAGCTTTATTATCCCAAATTTTAAGATGAGAAAACTAGAATGTTGAGAGACTGATGGACATGAACACTCATGATCACACAGGTAGGATACAGTGTAGTAGTAACTACTTGTGCTCATTATATTAGGCTCTCCTCTCTTCCTTGGGATTTTGGGAAACCTCCCAGCTTTCCAGGAACTTAGATTGGAGCCATGTGACCAAACTAGTTAACTGACTGTGTGAGGGAAGTGAAATGTATCACTTTTGGTAGGAGGGATTTAGAAGCAAGTGGAAATTCACACTGTGTTTTCCATCACCACTGCCCTCAAGTAGAGATGAAGTTACTGTAGAATAGAGGCAGCCTAAATTTCTGAGTCACAACAAGCATAAAATTGCCCAAGAGAGCAGCCAACTAACTAGCTTTGGACTTTAAAAGAGTGAGAATCAACATTTGTTGGGTTAGATTTCAGGGTATATTTGTAACAGTGGTAATCTAAATAATGTCTAAGATGTGGAAAAAAAAACAAGAGAATACTTTCTTGTTTTGTACAAAATACCAACGGGTATGAATATGTTTTCAATCATTACCACGTAGAATGAGGCATTTTAGATAGGGCTGATTTTTCTTTCTGGGTTAGATACATTGGCATAAAAACTAATATTAGGTGGACATTGAGTAAGATGGCTTCTGAAGCCATTTTCAGTCTTAGAAACCTGTGCATAAAATAACATGCATTCTCCAAAAAACAAAAATTGTTTAGAGAAAAAAATATCAGAATGGCAGGGTCACAGGTTTTCTCGTTAATGATTTGTTTTGCTTTTGTGAAAATTTGTATACATTAGCATTTTTACTATCCCTATGTGAAAAGTAGAATTTGGAATGATTTCCAAGTGGTAAAACATCACTGAAATGAAATTTGTTCTCCTTCTTTAGTTCATGGATATGCATGAACATATATACCTATACATGTACACACACACATATGCACACACTCCACTGGTCTATCCATTGGAATTCATTATAAAAAATTTTCCAGAAATATCTATTTAATTATAAGAAAAACTCCCTGGGGCACCTGGGTGGCTCAGTCGGTTGAGTGTCCAACTCTTGGTTTTGGCTCAGTTCATGATCTCAGGGTTGTGAGATCGAGCCCCGTGTTGGGCTCCATGCTAAGTGGGGAGTCTGCTTGAGATTCTCTCTCTCCTTCTCCCTCTACCCTCCCCCCAACTCTCTTTCTAAAAGTAAATAAGTTAATTAATTTAATTAAATAAAAATTATAAGAAAGACTCCAAATGCTACTATTTCTGGAGAAAGAGTACCTGTCCTGTGCTAAAATCAAGACTGACTAAAAGAGTCCTAGGGGTGTAACACTTCTTTACTGGGGAATATTGCAACAAAGACTCAACCTATGTTTTAAAACAACTTTCTATTTACTTAGTAACACATTCAGAAATATGCTTTTCCCACTTCAAGAAAGTCCTTGGAATTAATCTTCACAATGTTCTGTTTTTGCTTTTCTCCTCCTGTCTGTTCATTAACTATCATGAAGACCCAGGAATCCCACTCTCAACATATGTCAGTTGGATTAGAAAGGAATAAAAGAAAGAAAGAAAAGGTGAGCTGAGTGACCTTGAACTTCATTTTTGTTTTTACTACACAGTCACATCGCAGTCATCAAATAGAATCTTCTCCTTGGCCACATGAACCTGCTGTGGACATGTTTCCTAGTCTCCCTAATGAAGGAAGACAAATATTAGCTTTTCCCATAGCAGTTCTATATTCCAAGAAAATTTAGCAGCTGTTATTTGCCAGAATATGATTCCTTTTCTTAAGTTAGACATTTTTTAATAGTCTTCTCATTTTTATCTAAATCCCAATGTATCTTCAAATATCCAGTAAAATATATTCATCATATATATTCACTACTTCCTTTATAAATTTGATTTATAGCTTCAAATTACCTTAATAATATTTAGGTCAAATTTTGTGTAAAATCTGCTAACAAAGGTAAGAATTGCTTTTAATATGAGTCAGTGTCAATTAATTTAAAAAGAATGGATTTCATAACTATATGAAAAATGGCAAACAGTATTCTGAGAGTGAAACAAAAATAAAACTAAATTAAAACCTTTGCAGGTATAAAATTTACCAAGGGTCTGTGTAAAAACACTAGGGTAGAAAAACAGATGAATCTACAAAAGAGGGGGATATTAGATGCAAAAACAAACAAATAAAAAATTAAAACTACATTATTTTGTGGCAAAATATGCAGTTATGCAGTGACATTTACAAAATATGGTACTTTACATTCTTACTAATTTTCCAGGCAAAAAAAAATGGATTAGAAGCCAAAAAACCCAACAAGGAAAATGTGATAATTTAAAGTAAAAAAGAGGTTGAGATATTTAATTATTACTTATTGAAAAACAAAATGGTAAATTGATTATATTGAAAATTAATAAATTCAGGTGAAGAATCATTCATTATAATTATCTTCTATCTTGACACTCCTATTTCTCTTTTTTGCTGTATGCTGCCCAATCAACATCCTAACTCAGATTACAGCACTGTAATTCAGCCTTAGGAAATATGTTGAAATGGAATGCCTGGGTGGCTCAGTTGGTTAAGCGTCTGCCTTCAGATTGTGTCATGATCCATGGGTTCCGGGAATGAGTCCCGCATCGGGCTCCTTGCTCAGTGAGGAGCCTGCTTCTTCCTCTGCCTGCTTCTCTCTTTCTCTGACAAATAAATAAATAAAATCTTTAAAGAAAGAAAAAGAAATATGTTGAAGTGTTATTACATTGAAAGAATAATATAAACAAAATCATGTTGCATTCCTTGGCTATTGAAAGAGTGAATATACAGATTAACTCAAGAAAGTCCATACAGGGAGATTATCTCAGATTCTTGATAAACAATCATTTTCTTCCTAATTTCAGTATTTTTGATGTCCTCCTTTCCAAATTCTTCACTGTTTTACTATTTATGAGATTTTGTAAAGTAGCACGATTTTCAAAAACCTAGTCTCATTTTCTAAGGTCTTTTCTTTAGTTAATCTTAGGTCACATTCCTGGGAAAAAAGATTTTGAAGCAGATTTGAGTGATAGGCGTTTAATTGCGAGCGCTCTTAGGAATAATCCCTGAAAAGGAGTGATAGAGGCACTGAGAGGGAGAAGCTGGACTGCAATGCAGAAGTTTCAGCTGATCTCATGGAGCTGGAATGGCCCATGAAATTTGCCCCATATTAAGGCAAATTGGTCAGGTATTTATTTGGACTCTGCCATTGACAAGTTATTGAATGTCAGAATAGATGATAGATTAATAAATGATAGATAGATAGATGATAGATAGATAGATAGATGATAGATAGATGATAGATAGACTGACCCGCCATCGAAGATAATGTTGAATTCATTTTCACATAAGTTTTAAGGTCTGCTTCCAGTTTCATTATTTTGCATAAGGATATACAATTGTTCCAGCACCATTCAGTGGAAAGACTATCATCTTTGCATGAATTGCATTTGTGCCTTCATTAAAAATCAGTTAACTATATTTCTGTGAGTCTATTACTGGGCTCTATATCTTATCTTTAGGAGGTATCTTTCCAAATTTTGGGTGATTTCTTTACAATAATGTGGTATAATTATTAGAATGTTAAAAAAAGAAAATGTTATTGGGCATATATTATTACATAAGTGGAGAAACTGAACCATATTAAGATCACATATATTTGGAAACAGGATTGAATATGAAACCTCCCTTTCTGATTATATATATGTGATATTGTTGATTTATTTGTTTTTGAGTCTTGATTTCTACAATTGTAAAATGAATATAATACTTGTTGATTTTATAAGACTATATTAAATTATCTAAATTACACAAAGTATTGTAGAATTTCTAAAATGGATCAGATTTTCATTATTGAGTAACTTTTAGATTTGCAATCATGTGTTTTAAATTTTGTCGTAATCAAAAGATAAATCTCTGACTTAATTCACTTAACACTCTCTAGCTTCCTCCATGTTGTTGCAAATGAAGATAGAGAATATTATGCTAAGTGAAATAAGTCAGTTATAGACAAATACCATACGATTTCACTTGTGGAATTTAAGAAAAAAAAAAGAAGCTAAACAAACAAGCAAAGGGGGGAAAAAAAGAGAAAGACAAACCAAAAATCAGACTCTTAACTATAGATAACAAATTGATGGTTACCAAAGGGGAGGTAGGTGGGGGGATAGGTGAAATAGGTGATGAGGATTAAGGAGTGCACCTGTTGTGATGAGCACCAGGTGTTGTATGGAACTGTTGAATCAATATATTGTACACCTGAAACTAATATTACACTGTATGTTAACTAACTGGAATTAAGTAAAAACTAAAAACATAAATCAATAACAGCATATTTTGGATAGATAAAATGACTCCTTTAGAACCAAATACAACACATAATTCTTGAATTCACTGTTTTCTCTGTGGCAAACAGTTCAAATGATACCAAGGGAAAAACTGCATATGAGAGTTTTACTGTGGTTTAAATGTAGAAAGTGGTAGGATCATGCAGGATGAGAATGTGTAAAGTTGGATAGGCACACTGAATTAAGACCAGATGACAAAAGCAAGAAAAACATATACTATAATTATCCCCAATTATCTCCCAAAGTTCTTATCTCCAAATACTATCCATTGGGATTTAAAGATTCAACACATGAATCTTAGGGACACAATTCTGTCCAAAGCAGCTAGCTAGTCAGACCCATAAACAAACAAAAACAATATAAGGCTTGGACAGAATGTTGTAGGAGTAGAAGGGAGGGGCTGAATTTGCAAAACTTTGTCAGGAAAACTGAGTAGGAAACATGAACTATATAAAGTTTGGGGAGAAGCTTGGCAGGGGAGAGAGGAAGGATACTTCAGGTAGAGGGAATAACAGGAGCATAGGGATAAGAGAGTCCCTTACAAAGACAATGGGATTAGGGAGTTCCACCTTAATGGAGAAGACAGAGTTTGAGATCAGAAATAGATTGAGATTGTGAAAGTTAGTTGGATCCAAGTTTAAAGATTTGTGTGTATCATGTTGTGGAGTAGGAAATTAATCCTGTAGGTCACACTTTTGCTTAGTGATTTATAGTTACTGAAATGGACAAGGTAAATAAAAGAGGTAGTTTCCTTGACATAGGGATAAACTTACTCCAAATTAATTCACTACTGGCAATAACATTTATGTATTTGGTTTGCTATTGAGTATATCTTCAGGGAAACTGTGGAAAAAGTGAACATGACCATTGTTTTCCTCAGAGAATAAAGGCCTGACTCAGATGTTGACATTGCTCTGGCTGATTGACAATAAGGAAACCTACAAAAGTGAAGAATATAAGAGACTGGATGTTATCAGTGACATATATAATAATCTATAATTACATTCACCTTGAAGTTATATAACCAGAGCCAGTAAATAGCTGGAAGATGGTTTTAAAAATATATGTAGTATATTCTGGAAAAAAATTTAAACAGTTGAATTTTTATTTATTTTTGCACTTTGAGAAAAAATTATTTAAAGTTTACTACAAAGATATATTATCTCTTAGGATATATTAATATATTATCTCCTTAGAATATGTCTTTCATATACAGTATAATTTTAAATATTGAAAATTTAAGGACCATAGGGATCAGTTCTTGATCAATAAATGTTATTACGGTATAGGTCACTCAGAGCTTCCATCATTATCAGAATATTAATGATCCTGATTGAATCTTGACATTGTAATTTGCTTGAATTCCATTTCACAGATGACCTGAGGTCCTTCTGTCAATTATTGAAAAATGCTGATTATTTCTTTTTTTTTTTTTAGGATTTATCCAATGACATCATTTTTATAAGCAAGATGCTGATGGGAAGAGAGGAATTTTATTCAGAGAGGTTTTCCAAAATGACTCTCCCTACAAAGGCACTCATGTATTGAATTTAACTCAATTCATTACAAGTTTAATCCACAAGGAAAGTCTTGAGGAAAGGTGATAAAGACAAATAGATATAAAAAAATCATTTACCTTTCAGAAGGATTTCTGACACTTGCACCCAAGGAATTTTAAGTAAAACAACTACTTAACCATGTGTTTCATGTGTGGCTTACTCAGAGCACAGAGCCAAAAATGGGAAAATATGAATTTGCTAAATCAACATATGTCTACAACGAGGGTAAAATACACTAAAGAGCCCTTTATCTTATTTAATTAAAGTAAACATTTGGTCAAAAATTCATGAAATCTGATCATAAAAATAAATTCTTTTAATAAATACCTTTTGTAGAAGAATTTAGAGCATATCAAATTATACTTTTTTTCATCAATATTTTAAAACATGACCAGGTGATTTTCTTTTTTCTTTTTTGACCATTTATGCTTATCTTTAAGCATAAAAATCTTCATCATCTTTCTTTCAAAAGAAAGGTTTATTCAACAGAAAGAAAATTATACAATTTTAGATTTATTTTTTGCTTTATTTTAGCTGGGGTGAACACTTCAAGTTACTTAGAAAATAATCTCAGTGCAATTCTTGATTTTGACAGTTCAGTCCTATCTCTAACCTTTCCTTGTTCTTCAGAACATTTATTGTAAAACTTTCCTTTATCAATCTTACTAAGGCTTTCTACTTGGTTTTCTTAGGGAGAAAAATAGCAACTATTCCTTTTTTGTTTGCCTTCATATTTTTTCAGTTGAGGTAATGATTGTACAACCAGGATATATGTGTTTTAAAATCTTCACAACTGACTTTTAATAAACATAAAACTCAACTGTTGGGAGCAGCAGTGCATGGATGTATTAAGTGGTGGCCAAATGGCCATTGGCCACAAACTGAGGGCAACAACGTATGTTATAGAAGACCTAAAAAAAATTTTGGTTATTCAGACCCTGAGCTAAAGGCCCAGTCATATGATTCTCTACTGTCTCAAATCTCTGTTACAGCTGCATAAAGAAGTTATAGAAATCTAGAGCCTAGTCTAAGTTTGTATGTTTATCAAAAATATCTTGATTATACACCTGGGTGCAACATAAACTGTGAATAAATTGTAAGATTATGTAAAGAGTTTAGATATATTTATGTATCTCTGAAACTAGAAAGACTATGACTATGGTTCACTCCCATGAGCATGGCTTCTTGGAGTAATAGTACCATTCAGATTAAGCTATGTCTTTGTGTCTTTGTCTGCAATACCTGGGAGACAGTTATATATCTTAAAAGTACAGCATACTAGAAAAATCCTGAGATGAAAAGTCCGGCTGACCAGGGTTTTGTACTTGCTTTATTTACTAGTTTGTATGACTTTAATTAAATTGTATTACATTATGAGGAGTCTCAATTTCCACCTTAATGTAATAAAATAATCTATTCCTCATGGGTTTATTGTGGAGATTAAAAAGATAATGTGTTCAAAGCACCCAGCACAGTGTAGACCAGATAGTAAGAGTTCAAAAGATACAACTTCATTCTCCCCCAAATCCTTTATAAAGTAAAAGTAATGAAGTAAGTTGTATTGCATTTATATACCTTTCAAAGCAATTGTAATTAAAACAAAGTGTCTCAGATGTCAAATAAAAGTGGTAGACTAGGTTCATACGCTATTAACAATTTATAAGTGATTATTAGTTCCACTTTTATGTATTTTCACCCTATTTTATTTTTAGAACCTATTTCTTTAATTTAGTACATAATTATTTTTTATGATTAGGTACTTATACCAACACATGCTATTTAAAATCACCCTGGCTGACACTGACAGCTCCGCCTTGATGGTGGTGGACTGCTAATTCAGAGTTCTTTTTCTGTACACTCTCATATAACATCATGAACAATTACCCTTAAAGAAGTGTGTCCTGATGATAATGATGGTGTGCAATAAACTCCCATTTACTTGGGTCTTAAACAACCATAAAACTTAAATAGCCAGAATTTATTTCTATTCTTTATCAGTGGCAACTAGGTCATACCACAGTTGAAATCAAATAGGGAACACCCTCATTTAAGTTTTGCCTGCTATTCAAGGGTCCAATTATCACTACTTGCTGTCATTCTTTATTGTGGAATTCACACCCATGGATTACTCTTTGCCACATTTAGGCCAGGAGTTCCTCTGGTTTAGTCCAAGGGCCATTTGCTCCAGTATAGGAAGATTAGCCCTTGGATGTTTTAGTTGATGTTAACGTATTTTAAATCATGTTTTTATTTTTTCCATTTTCTCTCATTTTGGAACATCCTCATCATATTGTTAAAAATGAATATTTTAGTATAGTTTTATTTTTTATTGTCTCCAGTGTATGCAAGAATAACATGAAAAGTCTCAAGGAGTCCTAATCAATGTGAACCTAATGCTTTAGGCCAGACTAGTTTATTGATCTTGAATAAGGTCACTTTCTTAATGTGAGTTGTAGGAAGATCGATAGCTATCAGAGCCAAATTATATACCTAATGTTTTGTGTGTATTCTTAATCATTCTCATTTTCACTCCCCATCTTTCCTGTGTATACACATTCACATAAATACACACACATACACACACAATATGTTTTTTATAACTCTGGTATTAAATATATGTATGCATAACATGTGTTGTTAGGTAGGTATGGGTCCCCCAATTTCTATTTTAAAATTTTAGTATGAAGTGACTTCAAGATGCTAGTGCAAGGGGTACAGATATAACATCTGCAATATTTGTTTTCACTGGAAGCATGCATTATTGTGCATAAACAGTATCATTTGGACTGTAGTGCAAAAACACGACTCTCAGGAAGAGTGGGGAGTTTTACCACAGAATGTTTAATATAATAAAATTATTCATGTTACAAAATGTTTTTCAAAGTTCTGTATAGTCTTTAATCACAAATACCCATAATCTACAAAGTTTAGGATAATTTAGAATCTGGAGAGTTTGAAAAACTGGATTATTTGAAGTTTGAATAAGTGTATTGTGTTCTCAAGATCCATGAGTTACCACACATTTGTTTATTTCAATCAATAATCTGTGAAAAATCTTAATTTGCATCAATGAAAGAATAATAGATAGAAATGAAAAATCAAATGGCTAGTTTTTTTTCTTGAAACAATACTCTCTTTTTTTAAAATCTATATTTTAAATGATATATTCTTTGATGAAATATTTAAGCTTTAAATGCATCTTATTGTTTTGTAGTTAAGCAAGTTTTGGGATTATTGACATTCACTTCATTTGAAAGTATTTTGTTTCTCTGAATTTTAAGTATCAATGTTTAAATATATGTTATGTGAGTTTATAAAACTATAGACATGTTATTTTTTCCATTTAAAAAATAACTCTATATATATCATTTATACATCATTTGTAGATAAAGATTATGTTTTTTGCTGTGTAATTTGGACATGTATTGGAAATATAACTAAAGATGTTTAATTATTAAAAAATATTACATGTTGGAATTTATTTTAAATATACACACCTAGCTTGAAGAAAATCTAGACAATCTATCTAAAAACAAGAGATGCATACATGTATTAAATACTATAAGATTATACAAACTAAATGTGTATGTGTGTTTTCCCATGATATTTTGTTGTTGATTAGAAAATATTCAACTACGTGGCAGGAGACCCAAATTTAAATCCAGTTTACTCCACTTCCTATCCAGATAAATAGCTTTATCTTTCTACTGTCAGAATTTTGGTTATAACAAGAAAGAACTTTAAAAATTTTCTAATGTCATTTCTAGCTCTATCATTTATTTTAAAATTCTATAATTTCATAGGCTAGAGACTCAAATAATTACCTAAGGGAAATTTAAGTATATTGAAATATTACAATTCTCAAGTTGGAGGTACAATTCAAATGAAATGAAAGTCCTTTCATTTATTTTTTAAAACCCCGATTCATTTTATTAATAAAGATGGTAATGAAGTATGAGCCACTCAATTTATTTATATCACATTTTAAGGCCAAAGATGTAGCCTTTCTTTAGAACAATCTATTAAAAACAGGGAAAAATATGACAGATATAGAGTACCATTTATAAGTATCTGTGGTATGCTAGGTACTATAAGGCCTGCTTTATAAAGATCCCCTCAATTAATCATGAAATCAGTTTTCTGAAATAAGTATTATTTTTCCCATCACCAAAACCATTTTATAGAGATGAAACCTAGGTTCAAATTTTATATAACATGCATTCATAAAGTTAGTAATAAGTCATGGAATTAGGGTGCAAGCCCAGGTATTTCTAACTCCAATTCCCAAATGTTTATCCATTTTACAAAATCGACTTGAAAGATACCGATTTTGTCCCATTGTAACTTTGTGGGAATTCTTTCCTCATCTCCAAGACCTCATTCTCATGCATAGGCCTTGAATTCCTGTTCTTAGTCCTGTTCTCCAGGAATACCAGAGCCCTGGCTTTATGAACAGAGGCCTGTGGGCTTATTTTCAGCTAATGCTTCTGGCAGCGAGGCAGACTGGAATTTGTCTCCAAATTCCACCATTCATAAACTGACTCTTCTAAGAGAAGGGGGATAATATCATAATAATTTCAAAGCTAGAGCTTTGTCTGTGTTATGATGTTTTGGATAGACTCCCGTAACTTCTATTTTTCTATTAGTTTCAACCTTTCCATGTTGATATAGGATGTTATTCAGAATTGTGACAAAGTTGAAAGAAAGAGAAGTGAGGAATGCTAAATCTGTGGGTAGAGTGTAAGATAATGATTTAGTTTATCCAATTTATTTTGTCTAGTCAAGATACTAGAAGTTTCCAAATATTACAACCATCTGCCTCTGTCACTCTCAGCATTGATAAAAAGGAAGAACATTTTCACATTTGATTGAATCTCATATGATAATATATGGATATTTTTTGTTTTGCTTTGATACGATTTATTCCAGAAATTCCTTCTCTGTATGAAAATTTAAATTTTCCAGGGGATTTAATATACACAGGTGTGGATATCTAGATTCCACTTCTTTTGTTCTCATTTCTAAGACAGTTGTTTCAATTGTAATGTACAAATCCTTGAGGACTTTTCTGTTAATAACAAGTCAGAGTTTTGACAACTCTGATGTTAAGCTTTTGCTAGGTCTCTATTTCACTATTAAGTTCCATTAGTCGTTTGTTAAAAAATAACTTACCACACAGCACAATTGTTTCTTTCCCCTCCAAAAATAAAGCTATATCTATAATTTTAAACCCCTGTAATTCACAATTACATTAAGAGAATAATATTGCACTGTTTGTAGTTCAGAAATCTATTTACAGCTTTCTTTTGCACTTTAAAATATTAAGTATAAACCACTGAAATCTAAAGGTTCCGACATGACCATATGAAGATTAGACATTCCAAAAGAAAAATTGTTAAGTTCCATTGTTCAAGTCAATACAATGGGGATGTATCTGCCAAGATAGATTATTCCATGTATATACATTATAAATAGAATATTTATTATACAGTGGTTTATTTCCTTCATCTCAACTTCAGCACTTGGCAACATGAGGTTAAAAATCAATGAGTATATTATGATATAAAAATGTAGAGAAAATCAGACTTTGCATAAGCAACTAAGATGATGCACAGTAGACTTTTTATTCAAATAAATGGCTTGAGTTTTTAACCTACAAATGTTTGGACATAATCCTTGGTTGTTTCCTTTTGAAAAGTACTATTTCACTATTTATGCTTATGTAAAACTCTTGAAAATTATTATTATTTTTTTTTTTTAAGATTTTATTTATTTATTTGAGAGAGAGAGAATGAGAGACAGAGAGCACGAGAGGGAAGAGGGTCAGAGGGAGAAGCAGACCCCCTGCTGAGCAGGGAGCCCGATGCGGGACTCGATCCCGGGACTCCAGGATCATGACCTGAGCCGAAGGCAGTCGCTTAACCAACTGAGCCACCCAGGCGCCCGAACTCCTGAAAATTATTAATATTTTGTATTTTTTCTGTATTTTTAATCACATCGTAGAGAATTAAATTGGTTAGCAATTCATTTCTCTCTTTTTTTAAAGTACAGCTGTGCCAACTGGCTCTATCCAAGTAAACTTTATTTACTAGTTTCTAAAAAAAAAATATACAAAGTTCTATTGGTTATTTAATAGATGAGAAATTGTTATTTACTGATTTCGTGCAAATGGCTTATTATTTTGGAATTGGAGGAAGCACAGCGTCTCTTATGAATCTGAGTACTTTCAATAAACAATTTCAATCTTAAAGTAATCTTTTAAACTGAATCATTTAAAAATACCTTAAAATGTACATTATATTCCTAATTTGCACAGTAGTGCTTTGTATTCACCTAAATAATTTATCCCTTCCAAGCCCTGGAAAGTAGTCAAAAGGAGGATTTTTTACATAAATTGTTTTCTTCAAGTTCTGAAATAGTCTTTGATTTCATCTGAGAAGCCTCAATATTTAGATGTTTTATGTAATGCAATGCTAGTAGCTGAAGAATTGATGCTGTTTATTTTGAGACAACATAAAAACAAGAACTTTTTAGGCTAAAGCTAAGTTTTGTTATACCTCTAACAGTTTTGTTAGAAGTAAATATATTTAGTAGTTCTTCCTACCAATATCTTTCATTTGAATCAATTGGAAACATCCATTCTATCTTAGAAACATGAACCCTGGCACGTGTTTATTAACTTTGCAGGTTTCATTGAATTGACTACTACAATTTTGTGGAAACTATGAAGAATAAAAAATGAAGTGGAAAATGAGACCAATGTGTAGGAATGCAAGACTTAATTGGGGACCCCAGTTACATTTCTTATCATTGAAGACAAAGGCATAATGTGAAAAATCCTGTAAGATAAAATGCACAGAATGAAATATGACTGAAAGACAGGTAGGTGAATATTTTTTGTGGTTCTGTTATTTTGACTGAGAACATGAATAAATATTCCATATCACTTTCTGTGAATAGAGTTGAAAGCCATAAGCAGCATAAGATTGTCTTTTTACACTTCCACAAACCTTCTTTATTAAAAAAAAAAGTCTTAACATATTTTGGAATTTATATTTGTATTCCACACTGTGTATTTGCATTCAAATTTATTATTGCCCTCCTGATCCAATATTTATTTTATTAAGTTAACTGGATTTTTAGAGTGCCAATTTCATTAGACTCAAGATTAGTGTTAAAAATTCAATTCTGACACGTATTTGCCTCTGACATTTTCAAATAAGATTAGAAATATATGTATAAATAGTAAATTTTCTCTGACATTGATCAACAGTTATGTGATATATTTCAAGAGAATGTGGATTTTAGATATTCACTTCCAGCATATGTTAAAAAGCAATTCACAAACCTACAAAATAAGGTGGATTATTATCTTGATAATATATATTTAAAATTAAATGTGTATTTAGTTTTTTAAAAAGGTGCATTACCAAGGATCTTGATGACACAGAGAATAATATTGTTTGAAGATACATGTCCTTGACAAGTCTGAAAAGAAAATTAATGGTTCTATGATTACTTTTTGATGATTCAGACATTGACAAAGTACTTCTAATTATTTGCATCTCAGCTTGCCTTTATTTCCTATTTTTCTTACTTTTTTGATCAATAATATTTGCCTGAAAATGTAAAAAGTACAAAGGTTGAGAAATCCTGCTTTGGAAAAAATAATATTTTCCTTCTTACTTCATCTCTTATGTTTTCACACTCTTAAACAAGCTACATGGTGTAAGGAGATTTCTTTTTAATATGCTCATTACTAAATTTATTAATCGATTTCCTTATACAAATCACATCATTGTGTAGCATTGACAAATTCATTTATTTATCTACACCATCTATTTATATATCAATAAATATTCACTGAGGGCCTACTATGTGTTAGGCATTTTGCTCTTAATACAAAACACTTGAACATAGGGGAAGGAAGGAAAAATAAAATAAGATAAAAACATAGAGGGAGGCAAACCATAAGAGACTCTTGAGTATAGGGAACAAAATGAGGGTTGCTGGAGGGAAAGTGGGTAGGGGGATGGGGTAACTGGATGATGAACATTAAGGAGGGCACTTGATGTAATGAGCACTGTGTGTTATATGCAACTGAAGGATCACTAAATTCTACCCTTGAAACTAACACTACACCACATGTGAACTAACTTGAATTTAAATAAAATCTAAACAAACAAACAAAAAAACAAAACAAAGGACCTTCCATCACAATAGAGAAAATGTATTTAAATGCTTAGCAATATGTATGTTTAAACTGTTTTTGGCTTAAATATATTTAAAAGTGTAGGTTGACGGCATTAAGTAAATTTCAGTATATATTATATATATATTATATACATATATATAAACATAAGTAACTAGGAAATAAATATCTTGACAATTACACTTAATTTTATTTATTATCTTAAAAACTTATTTAAAATTGCCTATCCATCTTTTATTACTATCGTATGTCATGCAACCTATCATACTACAAGTAACTTAAGAAGGTCAATTAAGCTTTAGAAACTATGCCATGAGCACAATTGCTTAATCCCTTGGTACTTTTCTCTTAATTGAATTTAAACTACCAATTTTCTTTAGTTCTCCTTAGCTCAGAAAACTTACTTAATGTGCCAAGACTAATATAATACCATAGCTATCATCAAATTAAATAGAATTTAATTTCCATTAAAATATAGGGAAGGGACTATGTCCAAAACTATTCATTAAAATATATGTGGCTATATTGACAGGACAAGTACAAAGTAGGTGTGAAACAATCTGCTTTTTAAAATTTTTCCATGCATTTTTCCATCCACAAGGTGACATTTTCATACTCATTTTGATTTTTTCGTTCTCCAAATTTTGCTTTATTTTTTTAAATTGCATTAACTCAATTTTTACTAAAGGTCTACAGAGACCTACAATGTACTATCTCATTCTATCTCATAAGTGTTGTGACCTGAATGCATGGGCGAAGGGAGGTATGTGCCAAGTCTAGAGAATAGTGGATAACATGTACTTCCAGGTCTACTCCCTATGGAGTAATCTTTTTTCTCTTGAAATATGGACAGTTTCTCCCTAATTCTCAGTGACATCCAGGTCCAAATTATTACTATCAGTTCTGCCAGGAATCAAGACCATCATGGGTAATATATTATCTTAATTTTATATTCCTGGTGTATACAACACATAGTCCTACTGTAGCAGGAATACATACACACAGAAAAAAAACATAAAGCATGGAATTAAAAAAACACATACCTGAGTAAAAACTACCAAAGCTTTTATTACCTTTGGCTTCCCGCTAATTTTTTTTTTATCCAAATGGGGAGATTGTGTAAATTTATTCAGCATAGAGCACGAAAATAGGAAATTATATGGGTTCATATAACAGATAAGAAAGGTCAAGAGCTTCTTGTGAAATTATTCTTAAAACATCGAGTTTGAACATGAAGGCAAATGCTACCATAAATATTTAATAGTGAATCATATTAAAGATGGAAAATATGAAGATTTAATCTCTTCAGAAAACATTTGAAGAGGTGTTTTACCCTTAGTTGGAATACCACATGGCCCCATTAATATAACTGGGAATTGGGTCATTGACATCTCCAACTGAACCTGCTGAGAAACAGCTGGAAACACAAAATTGCTGGAGTAGGTTGTCAGAAGCAAGAAAGTGCTACAGGCATTCAAATACCAAGTCATTGACATTTTGGGAAATTTTCTTCAGATAGAAAGGGGAAATGTAAGTCCACAGAGAAGAAAATCTATGGAGTAAATAGAATTCTGGAGAGCATTTTGATGATTTGAGGCAGAGGGTAGAAGATCAGATAACATGAAAACGAAAGAGAGCAGACGTGACTACTTGACAGCATGGGAGCTAGGCAGCTGTGGTAAGACGGAAAATAATTAATAGGAGGATCTGAAGTTCACAGAGAGATCTTAGTCACCCACTGCCACAGCAAAACAGTGCTAGACTAAAGTTTCTCTGAGATCCATGGAGATGGGAGAAAGCGTCTCTGTTGTGGTAAATAACAAGCAATTCTCAAATGACTAACAGTATTTTCTTTCTTTAGGTAACCTTAAAATCCAAAGAGTAGTGAAGTAATTTTATACACATGCTGTATTTGCTTCTAATGGCTAAAATCGCCCAACTAGAATTTTATTTCTTTGCATATGCACACTGCCCTGGTAAAATGCTAAGAGCCTAGAGAGAGGCCCCGTATTGACTGACTCATTTGCAGAACATTAGTATCTACTATGATCTAATAAAAAATAATTTCTTTTGCTCCATTTTTGAGAGAACTTTTCCTAGAAACTGTTGGTGAAAGGTGAGGATGGGAGAAGGGAAGTGAGGATGGCTGAAAAGGTGACAAAAGAAAAAGGTGGAATTTAGAAAGAACTAAGTTCCAGTATTAAGACTCAGGTATTGGGTAGATTAGGGGCAAGATGAAAGCAACGAGGCGTGCCTGGGTGGCTCAGTCAGTTAAGCGTCTGACTTTGGCTCAGGTCATGATCCCAGGGTTCTGGGATCAAGCCCCACATTGGGCTCCTTGCTCAGTGGGAGCATTTGCTTCTCCCTCTCCTCCCCACTTGTGCTCTGTCTTGTTATCTCTGTCATTATCAGTCTCTCTTTCTCTCAAATAAATAAATAAAATCTTAAAAAAAAAGCAGTGATTAATTATGGGGAAGAAAAGAATAGAATAGAAAGAAGTTTGTTTAAGATGATCATGATCTAGTTCAAAATTTTAATTAAGGCTCCGCTTATCTTTCAGATTATTCTATATATTTTATGTACTAAGATGAAATTTAGTGTCCAACTTTATAAGAATTTAAGACTTACTAGATTTATCGTGTTAATTATTTCTATTACATACTTCATTATTATTTTTCCTTTCTAAATGCAGATATTAAATAATCCTAGGCAATTTTACAATTAGAAAACTTAATAATTATTTTATGTATATGAAAAAAATTGTTATTTTATGATCAGTTCTAAAATAAGATGTCTTTTTAAGCTATATGTATTCATAGAATTTACCAATGTTGTCAATTGTTGTTTACAGTAAACAATATGTAGTCATACTTAGAGAAGTGGCAAATTTTTCAAGCCATTTCTTAGATAAGTCTGTAATCTGTTGGCTTCCTTCACCTCTCACCATACCAAAAGATTCTACAAACTTGTCTATAGCTCTATAAAGACCCTTTCTGTGGAAGTTCTCTCTAGATAGTGCTGCTTAAACTTCAGGAATGCTGTTCTTTCATTCTCAAGTCCAGCCAAGAACCTTATATTCTCAGTGTGACTATTGTCTCTGTAGTGTTAAGAATAAAGGCAGCTGCTTAGTTTATTAAAGTAATTCATTCTAAGGAATGATTTACCAATAGTCCCAGCCAAATAACGGCAATTTATATATAATATTGTATCCAATGTATGGTTAAATTGTATTGCAATCAACTTCTTGTTTATTATCTATCTTACCTACTGGAATAGAAGCCTCATGGAGTAGGCATCTCTGTTATCATGATTCCTCTGTTCAGACTCAGTGGTATTCATTGTTTCTTAAAGTGTAGTCATATTAGAAGTTCAGAAAAGAACCAGACCATTGTAGATGATTATGGTTGAATGAGAATGAAGGGAAGGCCCATTAGGCTGGATTGTGAAGGATGGATAGGATTTGTATGAATCAAGTACTTGGGTGCTATCCACATTGCTACCTCACAGTCTATACACAGAAATATTACACAAACAGATGTCATATCAGAGTAGTGCACAAGATTCTATGGGTGCTTATCTGGGGGTAAATGGAGGAATTGGAAAATGGGGTACAGGTTGGGGACCTGGACTGAATTTGGAACAGGAAAGTAACTGGTGCAGGTGGTAGAGTGAGATCCTAGCTGAGGGCAGGGAATAAAATATTCTGGGAAGCCCAAAGACACTAGTTGAATAAATCTGTCTTCCCCGTATGTGGTTAATATCATGGCTTTAATTTATTTATATACATATTGATAGGTTATATAATAACAACTATACACTTAGACTAATCAAATCTTTTTGTTTGTTTGTTTTTCATAGCATATTCTATTAAAGGAAATGGTACTTCCATTGAAGGGTATTTCAACATTCTCAAGTAAACTAATAGAAGAAAATCTATATATATTTGCTGGATAATATATCAAAGAAAGCTGTTACAAGTTTAAGGCTACAATAGTCATTATTCTCCTGTAGTTACTACTTTAATAGGTTAATTTATTGGTTCCATTTTCTCATACTTAGTGCCTATCTAATTTATCAGATAAAAGCAATAGTCATGCCAAATTAAAGTAATAGAATATTGGTCATGTTACATAGACAATTTTCCATTATCACACGGAATGAAGTCTCAACACTACAGTCCAATTAATCAGAATATGAATAAGTAGAGCACCATCTTTACTGAAACAATTTCTTGAGGAAGATTTTTCTCTAAGAATTTCAATATACCTTTTTTTTCTTAGACAAGAGCAAGATTATTTCTTGTACTTTGAGATGTCACAGTCATCCAAATGCCTTCAAGATAGATAAAAGTCACTTATGAAACGTGTTAACTATCTACCCACATTTTTAAATCCCTTTTTAAAAAAATTGCTGGAGAACAGTAAATGTAAAGCATGATAATATTGTTTAAATCTTGCATTAGCGCAATAGGACATGATTATTTTGGAGTGTTTACATTGGAAGATCTTGTTTTAGTCTCATTTCCTTGCTCTTTTCTATGTATATCAGCAACCCTGATATAATGGTTTGACTTTGGTTCTGGGTCACTCAGAACAAACCTTTGCTAAAATTTATATATAACATATAACTTATACCCAAGAAATTTTATTGAGAAAAACAATAGCAAGCCAGGATAATTCTGAAAAATTATTTCACCATAATTTTTTTCAGAAAATGCCTTATAAAAGAAGAAAGTGAACAGATTTTTCTCACAATACCTATAATTACAAAGCAGAAAGTAAAACTCTTTCATCTTTATGGATCCAGGAAATGAGAAATGAGAACAAAATACCTTTTTTTATTTACTTTCTGTTTACTCTAACTGGATTTTTTCTTTAGAATTTAATGGAGATATAACTTTGAATATAGAATATCAGTCTCTAATTTGATGTCTATCAGACACATCAAAGACATGTAGAAAAGGTGTATCTGCATCCAAAATAGATTAGTTATATGATAATATAATAATATATAGAGTATATATTTTATAATTATAATTATATATAAACATATAATTAGAAATGTATAACTATAATTATAATTATAAAGAAGAGCACTGTTTTGTATGAATAACAAAGTATAATATATTCAATGTATTCAACATTGTAAAATAATTATTCATTTTGTTCTATTATGAGTAATTCTAAATAAATACATTCTAAAATCTATTTATGATAACAATATTTCAAAGTATTTTTTAAAATAGATTTATGGGGCACATTATTTCACTCTACACTATATAGATTTGTTTAATGATTTCATTTTTATTATTTCTTTTTTTTTAAGATTTATTTATTCATTTGAGACGCAGAGATACAGAGAGAGAGAGAGAGCATGAGCAGGGGGAGAGGCAGAGGGAGAGGGAGAAGCAGACTACCCGCTGAGCCAGGAGCCCAATGTGGGGCTTGATCCCAGGACCCTGGGATCATGACCTGAGCTGAAGGCAGACGGTTAACCATCTGAGCCACCCAGGAGCCCCATTATTATTTCCCTTTTAAAAGAAAAGGGTTTATTTATTTATTATTATTTATTTATTTTAGAGAGAGAGTGACGTTGGGGAGAAGCAGAGGGAGAGGGACAAGCAGACTTCCCGCTGAGCACGGAACCTGCCATGGGGCTCCAACCTAAGACCCGTGAGATCATGACCTGAGGGTAGAAATCACACGTCAGAGGCTTAACTGACTGGGCCACCCAGGTGCCCCTATTATTTCCTTTTTGTACTTGTTTCCAGTATTCACATTTGTGACATTTCCTTAGCTTATATTGTTACAATCATTTAATCTCTATAAAGTAAAAATCTGCTGAATAAACTGTCAAGTTGTTTTCTTTAGGGTGCAAAATCCAAAAGAGCTAAAATATACAACATTGTATAAATGATAATTGCAATAATATAAGGTCTGAAACCTGGATAACATTCCGATAACATCCAGAACTTAATTTAGTATAGATGCTTAGAGTCAACAAGAAGAGTAAGTGTTCTACTGGCAACACTTCTTAGATTTCTTAGTTTTATTCTCTGCTTTGTAAGAAACCAAACTTCAGTTTTAAGAATATAATGCTGCTTCTGCTTAAACAGTGGAAGAGCAAAGGGAGACCAACCAGGAAAAGGTTGATTGGCAGAAAAAGCTGACTGATTAGAAGCGGCCAGATTTATGGAAAAGCCAACACTTGAATCCAGGGATTTCTGGCAGGCTAACAACCTGCAAGCTTTTTCAGGAAGACCAGACCAAGTTACTGACCTGGAATCAATGAATATGTAAGATGATTCCAACACAATTACAGATATCATATAATTTAAAAGTTACACACATAATCCATACAGTGAATATGCTACAGCAAGAGAGTTGAGAGTTTGCAATATATGCTCAGAGCACTTTATGCTACTTACGCACATGTGCAGAATCCTTGCATGGCTGCCAATGACTGAAATTAAACACACTCATTTTTCCTTATTTAAACTTTGTGAATATGTAAAGGAAAGGATAATTAGTAACATTTATATCGGCTTGTTTTTCTGGATAAAATGAAAAACAATGTAATTCAAAGTGTATACATATATGAAATATTGCAGATATTAAGGTAAATAAAATTATTCACAAGACAGAAGTGGGACAGATCACAGTTTAAGTGCACTCTTTTAATATTTTTATTTAAAAGAGAATTATCTCCGGTCATAGACAAAACTATTAGATTGTAATTACATGAATATATATTTAAAACCCAAGAAAAATAAAGGCAAAAAAAATCCCACATGCAAAACCATTTGTTTTTTTCCTATTAAATTAGCTTTAATCTAAAATTTAAAGACTGGCTCTGAGGAGCTATATGTGCCCCTCCCTTTTGGCCAAGGAAAATCTTTTTTTTCTTTTTCTTTTCTTTCTTTCTTTTTTTTTACATTCTGGTCCATTAGGGAGAATTTTCACCAAGGTTCCTTGTATTTTTTTTGTCCCTAGTTTCAAGATTTTCCCATGAAACATTTCACATCTGTGTGGGAACTCATCAAGAGATTTGGCCACTAGTTGACCTGTGACCTGGACTCTGGCAATTGAAGGCTATTTATCCTCTCCTCTGTCCTTGGAATGTGCATTCTGCTTGTATTCTCCAAAAGCTGCCTCAAAGAAATAGCCTTGACATAGTGATGTGTCGTTGAGTGC
The DNA here is from genome assembly GCF_004348235.1 of Phoca vitulina. Lineage (NCBI taxonomy): Eukaryota > Metazoa > Chordata > Mammalia > Carnivora > Phocidae > Phoca > Phoca vitulina. Next base: position 13,500 of record NW_022589775.1, on the reverse strand, counting down.
ATCTGGTATATATGACTGAAGGCGGTTAAGGCATCTTTACAAATTTTAAAATTTGGCAGGCAGGTGCAAGGATCTACTCATCTTGAGGCCACCCAAAACAAGCTTCATATGTAAGTTCCTTTGCTTGTTAAATCTACCACTTACGAATCTAGTGTAGACTGCCTTTCTTTGGTCTCTCCCTGCCCTTGGCATATAGGGGCTGGTTTCAGATTCCACCCAGGAAGCTCCAGAAGAGGTTTTAAACCAACAATTGGTAAGCCAACCAGGAGACCAAAGAAATGCGTCTTGGTAATGAAGCATCCTCAGGGGAAATCCCGAGTTGGCCAGCAATCTTTGTGTGGGAGGAGTAGCCTGTATGTCAGATGCTTGTAGACCACCACATGAGTATGGGGATGCCCTGAAAATGCTGGCTGCCCTTGTGTGCTTGGTGAGAAACCATGACTAGCACACTGTGGCAAAGAATCTCTGGGAAATTGATGAGTAAAAGAGGAGGGAGTGCCTGGGTGGCTCAGTCGGTTAGGCATCTGACTCTTGATTTTAGCTCAGGTCATGACCTCATAGTCGTGAGATCGATGGAGACCTGCATGGGGCTCTGTGCTCAGTGGGGAATCTGCTTAAGATTCTCTTTCTCCCTCTTCCTCTGCCGCCAGCTCAAATAAATAAATAAATCTTTTAAAAAAAGAGTAAAGAGGAGGATGTTATCCTGATGGACAGTGAAATAGAGAAAATGTCTTGTGCCAGCCCATCCCCAATACAAAGGAAAGCAAAAGTACATCAACAGCAACCTCCAGTTCAGGAAATATTCATAATGGGAGAATTTACTCCTCCGAACTTACTAATATAGCTGACAAGTTCAAGAAATGGCTAGGGAAATTATCCAGGCATGGTTAGTGTGGCTATGGGATATGGAGAAGATGGCAGGAGGCAGAAAAAAATAAGCATTGTCACAACACAACCTGTCCTCTAGCAGCACCTGCAAGGTGCTCTAGGGATTTCAGGTTCTCTCTCTTATAGATTAGATTATTTGAGTCTGCAGGGAGGCTTATCACAGTGAGGAGACCTTCCCTGGGCATGTGGGATCCTGGAAATCCATAAAGGAGATACAACAAATTCTTAAGGAGTTGGGAAAGAGGCAGGCAGCCCATGCACTTGTCTTTGAAGGCACTGATTGGGACACATTCATTGCAAGAATGAAAGCTGCCTCCAGCACCTGGTATGGGACGCTTGCATGCATGCTGAGTTCAGTTGTGGAACAAGATATTTATAATGTGGGGCAATCCACTGCTGATCTGGGGAAACTGACAAATCTTGGGAATAACTACGAGCTGTGGGAAAGACCCAAAATAGAGGAGTAATTTGGAAAGCCAAAAGACTATCCCAGTGGGCTGTAAAGGTCCTGTAAGATAATCCCAGAAGCAATTGTGGCTTGATCTCATTGCTGAAGTAACCCCACCTGATCAGATTGTCCAACAAACTCATGCTGTGCTAGTGAGCCTGTAGAAAGCCTTAAAACCTTAACAAAAGTTCATACCTGCCCTACCTGCTGCTACTGTCCTTGATGTACCACTTGCTCCAGAGCGGTCTCAGGGATACAGTCTTATTTGGGGTGGGTGCCTCCCATGTCCCTGATAAAGGATGCAGGCCAAGACTGCCTCACCAGGCCTCATGTCAAATTCACTACTCACTGGTCCTCCAGAAATAAACAAGAGGGATGGCTCCGGTGGATACAACCCATGCAATGGGTCCATTATTTGGATGATACAATGTTAACATGTGAAGATTTGCCTCTGCTGCAGGACACGTGGTGGGCTTTGCTGCAATACCTGTGAGGAAATGGATGGGTGGTAGGAGGCCCAGGTACTACCATAAGGTTCTGGGAGTCAGGTAAAATGTATGTTGTCCCAGAAGTTGTGATTGATAAGATACAAGCTTATCCAATTCTGAAAAATGTGAAAGAGGTGCAAGACTTTCTAGGGATTTTAGGGCTTAGAGGATTTTTATTCCCCAATTGGTACAGTGCCTTTATCCCTTATGCTACCTCTTAAAGATAAGGCCCATGTGGGACAAGATGAGAACAGCAAGTCACCTTTGAAAACACAAAAATACTAGTGAAGCATATGAAAGCTCTGGGCATCAACCAAGCAGGGCTACCACCATTTGAGTTAGATGTGTCTGTGACTCCAGGAGGTATGGGTTGGGCACTGAGGCTGAGACAACAAAGGGGAGAGCATTTTGGTCCTAGCTCCAAAAGGGGACAGAAACTTGATAGACCTTCATAGAGCAACAGCTCCTAGCAGTACACACAGAACTTCTCCAGGTCGAGCCTCCCACGGAGGAACAACTGCAGCAGCCAAAGGGCCAAACGCACAGTGGTTTGGCTGATCACCACACATGAGCCCTGGCTGTTAACCCTTTTCATGAACAGTTGGGCTGTTCTAAAGAGATTAACCCTATGGCTTGGACAACCAGTTGGGTAGGTTCCCAAATTAATTATATTGGTCCCCTCCCTCTGAGTGAGGGTTCTAAATATGCCTTGGTTTGTGTGGACACTGGATCTGGCCCAACCCAAGCTTTCCCCTATCACTGTGCAACACAGGCTGCCGTCATTAAGATACCAGACAAGCTGAGTAACATGTATGGATATTCTCATCAACTGAACAGTGATTAGGGGGTCTCATTCCAAAGGTCATGATGTGCAAGACTGGGCAAAACAAACAAACATGACATTGAATGGAGATTCTATCTCCTGTATAACTAGTAAGCTGTGGGATTGTAAAAAGAAAAAATAAAATATATGAAAACAGCCGATGAAATTACTAACAGGTAAAACCACCTTGGCTGGGTGGCCTAAAGAACTGTTCAGACTTTGACACATTTGAATGTTCACCAGTAGGGCCTGTCGCTCCATATGCCCAACTGGGGGCCATTGCCAAGATACCCAATATTAGAAATGTGTGGAAGTCCTAGAAAACAGCCCTGATTCTCACCATGGATCACCGTGCTATGCTGCTGGACCATCCAAGGACCATCACGCCTGGGAAAGCAGTTATCTACTGGACAATGAGATGTCCCTCCAGGATGAGTAAGTTACTTTGCATCCCTGGGTGAGGGGGAACTACTCAACGTCCATAGGGATCCCATTATCCTGCTGGAAACTGGGCCTGTGAAATGCACTATCCCTGGAATGGAATATGCACCATGAAAAGAGGGGAAAAGATGGGGGTCCAGGTCTGGAATACCCTGCCCCCCATGCATCTCTTCAGTGCTGCCTCTCTGACCAACATGTATGGTATGCACAACGAAGTCAAGTTCCTAAAGTTTCCAACTTCCCTCTCCTCAAGGTCAGGTGGGCACATTCTGTTTCCCACTGATGGCTGCCATCTTTTTCCCCTCCATTGTCCTGGAGGATGTTATAGCACATATAGAAGCACTTCCTAAATTAACTCAGTAAGCCTTGAATGATAGCTACCAAAGTCTCTCCTCACTGAACACAAAAACATTCCTACTGAGAAAACCTGTCCTTCAAAATAAGATGGCCTTGGACATTACTGCCTCACAAGGAAACACCTATGCCATTATCTAAAGAGAATGTTTTGTGTGTTCCTACTTGATGAGTCTGCTAATGCATCATCTTTATTAAATCACATGAGGACATAAATGAATGCCCTGAATGATCCAACCCCCAGCCTAGGTCACAGGCTCTTAGTGGAAAACATTGTCACTGGTTTGGGGAATTATTATTTTAATCTGTGTTTTTGTTCTGGCATCTGCCTTCACAGCAGCCAAATAACTGTCAAAGGAACCACTTCCATGCTAGTGAATCTCCTTTCTAATTGCTCTGGGCACATTGCAGAAGAGGTTGCATGTGAAATTATAAATGCTGGTCACAAGGGCCAGGTGGAGTATTGGCAGAGGTCCTCAAGAGGATGTGACTTCTAGTTGACCTAGGAGCTAGACCTGGCAATTGGAGTCTCCTCACTACCGATCCCATCCTTGGAATGGGCATTCCACTTGCCTTCCCCAGTCCCAGAAACTGCCCCCACAGACCCAGCCTTGAGATAGTGATGTGTTGTTGAGACATCTGGAAGGTATTATGTAAGACAAAACCCCATCAAGGCCTTTCATAAAACTGTTAAGATTTGGTGGGGGTTGTGGAGATCTACTGGTCTCTTGGCCACCCAAGACAGGCCTTGCATATAAGTTCCCTTGCTTATTAAAGCTGCCACCTGCCGGTCTGGAATGGCCTGCCTCTTTCTTTGGTCTTTCAAAATTAATAAAGGGAAACCTCCCTTGAATGAAATTGAGAGGTTTAACAGGAGGAGCTCACATGCTTTATCACTCTTGGTCAATTGCAGACCCAAAAAAAAGGAGGTGAACCTTGTACATGGATACTACTTTACTATCCCAGCAGAAGAAAGTAAGGCTTCCATCCCCTCATCCCCCTCAATGGGTCAGCCAGTGAGAGACTATCGCAACTCAGCCAATGAAAAGCCTCTGAACTTCCAGTTCTCAGTTTATGCCTGTGGATATTTTGTTTATAACAAACAGCCTTTCCAGATTCCCACTTTCTTCTATAAAAGAGCGTTCCTCTCCTTTGTTCTCCATACTTACTTATGGTTTTGCCATAGTGTGCTTGTCACAGATTGCAATTCTTTGCTATTCTCAAATAAACCTGTCTTTTGCTTCTAAAATTACTGGCAGTTTTATTTTTAAGGTTATCAGGTTTTTCCTTGCCCTAGGCTTACGGGTTGATTTCAGGTTTCACCTGGGAAGCTCTTGACTAACAAACAACATCAAAGCAGTTCATGGAGGAAAAAGAGCAAAAATCACATAGAGTTTATGAAGAAAGTTTCTATAACAGGACCTAAAATAGAGAAGTTTTATTGATGACATTAAAAATATTAGGGAAGAGGAATGAAAAACTTTGTCATTGCATTTTCCAAAGTCCCAGTAAAAATAGAAGTCAATCTGTTTTTGATTCCTGAATATAAAGACTTTAGTGTAATAATTCCTATTATTAAGCTTATTAACATTCTGTGAATATATAGATTATAACTTCAATAAAATAGAAATAGCTCTTTAAAAAGGACAAAATTAAAGAGAAGGAATACAAAAATTCAGGAGAGGAAAAGCCATGAATCTAAATAAAATGATGTGTACATTTTGAGTAGATATGGATATTAAAACATTCAGCCATCAAAAAGCATGAAAGCTGGGGGCTTGAGTGGCTCAGTCGTTAAGCGTCTGCCTTAGGCTCAGGTCATGATCCCAGGGTCCTAGGATCAAGCCCCACCCCCCCATATGGCTCCCTGCTCAGTGGGAAGCCTGCTTCTCCCTCTCCCACTCTCCCTGCTTGTGTTCCTCTCTCGCTGTCTCTCTCTGTCAAATAAATAAATAAAATATTTAAAAAATAAATAAAAATAAATACTTTATAAAAAAATGTATGAAAGCCTGCCATTTGTAATGACGTGGATGGAACTAGAAGGTATTATGCTAAGCAAAATAAGTCAGTCAGACAAAGACAAATACCATATGATTTCACTTTTATGTGGAATTTAAGAACCAAACAGATGAACATAGGGGTAGGGAAGGAAAAATAAAATGATAACAGAGAGAGAGGCAAACCATAAGACACGCTGAATTCTAGGAAACAAACTGAGGGTTGCTGGGAGGTGGATGGGGAGATGAGGTAATTGGATGATAGGCATTAAGGAGGGCACTTGATGTAATGAGTACTGGGTGTTGTATGCAAATGATGAATCACTAAACTCTATCTACGAAACTAATAATACAGTGTATATTACTTAAATTGAATTTAAATAAAAAATTAAAAAAACAAATACGGACATATTGCTAAAATCAATATTTTAGATTAACCAAGGTTAAACTGCCATTGAAAAGTAAAATGCTAATACTTTAAAGCAGATGAAATTCCAAAGCAGTTGGTAAAACAGGAGTACCACACACAGAAGTTTTTCTTCCATGCAGCAGGAGTGATAGGTCTCATAAAGAACCTGGTTTTCCTCATTTAAATATTTCTGCATGATCCAAATATAGTTGGGTTTCATAGAAAATCCTTCAGTTTCTGGCATTAAATTCAAAAGTCAGTTTAACATGCAAATTAAAACCAGTTGAAAATGATTTTTTAAGCAATGATGTGAAAAAATAAACATTTTAAAATATTGTTTAGGAAATGTGGAGGGCGCCTGGGTGGCTCAGTTGGTTAAGCGACTGCCTTCGGCTCAGGTCATGATCCCGGAGTCCTGGGATGGAGTCCCACATCGGGCTCCCGGCTCAGCAGGGAGCTTGCTTCTCCGAACTCTGACCCTCTCCCCTCTCATGCTGTTTCTCTCTCGCTCGCTCTCTAATAAATAAATAAAATCTTTAAAAAAAAGGAAATGTGGAAATAATAGTGTTCCAAAGATAAATTTGATATCAGAAATTGTATCTTCCCTTTAAGGGAATCGGACTTAATAAGTTGAACAACAAAAATAAACAATAAATATTGTGATGATTAAGTATAATGAATATCCTCATTTGTTTCGGTGGGTCTCCTACTCAAAATCCTGTGTTGATGAGAATATTTTTAGGGCATATTCATTACTTTGGTATTCAGTAATTGTTTCTCTCCACTATTAATTTAAATGCTCTTTCCCTTCATGAGTACAGAACCCTGTTGACATATCTAAATGTTCGGCAAATAAGTGTTTTAAACAATTCAAAATTTATGCCAGTCTACATATCATTATCCCTTAAACTAGATTTCTTTCTCTTGAAGTTTACCCAGTATATGAAATCTATATTTAAAATACAAAGTTAAGGTCATTCTTGATCAAAACAAAATTATTTACCTCATAATGTTATATCACATTTCAAATATAAAATCCTTTATGTATTTAACTATTATTCACCCAAAAGGAGTACAATTGATGCATTTTTCAGAAAAGTAGCTGTTATGTAAAGTATGATACAGTATAATTACCAAATAAAGTTATTTTATATTCTAAACTGTAGGTTCTAAGCATATTTTCATAAAACCTGTTGTTGATTAAACAATTAGTACTTTATTTCTCACTCAGATTTTCTTAAATTTCCAGAATTTTAGAGGAAGATATATTTATAAGTCCTTCTTTGACTAAAAGCCCTTTTCTTTTTGAGCTTTGGAAGTTAAGTGATTCCATTATATCTCAGAAACTCTAAGCATTATTTAAGCTATTTAGCGTTTTAATAACTTCTTATATTCATCACAGTACTGATGGTTATTGATCATGTCCCTGTTTTTAATTTGAATCTGTTCTTTCATTTATGCCCTTTAATTGTTGTATGAATATAAGTTATATGTCTAATCTGATCACAAGTTCCCTTTAAGCAGGAACCACATCATAGATATCATTTCCTGCCCTCACAGAAAGTAGTTCATTTCTGAATGCAAATCCTCCACTAAAAAATTGATGAATTGCTATTTTTAAAATATGCTACATAATTTTTAAAGTGATGAAAGGCAATTTTATTCCAGCACACTGTATTTACTTTATTCTAAAAGAATGAAATGCATAAAAAGAAACAACTTTTATTTTTGTTTGCAACCTGTAAAATTAAGTTATTTTGCTGATGTAAAATACCAGTTACTCACTTGAGGACCATGCCACCTTCTGAAAATGTCCCACAGCTGTTTCTTAGATGTGTCACAGTTGCAGCATGTCTCAGACTTGTCCAAAGCTGAAGCAGCAAGCAACTGACTGCCTTTGGCCAACAGGTGTTTTCCAGGCCACAAATCTGACCATGTTGGGAAGCAGCCATGGAGCAAGGGAGCAGAAGATGCAAGAGACTTTTCATTTAAGGGCAAAATACCCCAATGGCTGTCTGGCACAGATAATTTCTACTTCCACACTCATCAGCTTGTACAAAATGGAGCACCATTTTTAAAGATGTGGTGTGGTAGAATGTGGCAAAGCTTCATATGATCTTTTATCACTTATTGGCTGTATAGTTTTGCTTTGAATCTATCAAACATGTTTATTACTCTAAAGAAAACATTTTTAATTTCTGGGGAAAAACATCATTATTCATGTCACATATGAAATATTTTTTAAATCTTTAGACTTATCTTCAGATATTACTTTTTCAATTTTATGGAGGATATGGAGAATTGTTAATATAAATAAAAAAAAATAGTATGGGCCAGATCTTGCATTTGGACATGTTTCTCTCTGACAATATCTTTTTATCAGTCACCACACCATGTCTATCTGTAAAACTCAAACACAAAAGATCTCGCTTAAAAAAGGAATGGCCATGAAAAATAAGAAAAGTATTATATTAAGTTAACTGTATTTTAGTGTATTTATTATTTAGTCATAAAATAAAAATGATAACTTTTTTAAAATTTAATTATAACCTATGAAAGAAAATAGTATCTCTGTTTTATTTAATATCATGGGTGCATTGTATATATCACAAAATAATTACATGCTCGTGATCTTTGTTGATTCCAAATATTTTAAGATGAATAACATTGAAAGATTCTGCTACTTAAATCTCAAATGCATGTACACATCAAAATCAAAATGAGTGATCAGGCATTCAAGACAACTTCAGACCAGGTTGATAAAGTTTTGAATTTCAATAGTTCCCATCCTAGAAGAGGAACACTCACCAGGCATATTCACCTGTGTTCTGTCCTAGCCAACAAGATTTTTCACTTAAAATTTAAAACAAAACAAACAAACAAAAAATTAGTTCATATCATGTACTCCATTCAAGATTTCCAACCACACCTCCAAATAATGGGGAATAAGCAGGTCCTGAGCCTCGCACATGTATTCTACTGTGCAACATGGACTATGAAGCTATGACCTGGAGATATAATTAATAATTGATGATGCCTTCTGATTCAGTGCACTGAGGGGACACATATAACCATAGCTTCAAAAGATGATGCTAATATCATGGAAGATCTTAGAATGTATGGGAAAGTTTCCTTAGGAAAATCATTCTTTCATAGACCTAACTAAAAATACTTCCATCTGCTTTAAATAAAGACTTCTTTATTTTCAACAAAAGATTATGGTCCTCTTTCTTTGCACATTTGAGAATATTCATCCTTTTTAATTTTTTTTTCTGCTGAATAGCAATTTACACTGCCTTTCACTTACCTTTAAATGTTTACATTGAATCCACATAAACTCTTTTCAAGATATTTATTCCCAAAATATTGTGAGAAGCAAAAAATAACTGTCCATGATTTTTCAAAATTACAGCTGTGTAAGAAGGATACATTATGCATCTTAAATTACTACTCTGATCATTTATAAATTTCTTTGCTAGAAATAACTTTGGAAATGCATTTTTTTCAACATTCCTGGTTTTTTATTTTTATTTTTATTTTTTTTACATTTTTTTATTATGTTATTTTAGTCACCATACATTACAACATTACTTTTTGATGTAGTGTTCCATGATTCATTGTTTGCATGTAACACCCAGTGCTCCATGCAATACTTGCCCTCTTTAATGCCCATCACCAGGCTAACCCCTCCCCGCCCCCAGAACCCTCAGTTTGTTTCTCAGAGTCCATAGTCTCTCATGGTTCATCTCCCCACTCTGATTTCCCCCACTTCATTTTTCCCCTCCTGGTATCTTCTCCTTCTTTTTTTTTTTTTTTTTAACATATAATGCATTATTTGTTTCGGAGGTACAGGTCTGTGATTCAACAGTCTTCAAAAGGAATGAAATCTTGCCATTTGCAACGACGTGGATGGAACTGGAGGGCATTATGCTGAGCGAAATAAGTCAATCAGAGAAAGACAATTATCATATGGTTTCATTCATATGTGGAATATGAGAAACAGCACAGAGGATCATAAGGGAAGGGAGGTAAAACTGGAAGGAAAGAAATCAGACAGGGAGACGAACCATGGGAGACTTTTTTTTAATATTTTATTTTATTTATTTGACACAGAGAGAGAACAAGCAGGGGGAGC
>NW_022589775.1:0-3507 GCF_004348235.1 Phoca vitulina | reverse complement strand
GATTTCGCGACCCTTACCCAGGGACCCCAACGCACTAGACGTTGACAATTGGCGCCCGAACAGGGACCCTGAAGGACGTTCAGGAAGGGTGAGTAATTTAATACAATACAGGGTCATGGGACAAGAAACCTCTACTCCTTATGTTCGAATGCTGAAGCATTCACTTGCTGTCTATGGCATTACTGTCGCTTCTACTGATATTGAGATGTGTTTGAAAGTGGTTCGAGACTGGAATCCTTGGTTTCCCGAGGAGGGCTCCCTGGAGGTGGATAATTGGCGGCGGGTCCGCCATAATGTAGAAAAGGCCATGAGGCGGGGGGAAAAGATTCCTGTACGATTTTGGTCCATCTGGTCGATTATATTTACAGTGTTAAGAGCAATGGAGGATGATCGCACGGTTGAGAATTTTCAGAAGGAAGTGGCTCCTTCGATACAGGACCTTCCCCTTGATACAAATGAGAAAAAGGCAATAGAAAAGGATGCCTTTAAGCTTGCACTGCCTCGCGAACCTAATGAGTGCGATAGCGATGAATCAAAACTGAAAGTAACGTCGGATCCCGAGACCGAGCACTTATGGAAGGTTTTTCAGCGGGTCATGACTATGGCGGGGGAATCTAAGAAAAAGCCTTCCGCTCCGCCTTTGCCGCCCGCGCTAGCCTTTTCTCCCAAAAATCCTTTTCTTTCTGCTGCTTTAGCTGAGCTTGATGCGTTAAAGGATAATGACGATGAGAGTGAGGCTGACAGACCTATCTTTGCCTTTCCGATTATTAGGCCTCCCCCGGTCCAGGGAGTCGCACAGGCCCCCTATTATGATGGGATAGATATAGGGGACATTGCACGCTTAAAAAAGGCAGTGACTTTATATGGACCGCAATCACATTATGTCAAAGAGCTACTTATAGGTACAGCTCGACATTATAATAATTTTGCTCCAGAAGATTGGAGAGTCCTTTGTAGAGCTCTCTTAAAGGAGCCTGAATATCTGCAATGGCAGATGTGGTTCTCCGAGCTCTGTATGGAGCAGGTTCGTAAGAACGCCTTGAGCAACAATCCTCGGGTCCAGGCTATAACTTATCAAATGTTGGCGGGAATAGGTCAATATTCTGATATTGCTGCTCAAGTTATTACCCCTGAAGAAATCCATGATCAATTACGGGAAATTAGTTTAGAAGCTTGGGATCGTATTCACCCAAAAGGAGAACATTATGGATCTTGGACTAAGGTTATTCAAAAGACTAACGAGCCTTATGTCGAGTTCTTATCACGATTAAAATTAACCTTGGAGAGAACTGTCATAGGAGAAGAAGCTAGACAGCAGCTGTTAAAACTGCTGGCACATGAAAATGCTAATGAGGATTGTAAGAGAATTATATTGCCTATTAAAGATACAGGAGATATTAATGCTTTCATGAAGGCCTGTAAGGATGTTACATCAGAGAGTAGAAAGATGCAGCTGTTTGCTGAAACAATGGCCACTACCTGGCATTCCTTGCAATCTAAACAACTCGAGAGCATGAAATGTTTTGGTTGCGGTCAATTAGGGCATTTGAAAAGGAACTGTAAAGAAAAGAAACCTGACAAAGGGCGTGGACCTGGAATTTGTCCACGATGTAAGAAGGGAAAACATTGGGCTCGAGAATGTCGCACTAAATTAAATACAAGTTTTGCAGAAAAGCCGCAGGGAAACTCGATTTCGGGCCCTACCCCGGGCCCAGGACAAATGAACAGGGGAAACCAACCATATTCTCCCTTAGCCCAGCTACCCAACACAGTGCCGCAGTGGACATACCAGCCATAAGGCCATTTACTTTAAAAGGAGGGGATAGACCTCAGAAAATTCCTACTGGAATTTATGGACCCTTACCAATTGGCACTTTTGCTCTATTAACAGGTCGCTCTGGTTTGACATCAAAAGGAGTGACTGTTCACTTAGGTATAATTGATGCTGATTACAGAGGAGAAATTCAAGTTCTTATGTCTTCCCTAGTTGATGTGTCCTTTGAAGCAGGAGAACGAATTGCCCAGTTATTGTTATTGCCCTATCTCCCCATAGGTCAGACTACCGCTGTCAGGCATGGAGGGTTTGGCAGCACGGATCCAAAATGTGTTTTTTGGGCTACACAAATAACTCGTATGCAGCCCTTGATGACAGTTAAATTGAATACGAAAGATATTACTGTCTTGTTGGATACAGGGTCAGATATCACTATTATCAAAACTGCTGATTGGCCTGAAAATATCCCCTATAATGAGATTCCTTGTCAGATAAAAGGAGTTGGCAAGGCACCTGTCCGAAGTATTGGCTTAGCCACTCAATTTGTAACATTTACCTCCCAGGATGGGCAACTGGCCGTGTTAAAACCATATATTTTAGATGTCCCTTTAAATATTTTAGGCCGTGATGTTTTAGAACAGTGGGGAGCTCACCTGGAATTTTGATTATAGATGGAACCTATTAAAATATTATGGAAATCCGAAGATCCCTTATGGATTGAACAATGGCCATTAACTAAGGAAAAATTGGCTGCTGCACACCAATTGGTAAGAGAGCAATTACAAAAACAACATATTGAACATTCCACTTCTCCGTGGAACTCTCCAATTTTTGTCATAAAGAAAACTTCAGGTAAATGGCGTTTACTTACAGATTTACGTGGAGTTAATAACTCCATGTTCCCCATGGGGGCTCTCCAGCCTGGGGTACCTTCACCGGCTGCCTTGCCGAGGGATTGGCATACAATGGTAATTGATCTACAGGATTGTTTTTTCACTATCCCTGTACATAAAGATGATAGGAAACGTTTTGCCTTTTCACTTCCTTCTATAAATAGGCAGGGACCTCACCAAAGGTTTCAATGGAAGGTTTTGCCTCAAGGCATGATGAATTCCCCTACGATGTGTCAACTTTATGTTGACGCTGCCTTGCGTCCCGTGCGTCAAAAGTGGCCTCAGGTGTATATAGCTCATTATATGGATGATATTTTGTTTGCTAGCCCCCATCAAAATGAGTTAGAAGAAATTTTAAAATTACTGCCAGAGTATTTTATTCCTTTTGGATTGGTAATTGCTCCAGAAAAAATTCAAAAAGGAAATATTATAAATTATTTAGGATATGTGATAGAAAGAAATACTGTTAGACCACAAAAAATAGCTATACGAAGGGACAATTTGAAGACTTTGAATGATTTTCAAAAATTATTAGGAGATATTAATTGGTTACGGCCATCTTTAGGTATCCCTACTTATCAATTACATAATTTATTTGATACATTACAAGGAAATCCTGATATTAATAATTTGCATACTAATATTCAGGAGATATTTGGAAAACCCTTTGAGAATGAGGATGCTGCCATATTGGCTCAGTCATTTTTGAAGCAATTTGAAGGACTAGATCCGAAGGGAATTATTCAGAGTTTAGGGCATACCGCTGGAGGAATCGGAATTTCATTAATTTTTGTTATATGCTGTTTTCTGTGCATGTATGTATGTTTTGTTCGACCTTCC
>NW_022589774.1:13681947-13883040 GCF_004348235.1 Phoca vitulina | reverse complement strand
AAAACCTCAATGAGATACCACCCCACACCAGTCAGAATGGCTAAAATTAACAAGTCAGGAAATGACAGATGTTGGAGGGGATGCGGAGAAAGGGGATCCCTCCTACACTGTTGGTAGGAATGTAAGCTGGTGCAGCCACTCTGGAAAACAGTATGGAGGTTCCTCAAAAAGTTGAAAATAGAGCTACCCTACGACCCAGCAATTGCACTACTGGGCATTTACCGCAAAGATACAAATGTAGGGACTCGAAGGGTTACGTGCGCCCCGATGTTTATAGCAACAGTGTCCACAATATTCAAACTATGGAAAGAGCCTAGATGTCCATTGACAGATGAATGGTATGTATATATAATGGAATATTATGCAGCCATCAAAAGGAATGAGATCTTGCCATTTGCAATGACGTGGATGGAACTGGAGGGTATTATGCTGAGCGAAATATGTCAATCAGAGAAAGACATGTATCATATGACCTCACTGATACGAGGAATTCTTAATCTCAGGAAGCAAACTGAGGGTTGCTGGAGTGATTGGGGGTGGTGGGAGGGATGGGGTGGCTGGGTGATGGACACTGGGGAGGGTATGTGCTATGGTGAGCGCTGTGAATTGTGTAAGACTGTTGAATCACAGACCTGTACCTCTGAAACAAATAGGACATTATATGTTAAAAAAAAAAAAAATCAGGAGGGGAAGAATGAAGGGAGGCGAAATCAGAGGGGGAGATGAACCATGAGAGACTATGGACTCTGAGAAACAAACTGAGGGTTCTAGAGGGGAGGGGTTTGGGAGGATGGGTTAGCCTGGTGATGGGTATTAAAGAGGGCACGTTCTGCATGGAGCACTGAGTGTTGTACGTAAACAATGAATCATGGAACACTACATCAAAAGCTAATGATGTAATACATGGTGATTAACATAACATAATAAAAAAATAGAAAGACTGTTATATCTATTTTAGGGTTTGTGCCTTTCCATATAAATTTTAGAATAAGTTGTGTATTTCTGCAAAATACTTTGCTGGAATTTTGATAGAAATTACATTAAACTTGTTGATCAATGCAGGAGAATTGACATCTTTACTGTGTTGAGTCTTAAAATATACAACCATGTTTCTACATTTAATTAGTTCTTTGATTCCTTGCATCAGCATTTTGTAATTTTCAGTATATAGGTCCTGTATGTGTTTTAAGTATGTACCTAATTATTTCATACTATTTGGAATTATTATAAATGGTGTTGTGTTTTTAATTTCAGTTCTGCATGCTCATTGCTGGTATATATTGGGGCATTGGCATTTGATTTTTCTATACAGTCCTGTATACTGTGACCTTGCCTATTCAGATTTTTTGTAGACTCCTTGGGATTTTTTAAATAGACAGTCATGTCCTCTGCAAGGGACAGTTTTGTTCCTTTCTGATCTGCATGGCTTTTATTTCCATTTCTTGCCTTATTGCATTGGCTAAAGCTTCTAGCACTGTATTGAATAGGAGTGGTGAAAGACAAATTTGCATTATTCCTGATCTTGGGGAGAAAAGCATTACGTATAATTTTAGCTTTTTTTTTTAATCAAGGTGAGAAGATTCCCCTCTATTCCTATTTTTCTAAGAGTTTTTTTCACAAGTGGGTGCAGAATTTTATCAAGTGCTTTTTCATTGATTGTTATAATCATATGATTTTTCTTCTTTAGATTGTTCATGTAGTGGATTACACTGAATTTCAATTGTTAAACCAGCTTTGCATACCTAGAATAACACCACTGGTCATGGTGTATAATTCTTTTATATGTTGTTATATTCTGTTTGCTAATATTTTATTGAGGGTTTTGCATCCTCAGTTCTTGAGAGATATTAGTCTATAGGGCTTTTTGTTTGTTTTTGTTACTGTCTTCTATGGTTGTAGTATCAGGGTGATACTATCTCCATAAAAGGGGCTGGAAAGAAGTGTTCCCTCCTATTTTCTGGAAAGATTATGTAAAAATCAATTTCTTTTTGTGGGTAGGTGGAGGTTAATTCTTTAAGTGTTTCTTAGATTACTTCAGTGAAACTGTCTGGCCTGGAGATTTTCTTTTTCTTTTCTTTTTTTTAAGATTTTATTTATTTGAGAGAGAGCATGAGAGGGGAGAGGGTCAGAGGGAGAAGCAGACTCCCCACTGAGCGGGGAGCCCAATGTGGGACTAGATCCTGGGACTCCAGGATCATGACCTGAGGTGAAGGCAGTTGCTTAACCAACTGAGCCACCCAGGCGCCCTGGCCTGGAGATTTCTTTTTCAGAAGAATTTAAACTATAAATCAATTGTTTTAATAGATAAGAGTATTAAAGGTGACTGTTTCATTCTGGGTTAGATTTAGTATTTTGTGGTTTTTGAGGAATTGGCTCATTTCATTTCTGTTGTCAATTTTGTGTCTACAGTGTCTACATAGAGTTGTTCATAGTATTCCTTTATTATCCTGCATTGATGATCCCCTCTCTCATTCCTAATGTCAATTTGTGTCTTTTCCTTTTTGTCCATCTTACTAGAGGTTTATCAGTTTTACTGAATTTTTTCCAAACAGTCATCTTTTGGTGTCCTTGATTTTATATCTGTTTTTCTGTTTTTAAGTTCGTTGTTGTTCAGTGTTCATTGTTTTTCATTGCTCTTATGCTTTTGCTTTCTTTCTACTTTCTTTTTTTTTTATTATTAGTTTTTAAAGATTTTATTTATTTGACGGGGAGAGAGAGAGAGCACAAGCAGGGGGAGCGGCAGGCAATGGGAGAAGCAGTCTCCCCACTGAGCAGAGAGCCCAAAGTGGGGCTTGATTCCAGGACCCTGAGATCATGTCCTGAGCCAAAGGTAGATGCTTAACTGACTGAGCCACCCAGGCACCCCTCTACTTTCTTAAGATGGAAACCTAGATTATTGATTTGAAACCTTTCTTTTTTTCTAATATAAGCATTTCATGCTCTAACCCTCTAAGTACCATTTCAGCTACATTTCACAAGTTTGAATACATTGTATTTTCATTTGGTTCAAATATATTCTGATTATTTTTGAGCTGTCATGTTTGACTCATAATTATATGACCCTAATTATTATTATATGGGTCATATAACAATGGGTCATATAAGTATGGATTATTTGAAAATGTGTTTCTAAGTGTTTGGAAATTTTCCTGTTATGTTTCTCTTATTTACAGTTTAATTCTATTGTCTGAGGACATATTTTGTGTGATTTCAGTTTTTTAAATTTGTTAAGGTATGTTGACATAGGATATGGTCTGTCTTGGTGAATGTCTCGTGCTTTTCAAGAGACTGTGTTCTGCTTTTGTTGAATGGAGTGTTCTATAAAGGTTAATTAGATCCAGTTGATTGGTGGTATCATTCAGTTCTTCTGTATCCTTGCTGTCTACTAGTTTACTGATTACTGAAAAGAATGCTGAAGTCATCAACTATAATCTTGGATTATGTCTGTTTCTCCTTTCTTGTCAGTTTTTTCCCTTCTCTATTTTGGAGCTTTATTGTCAGGTGCCATGTATTTAGGATTGGTGTGTTTTCTTGATGAACTGACCCTTTTATCATGATGAAATGTCTTTATTCATAGTTACATTCTTTGCACTGATGTCTACATTGTCTGATAGCAGTATAGCCACTCCAGCTTTATTTTTAATTGTTGACATAATATATCTTTTTCTATCCTTTTACTTCTAACCTAGCGTACCTATGTCATTATATTTGAGGTAAGTTTCTTGAGACAGCGTATAGTTTAGTCATTTTTTAAATCCATTCTGATGATCTGAATTTTAGTTAGTATGTTTAGACATTTTACATTTAATATCATTTTTGATATGTTTTGATTATAGGTCTACCATTTCATTGTTTTTATTTGTTACCTCTGCTTCTCATTCCTTTGCTTTTCTTTTCCTTCCTCATTTTAGTAGTATTTAGTGTTCTTTAGTAGTCCGTTTTACTTATTATATTTTTATTATATCTACCTATATAGTGTTTTGACTGGTTACTCCAGGAATTACAATATACATCTTGACTTTTCACAGTTTTACCACTTCAAGTGGTATGTATATATCTTACCACCATTTAGGTGTTTTACCCCTTCCCACCTCCTTTATGCTATGTTTATATATGACAAGTATATATGTTGAGAATTTATAATGTTATAGTTTTTCCTTTCCACCTTCAAACATTCAGGACAAGAATAGTCCATTATACTTCTCCAGATATTGATCATTTCTGTTACTCTTTATTTCTGATATTCCAGCTTTCCTTCTGGTATCCTCTCCTCTCTATCCAGAGAACTTCCTTTAGCAATTCCTTTAGAGTATATCTGCTGACAATGAATTTTTTTAGTTTTCTTCATTGGAAGTGTATTTATTTTATCTTCATTATTGAAAGATATTTTTGCTGGATGTAGGATTCTGGGTTACCAGTTCTTTTATTTCAGGCTTTAAAAATTTCATTGCACTTTCTTCTGGCTTTCATAATTTCTGATGAAAAATCTGCAGTATTATAATTGTTCCTCTATAATAATATGTCATTTTCCTTTGTCTATGTTTAGGATGGTTTGTCTTTAGCTTTCAGGAGGTAGATTATAATCTACTTAGACATGGATTTCTGTCTGAGGTTCGCCACACTTTTTGAATCTGTAGGTTTATGTCTTTCATCAAATTGGTGACATTTTCAGACACTGCTTCAAATACTTTTTCTGCACTGCACTCTTTCTTTTCTCCTTCTGGGACTCCCATGAAGCAAGTGTTAAACCTTTTGGTATTGTCCTATAGGTCCCCAAGTCTCTGTTTTTGCTTTTGTTTTCCCAATTTTTTTCTCTCTGTTGTTCAGATTGGATAATTTGTATGGCTCTCTCTTCAAGTTCATGCATTCTTTTGTCTCTGTCCTGCTATTGAAAACAGACCTAGGGATTTTGATATTCGGTATAAAAACTTTTGCTGAATTCCCCTGTTTTTATGCTTGCCCACCTTCACTTTTACCCTCCAGAAGACCCTCTGGTTTTCCAGCAGGAAAATGAGGTGTAGCTTCCTTTTTATATGGAAGAGTAGGGTTGGGTATCTGGAGATCTAACTGCTTCTTACACAGACCTTCTACCCGTGCTTTTGTCTGTTTCCACTTTACAGTCTCACTTCCAAAAACCTTGTAGTAGCAATTTCTGAGCATTTGCAGTATCTGGTATAAATTTAGTTGCTTCTCAGTTTTTCCTGCTATAAGCTCAGGATTTTCCTTTCTCATGACTGCTTAGTAAGTTGTCACTTGTCTTCTTTTCTGTATCCAGAACATAGGTGGTGTTGTCTTCTGTTCTCTCTAACAGTGAGTTTGTATCTAAATCTGAATATTTTGGTGACGTTTCAGGAGAGAGAGGGTAGTCAGTTATGTATTCAAACTGCCGTCTTTCCCTGGAGTCAGGAAAAGAAATTGTAAACCTAAATTTTAAAATGTACTCCTATAGCAACTATAAATTAAAGGTTTTCTTTGTCTTCTGATACATTCTAGGATGAGATCCCCACTGGAATGCCATGCCTGGAATCAGTGACTATTGGTGATGATGTTTGGGATGAGAACTGGTTACCTCTGCAGGCTAAAATGGGAAAAGGGGGTGATGCTGCCTCCCACTTATTTACCTCAAGTCTTGGTGGAAAGAAACCATACCCATCATGTAAAGAAATGCCACAGAAGGTTAGATCCCTGGGAAAACAGCAAATCATTACTGAAAAATGGAAATGTAAATTTCCTCAAGAAATGTATACACTCTGGAATTCAAAATGATTTATCACATGATAATCCAGAAGAATTCATTTTTTTCCCCCCAAGATGGTAGTGATAGGGAGGAGGACAAGTTGAAACAGGAAAGAATAAATCATGGACTTATTGTCCCATCTAACCTTTTAACCATTATGATTTTTGTTTTATCATTGGAATCTTAGGCCTTGGGATCTATAAATAAGCTGTTTTCATTAATTTTGTTTTTATTGCATTAACTTTATCATATAATCTCTGGGTCTCTGTACTGAGAATATTAGCTAATATTGGGCCTAACTATATGTTTAAAATGTAATTTACTTCCCACTGGTTATTAGAAGAAGTATCTACAGTTAAATTGCTCCTTATGATTTATGCCATTTAAACACTAGATAATCATGAAAAATCATCTGGCCATGAAAAACAGTATTGAAGAAAATACTATAAACCAGAGTTGTATTTGTTTTTATGACACCTGTGTGTTCCAAGGAATTCAAGATATTGGATATGGACCAATAAAACAAGGGGGGAAATTCACACAGATATAGAAACTTAATAAACACCTTTTCTTGTTTAATCAACTTTGCCTCCTAGCCTTTACCTTGCCCATATTATTCTCTGTCTGGATCATGTGGCACTATGTCTTAGTTTATGCTTGCAATTTTTTCTCTTTAGGATTGGTGCTTTTCTGGACCCAAAGATATATGGGATGATTCGTGGCAGCCTTCAGGCCTTGTGAATGGAATGAAAGTAGAAGTTCAAAAACAAGAGGGATTGAGTGCTCAGGAAAAAAATACTGGCACAACCAGGATTCAAAAGGTAAATGTCTCATAAATGTTATTGACAGATTCTCATGAGGAAGTGCTTTCGTTTTTAGAAAGTAAAATTCTGGTTAGTGATCCCTCTATAGCCTATTTGATGGAATACATATACACAAAATGTAGGTTGATTTTAAAATTAATTTCAATCAACTTAATTTATCTCTTCAGAAGAAAATCCCAAGCTTAGAATTGAAAGATTGATAACATCTCTGTGTAAGAGGTATAGAAAACAGGTATTTTCATATAATTTAGCCAAAATATAAATCTCTCTTTTTTTCTTTTATGTTGCTGTGGCAGAAAGCACTAATCCTGGAACAAAATATATTTGCTCTGTGTTTCTCAAATATGTTATGAGCATCCTGAAAACAGCAGGACAATTTGTGTGAATCATGAAATCTGGCCACCAGGCCTCTGCACTTTTATTTTTATGTGTCACATTGAAAATAAAGGACTCAAGGCTGGGAGACTTGTTGAAAAGCAGATTTGTGGAAGATGAGTTTTCTGAATGATATATTTCCTATAAAATATGGTTATTTTGTATGAGAGCATTGATAAAGTATGCTATATTACATAGAATACTCTGTTCCAGAAATGTGGGTTGCTTAGCAGCACAGATTTAGTTTTAGGATAACACCTCAACCCTTCAAAAAAAAAACCCAGTACCCATTAGCAGTCACACCTATTTCCCATCCTCCCATAGCCTGAGGCAACTACTAATCTGCTTTCTGTCTCTATAGATTTGCTTATTTGGGGCATTTCATATAAATGTCATATAATATGTGGTCATTTGTGTTTCCTTTGTTTCCTTTGCCGTGCAGATTTTTAGTTTCATGTAGTCCCACTTGTTTATTTTTGCTTTTGTTGCTTTTGCTTTTGGTTTCATATCCAACAAATGATTACCAAAACCAGTGTCCTAAAGCTTCCCCCCTATCTTTTCTTCTGGGAGATTTATAGTTTCAGGTCTTATGTTTAAGTCTTTAATCCATTTTGAGTCAGTTTTTGTGTATAGTGTAAGATAAAGGTCCAGTTTCATTCATTTGCCTGTGGATATCCACTTTTCCCAGCATCACGTGTTGAAGACACTGTTCTTTCCCCGTTGTGTAGTCTTGGCACCATTATCAAAGATTGGTTGACTAAATATGTGTGTTTTTATTTTGGGGCTCTCAATTTTAGTCTTTTGGTCTATATGTCTGTTTTATGCCAGTCCCATAATGTTTTTATTACTGTAACTTTGTAGTGTATTTTGAAATCAGGAAGGGTGATCCCTCCTCCCCCCCACCCTTAAGATTGTTTTGGCTCTTTGGGGTCCTTTATGGTTTCATATGAATTTTAGGATTGTTTTTCTGTTTATGTAAAAAATGCCATTGACATTTTGATAGGAATATCTTTGAACCTGTAGATCACTTTGGGTAGTATGGAAATTTTAATAATATTAATTCGTCCAATCCGTGAGTATGGAATATCTTCCCATTTATTTATGGTTTCTTCCATCAATGTTACATAGTTTTCAGTGTACAGATCTTTCACCTCCCATTCTTTTTGATGCTATTGTGAATGTGATTGTTTTCTTAATTTCCTTTTCGAGTAATCTCTACACCCCGTGATGGGCTTGAACTCACAGCCTCCGAGATCTAGAGTCAACATGCTCTACCAAATGAGCCAGCCAGGCACTCCTTAATTTCCTTTTCAAGTAGTTCATTGTTAGTATATAGAAATGGAACTGATTTTTGTTTGCTGATATTTGAGTTTTCTTACTAATCTAGCTAAAGATTTGTAAATTTTTTTTATAGCTTCAAAAAACTAGCTCTTAGTTTCATTGATTTTTTTTTTTCTATTGGGTATTTCATTAATTTTTCCCTAATTTCTGTTATTTCATGCCTTCTGCTAATTTTGGCCTTAGTTCTTTTTTTATTCCTTAAGGTATAAAGTTGTTTGTGATTCTTTTCTTTATTTTTATGTAGGCATTTACTGCTATAAGCATTCCTCTTCATCTACCTTTGGCTCAGGTTGTGATGCCGGAGTCCTGGGATCGAGCCCCACATCAGGTTCCCTGCTCAGTGGGGAGTCTGCTTCTCCCTCTCCCTCTGCCCCTCCCCCCTGTTCATGTTCTCTCCCTCCCTCCCTCTCAAATAAATAAAATCTTAAAAAAAATTCCTCTTAGTTCTCATTTTGCTGTATCCCATCAATTTTGGTATGCTGTTTTCATTTGTCTCAGGATATTTTCTAGCTTCTCTTTGATCTCTTTTTTGACCAATTGTTTGTTCAGGAATATGTTGTTTAATTTCCCAGGTTTCTGAATTTAATCTTCGTTTTTGATGGATATTTTCCCTGAGCATTGAATTTTAGGGTGGCACTTTTTTCAGCCCTTTGAAGATGTCCTACCATTATGTTCTGGCTTCTGTTGAATTGTCAGCTGTCAGGTGTCATTGTTCCGTTGACAATGATGTGTTTTTTCTCTGGCTTCTTTTAAGATTTTTCTGTCTTTTGCTTTAAGCTCTTTGATAATTATATATCTAGATGTAATTTCCTTTGGATTTACTCAACTTGTGGTTCACTGAGGTTATTGAATAAGAAGGTTGATGCCCTTCATCAGTTTTAGAAAATTCTGGCCTATTTGTCTAATCAAATAGTGCTTTTCCCTCATTATCGCCCTCCTGCTGGCATTCCAGTTACCGTGTGCTAGCACTTTGGCTGAGTCCCACATGCCTGTTGGGCTCTCTTCTCACGTTTACATTTTTTCTTTTTTCTTTTTTTCCTGTGTCTCACTTTGGTGATTTTCTATTGATTCTTCCAGAATACTAGTCCTGTCATCTGTGGGATATGTTCTGCTGCTAAACCCACACATTGAATTCTTAATTTCAAACATTTTTCAGTTCTAGAATGCCCATTTGATTCTTTTTAAAAATAAATTTGAATTCTCTGCTTAAATTCTCTACATTTTCATCAATTTTTTTCTGCACTTCCTCTACATTCTTAATCATGCTAATCACATTTATTTTAAAGTTTTTTTTTTTTCCCCAGATAATGCCAATATCTGAATCAACTTTGGGTATGTTCTTCCCTGCCCCCGCCCCCCATATTTGGTCTTGTTCTTTGATCCTGTTTCTGGTGTTGGGGGGGGGTGTGTGGAGAAAGTGGGAAGCATACCTGATTTTTTTTAATTGAATATTTGACATTATGGATAAAAAATTATAGAGGCTCTAGATGAGTTATCTTCCTCCAAGGCAGACTGAGATGTCCTGTGGCTGACAGATACCAGCCAGTCACCTTAACACACACAATGAGGTTTGATTTTAGGCTTTGTTAGGACTGCTCTTTTTCACTTTTGCCCTTACTCCTTAGATGTGGCTGTTATTCCTAACATGGGATCCTTTGGGGATCTCAGCTGAAACCCTTGGTGGGGCTCAGACTCCATCCTCCGCTCCTCAGCTTTTATAAGGTATAATTCATATTCCATAGTTACCCATTTAAAGTGTACAGTTTAATGGCTTTAGTATATTCACTAGTCCGTTAGCTTATTGCGCATTCATCCCACAAGCAATTGTAGAACATTTTCATTATTTCCCAAATATACCCTGCGTCCCTTAGCTGACACCCTACCCTTTATCTGCCAGATACTCATCTACTTTCTGTCTCCATTGATTTGCTTATTTTTTGCGACATTTCATGTAATTGGAATCAGTACAATATGTGATCTTTTGTGTCTGGCTTCCTAACATAATATTCTCAAGGTTGGTCATGTATCAGTACTTTATTTCTTTTTATGGTTGAATACTCCATTGTATGGATAGACCACATTTTGTTTATCCATTCATCAGCTGATGGATATTTGAGTTATTTTCAGTTTTTTGCTATTATGAATAATGTTGCTGTGACATTCATGTACATGTTTTTATGGAGACATGTTTTAAATTTTATGAGGGTATGTACCCTAGGAGTGGAATTGCTGGGTCATATGGTAACTCTTTGTTTAATGTTTTGAGGAATTGCCAGACTTTCCTAAATAAACATTCCCACTGGCCATATAAGAGTGTTCCAATTTTTCCATGTCTTTGCCAGTACTTGTTATATCTATTTTTTTTTTAAGTCATAGCCATCCTTGTGGGTGTGAAGATATATGTTATTGGGGTTTGGGGCTATGCTTTTGATTACATATGTTAATCATGTTTCTTGAAAGTCTGTCATTTACCTCTAGTTCCATGAGGTGAATTTTCAGATAACTATGATGGAGGCAGTCATTGATAACTACAGAGAGCTGAATCTGGTAGTGTGATGCTTCTCAAAGTATAATGTGCTTACACATCCCTTAAGAATCTTGTGAAGCTGCAGGATCTGAGTAATTTGGGATGGGGACACAGGTTCTGCATATCTAGCAAGCTCCCGGGTGATGCTGCTGGTTGGTGAACCACACTTTGAGCAGCAAGGCTGGAGAACACTCTTCGGAGAAAGAACCTTGACTGTCAATTAAATGCTCAAGTTGCCTGCGGGCAGTTGCTGTCAGAGTGTCATACAAATTTAGAAAGCATTCACCTGTGTTTTTTTTTTTTTCTTTTCAGAATAAGCTATCAGAATGCATCTTAAATATGTTTTAACAATGCATCTTCAAAATCATATTTAAGAGGAAAGAAAAAGGATATAGCCTCAAAAATTTGTTTCTGATTTCAATTTTTGTTAAACTACTGAAAATAGACAGCGGGACATAGTGTAAAAAACACTTGGTCTGGCTGGTCTGCAATCTACGGCTTAGCCTCACCACAGACTCAAATCTACAGGTTGGCACAAGTTACCTTTTGGAGCCTCAGTTTGTCCATTGGCAAAGACCGATTTAGATAGTGATCTTTTCAGCTCTGAAAATTTATCATATAAATATTTACCTGCCTTTGGAGCCTTATTGAAAGAACTCACTAATGCTTAGCCTCATTCTGAGAATAAACTTACAGGGTAACTAAAACACACATGAATTGCATAAGCCAAGTAAAAATTTGAATCTGCATCTTTGATTTCCTGAAGTAGCATATTGTGTGGCCAGTATAGCTAATCTGAAATGTGAGTTTCATTTTTGCTGTCAAAAAAGGCTACCCACATAGCCCTTTGTATACTGCATAATTGTATAACTGCATTCATGCCAGCCATGTTTGAAAATGAGCAGGATTTTTTTTGTTGTTATGGAACAAAAAGGGAATGCCAACTGATACTAGATGTCTACTACATATGAGACTGAAGAACATACAAAGCTACCTTTTCTGTTTGTATAATTACTGGTTCAGTTCACTCAGGGCAGATCCCAGACTGTTGGCAGCCTAGTCGGGGTAGGGCTGGCTCTAGTCATATTAATGCCAGTTACCATCACAGAAGGTGAATGCTAAGTTACCAGAGATGGTATCTGCTTCAGCAATGACTGTACGGTAGGACATAGCATCTCATGGTTAAAATTTGATATTCTATTCACTTAAGTCCAGTTTAGTCTCCATAGGGGATGTTCATCTTTTTTTCTCAAACCCTGGTTCTTAGTACTCCATTTTGTCTCTTCTTCTCAGGAGGCTTCCTTTAACTAGTTTATGTTCTCTCGGTGTGTTCACACTGCAGAATGCGGGCCAGGCCTCCATTCATGGCTGGCTGCCGGACACACACTGTTTCTCCAACTGAGGGCTGTGAGCTTGGAGACAGGGATCCTGTCTTACTGGGAGATGGTGAGAACAGGGACTGGGCTGAGTTCCTATCTCTGCTTTGTCATCTCCTGGTTAACACTGGATAGCTTCGCCTCTTGTGAAAAGCGTTCTGCTAAGTGAAAGGGCCCATGGTGAGGACGACAGAACCCCGAAGCTAGAGCGGTCGTACTGAGGTTTGAATGAAGAAGCACGTGCAGGTAGCCTGGCCGTGTGCCGGACATGAGCACTCGCCGCCTTCTCTCGCCTTTCCCGCCGCCCTTCCGCAGCTGTGTGTGGCCGCTTTCAGCACCGTGTTTGCTCGTAATGTGTGTTCAATAAATGTTTCTTGAATTGAATTGATGGTCACTAAGTTAGAAAAGGACTGTTTTTTTCTAGAGAGGAACTAGGTTCTTAAAAGTGAGTAGTGGTATTCCGATATGAAAAATATTTGTCTCTGTAACTAAGGAACCAAAACAGGGTTAATTCTTCCTGTTACACTAACAACTACTTTTCATGCTTTTGCCCTATTTTTCTCATACTGCAGCAGCCAAACCTAGAGAGTTCTTCGGATTCTTCCACATTGCCCAAGTTGGAGGAGTTCTACATCTCTCTGATTCGGTCGCAGCAGTCAGTGGAAGGGAGCCAGCCCGAGGCCAGCAGTGTCCAGACTCCGGCCAAGCCCGTTCAGCTGTCCTCAGCAGCCCTTAATGCAACGCCTCCGGTGCTTGATCCTCCAGAAAAACGCTCTGGTTCAGGTAGCTTTACATTTAATTGACAAACACAGTGGTTTGTCATCCTGCTAAAAAGCCTGCATTGATTTTTTCAGAACCTACCTTGAAAAATTGCTGACTTTAGCCTTGGTCTCAAGTCCTTACTGAGCTCAGTTGTCCCTTCTATTTGCCACTCCTCTTTTTATGTGCAGTTTGGTTGGGGGCCGTCTGTTTTACATACAGTAGAATTTGTCAGTTTTGATTAGATGGTTCTGTGAGTTTTGACACATGTATACAGTCTTGCTGCCACCACAGTCGTGACCTAGAACAACTCCACCAGTTCTTTGCTTCCCTCTGCAGTCATTCCCTCCCCTTGCTTGCTGGTTCCCGCATGTTACTTTCTCTTTTCTAGAATTTCATAGAGTCATGCCTTAACATGGTTTTTAAGTCTGACCTTTTTCACTGAGCATGATGTTTTAGAGACTGATTTATGTTGTTGCCAGTGTCAAAAGTTCTTATTTGTTGCTAAGTGGCACCCAGTTGTATGGATATCTCTTCATCAGATGAACAGATTTGGGCCTTTATGAATAAAGCTGCCGTGAACAGTCACACACACAGCTCTCTGTGTAGCCATAGTCAGTACGTACCAAGGAGTGAAATTGCTGGGTCACGTGATCACTGCACGATTAACTTTTTAAGAACTGCCAAAACGTTTTCCAAAGTGGCTCTTCCATTTTTGATTCACACAGGATTACATGAAATCTGATTGCTCCATCTCCTTGCCAACAAATGATATTACCAATCTTTTAAAATTTTGCTATTCTAGTGCATGTGTAGTGGTATCTTATTGTGGTTTTAATTTATATTTCCCTGTTTGCCAGTGAGGTTGACCATCTTTTCATGTGCTTATATGCAATCTGTAAATCTTCTTTAGTGAACTTACATGTTCAAATATTTGCTCATTTTTTATTGGATTATCGTCTTTTCATTGATTTGTAAAAATTCTTTATTCTGGACAAAAAGCTTTGTCAGATATATGCATCTATATGTATGTGATATATATCTCACAAATATTTTAAGTGTGTGACTTCCTTAGCAGCATCTTTGGAAGAGCAAAAGTTTTCATTTTGATGAAGTCTGATTGATTTTTTTCTTAATAGAAAGTTTGAGCTTTTTGTGTCCTATTTAGAAATCTTTCCTAACCCAAGTAACTGATTTGCTCTTTTTCTTATGAAAAGTTCTGTAGTTTTAGGTCTTAAAATTAGATCTGTGATCCAATTTGTTAATTTTTGAGTTATGGTTTGCATTAATATTATGTAAGGATCAATGTTTATTTTGATTGCATATAAATATTCAGTTGTTCTAGCACCATTTGTTGAAAAGACTGTCCTTTTTTAAACTGCCTTGCTGTCTTTGTCAGAAGTCAGTAGGCTGTATATGTGAGGGTCTATTTCTGCACTTCCTATTATGTTTTATTGGTTTATATGGCTTTATACCACTGCCTTGATTAGTGTGGCTTTGTATGTCTTGAAATCATACAGTTTTGTTCTTTTTCAAATTGTTTTGGCCATTTTAGGTCATTTTCCATATGAATTTTAGAATTAACATAAATGTACACAAAGCCTGCTAAATTTTTATTGGGATTTTTTTTGTACATTGTAATATTAGTTTCAGGTGTACAATATAGTGGTTCAACAATTCCATACATCACCTGATGCTCATCTCCACAAGTGCCTCCTTAATCCCCATCACCTATTCAATACCTGCCCTCCCCTGCTTCTGGTAACGTTACAGTTCTTTTTTTTTTTTTTTTTTTAAGTTTTTATTTAAATTCCAGTATAATTAACATACAGTATAATTCTGCTTTCAGGTGTACACTTTAGTGATTCAGCACTTCCATACATCACCCAGTGCTCATTACAACAAGTGCACTCCTCAATCCCCATCATGTATTTTACCCATCCTCCACCCACCTCCCCTCTGGTGACCATCAGTTTGTTCTCTATAGTTGAGTCTATTTCTTGGTTTGCTTCTCTCTTTTCTCTCCCATGCTCATTTGTTTTATTTCTCAAACTTCACATATGAGTGAAATCGTATGGTATATGTCTTTCTCCTGCAGACTGATTTCACTTCTCATAATACTCTCAAGCTCCATCCGTGTTATCACAAACGGAAGATTTCATTCTTTTTTATGGCTGAGTAATATTCCATTGTATGTATATATGTGTGTGTTTTTATATATATATCACCTCTTCTTTATCCTTTCATCAGTCAATGGACACTTGGGCTGTTTCCATAATCTGGCTATTGTTGATAATGCTGCTATAAACATCAGGGTGCATGTATCCTTTGAGTTTGTATTTTTGTATTCTTTGGGTAAATACCTAGTAGTACAATTGCTGGATCATAGGGTAGTTCTATTTTTAACTTTTTGAAGAACCTCCATACTGTTTTCCAGAGTGGCTGCATCAGTTTACATTCCCACCAACAGTACAAGAGGATTCCCCTTTCTCCACATCCTTGTCAACACCTGTTGTTTTGTGTATTGTTGATTTTAGTCATTCTGACAGGTGTGAGATGATATTGCATTGTATTTTGATTTACATTTCCCTGATGATCAGTGATGATGAGCATCTTTTCATATGTCTGTTTGCCATCTGTATGTCTTCTTTGGAAAAATGTCTATTCATGCCTTTTGCCCATTTTTTAATTGGGTTATTTGTTTTTTGGGTGCTGAGTTGTAGAAGGTCTTTATATATTTTGGATACTAATCCTTTATCAGAGATGTCATTTGCAAATATCTTCTCCCATTCCGTAGGTTGCCTTATTTAGTTTTGTTGATTGTTTATACCTTTGCTGTGCAGGAGCTTTTTATTTTGATGAAGTCCCAATAGTTTATTTTTGCTTTTGTTTCCCTTGCCTCTGCAGACATATCTAGAAAGAAGTTGCTATGGCTGATCTCAGAGGTTACTGCAAGTGTTCTTGTCTAGCTAGATTTCTAGCTGCCTCTTCTCTTGTACTTTTTCCCACAAATTCTAGGCACCTTGGCCTTCTTGAATTCCAAACTCTGTCTTTTCAACCCACTAAGATCTCCAGGCTCAGTTTGGCTTCTTCCTTCTTGTACTGAAGCCTAGAAACTATTCCAGCAGGAGCTAAGGTCGTTGTAGCACTTACTTCATTCGTTTCCCTTGTCTTAGGGATCACTGCCTTGCATGCTTGTTGTTCAGTGTATGAATCTGCTACTGTTTCAGACATTCTGCCCAGTTTTCCAGTTGTTTAAAGCAGGAGGGGTCGTTTTTCAATCACTGTTGAATTAACATCAGATCTGGAAGCAGAAGTTTTGCTACTCTTTTAAATTCTTTGATCATGTGTCCCTGCTTTCATGTATTTATACCTTTTAAAATCTGAGCTCACCAAAACTGTGTAAAACTTTATTTTATTAGAACTCACCAGCTCTTTTCCTCTAGTGAGCATTAATTATAGCTTTATGATCAGAGTTTTATTTTTTGGAATACCCTGTCAAATTCTCCTTGAATATAATTCATCACAAATGTATGGAACATATACCACATGCTACTATGTTAGTTGCTAAAAATGCAAAGATGAATAAAGTACGGGATTATGTCCGTGTTTTCTCTAGATTTTTTGAAATCTGTGTTTTTAAGGTCTAGAGCAGTACTTTTCAAAATGTAATCATATTGGTACCAGTCTGCAAAGTGTTTGTGATGATGGACAACACATTAGCACATTATTTAGCTCATCTGCATTTTTTTTTTTTTAACTAAAGCAGAATTTTCTTGAAAGAAGCAGTGTGTTGGCTTAGATGCTGGCAAAAGCTCCTTCTTTCATTGTAGGCAGGTAATAAAGTGTTCATGGTCTAGAGTATACGTGTGACAATGCCTAGCATCCCCTTCCTTGGCTGTTTGGAACTTTTGGCACTAATTCCTCAGGAATTTATTTTATGGCTGATAACCTGTTTTTGGGACTTCTTACAAACATCTTGGTCAGTTTTGTTTTTACACTGGTACACTCAAATTGAAACCACTTTGGCAATAGAAAACACCTGTGGGACACCATTGTGCTCTCTGCTGGAAGGAAATAGGAGAGCTTCAGGACTCCTCCCTGGAATTGGAATTCTATCCAATTTCTGATGTCCTAGAAAGAAATTTTTCCCTTCCCTGTTCATAAGTACCTTTTTTCCTCTCTTTTTGCCCCCTCATTCTGACAAGGATTTATTTCATCTCAATTCCCCATTCTCATTTCCTTTCCATTTGTTGACTGATTTCTGAGTCTCATCCTCTCTAATTGTAACAGAAAATGTCACCACCTAAAGAAAATGATTGTCACACACACTAGTAAAGATCTAGAATGGGAAAGAGAAGGCAATGAGTGTGAGAACCCCTTGAAAAGACTTGTGTTTTCTTTCTTTTTCAGTGGAGAGCTCTCCAGAGAGCCTAAAGAATGATTTCTCTAGTAGCCATGCTATTACAGTATTCAAAGACAAGAGTCCCGTATTCAAAGACAAGAGTCCCGGAGCCCTGGACCAGCTCTCTTTGATCTTGTCTCCTGAGCACCAGATTTCCCAGAAGCTCTACATCCCTCGGAGCACAGCCACTGCGGCCTTAGGGGCTGCTGCACGGTTAGCCACCTCCAGGAGCCTCTTACACTGGTACCCCAGTGTGAAAAGGATGGAAGCATGAGGGAGGGAGGAGGGGAGAAAATAATAAGCCAGGTGCTTTAGGGCTTGGTGATTTCCCAAGGCCAAAATGAGGAGGTATTGAGACAAAACAGTATTTTGATAGTTGATGCCTTTGTTTTTCTGTGTGATCGTATGTTAGCTTTATTTTGCAAACAGTGCACTTTGTTGTGTAAGTATTGATATTTAATGTTTTAATTTTTATTGACAGTGTTTCTTATTTCGTATAAGTTTGTTCACCTTAATGTAGTAGTTTAAAGGAATTTTTATTTTTTGTTGTTTCTCTGTGTGTGTGTGTTTCTATAAATGTTTTTCTTGTACATATCATGACTGATAAATGAAAACTGAAAAACTAATGTTTTGTGATCCATATTTAGTAAGACAAAAATTATCTCAGATTCTTATTTCCAGAAAAAGGATGTCTGAATTGTAAAGGCTGCTTTTTCTTTTTCATTTGAAATTTTCTATATCATAGAGATAATTCAGGCCTCCAATTCTCCATTATTATTTCTTTGAAATGCTAGAATCAGTCAGAAAATTCACATCCTGAAGCTTTGGTCATGTAAACACTTGCACATTTAAAAAAATGTAAGTAGTCTTTCAGTACAGTTTCCTGAAGACTAATAACAAAATTCTAGAGACTGGTTGTTGAAACTTGCCTGCACCGTCTCTGTAGGCCTCACAGTTCCCAGGAGCTTCAGCGTTTAAGCATCTGTGGGACATGGTGTTCTCTGAAGTCAAATTGTGTGAAACACCTTATGGCTAAAGGTATGAACTATCAAGAATAAACAAGAGACCGAAAGGTGAAATTAAAGAATATGAGTGGTACTAGTTTTAAGTTCTTTGTGGTAAAATACTGGACTTATCCCCAAATTTAAAAAAATTGAATACAGACGCATTTCTTGAAGTAAAATCTGAGAAAGAGCTGTGAAATACGTGTGTGCCGAATATAACTCGATTCTCACCTTCCAGACCCCTTCTCTAAGGCCTCCTGTTTCAGCATTACATGGCAGAGCTGGCCCCTACTTCCTTTCTCTCTTTCTACAGTAAGGGATTTCTCCTCATCTCAACAACTTAATCAGCAAAATATCCACTGAGGAAGGGGGTGAGATGATATTAAATATGAAGTACATTTAAATTTAGACTATAACTGACTGAAACTTCTTTCTTAGAATTAAGCAATCATGAAACAAAGTTAAACCCTGAGTCTCTAACTACTGATGTGCTTTGGTTTAAAAACCTTAGAGAGGGGGGCACCTGGGTGGCTCAGCCGTTTAGCGTCTGCCTTCGGCTCAGGTCATGATCCCAGGGTCCTGGGATCGAGCCCCGCATTGGGCTCCTTGCTCAGCAGGGAAGCCTGCTTCTCCCTCGCCCACTCCCCCTGCTTGTGTTCCCTCTCTCACTGTCTCTCTCTGTCAAAAAATAAATAAAAATTAAAAAAAAAAAAACACCTTAGAGAAAACATTTAATACAATAAAATTTAAAAATCCAGATTCACCTTAAATTCCAGTATATCTGTAAGAATGATGATATTCTTTTTTTTTTTTTTAATTTTTTTATTGTTATGTTAATCCCCATACATTACATCATTAGTTTTAGATATAGTGTTCCATGATTCATTGTTTGTGCATAACACCCAGTGCTCCATGCAGAACGTGCCCTCCTCAATACCCATCACCAGGCTAACCCATCCTCCCAACCCCCTCCCCTCTAGAACCCTCAGTTTGTTTTTCAGAGTCCATTGTCTCTCATGGTTCTTCTCCCCCTCCGATTTCCCCCCCTTCATTCTTCCCCTCCTGCTACATTCTTCTTCTTCTTCTTTTCTTTCTTAACATATATTGCATTATTTGTTTCAGAGGTACAGATCTGAGATTCAACAGTCCTGCACAATTCACAGCGCTTACCAGAACACATACCCTCCCCAGTGTCCATCACCCAGTCACCCCATCCCTCCCACCCCACCCCCCACTCCAGCAACCCTCAGTTTGTTTCCTGAGATTAAGAATTCCTCATAAGAATGATGATATTCTAATTAACAACAAAAAAAGGTAATCTGGAAACACCACTGATAGTTGATCCAACAGAAAGAACAGGTTCCCATTTGGGTTTTTGTGATTTTATATCAGACATCTTTATTGGAGAAGACAGCTGGAAAGTTATATGAAGGGTCAATGAACAGTTAAATATAGGACAGTTAAATATCATTTATGATAATCAACTATGTTACGAATTGGAAAAGTTCTGTTTTTCATGTAGGTTTAGGTAATTACCTACAACTTGTTTCTAAAGAAGAAAATTCATTTTGGAATATGCTTCTTAGAATTCTTCCTTTAAAGAAGCCAGGTTTGAGTAATATACTTCACTTCTCCAGATGGGCAGTCATTGGGTTGGGGCAAAGTGAATCTGGTAATATTTACATATTTAGTAGGTCATACTATAACTCTCTCTGTAATAGCATGAGCTACCAGGAGGAACTCTGCCAATGCTGGGTAACCTGACAGCAACTAATTTTATACTTTGCCAGTTAGATGGGGGTTATGGAATCAGTGTGCTAATAAGGCTCATTGTAATCCCATCCATTTGCAAATGGCCAGATAGACAATCATTTTAGACAGAGGCATCTCAAACTCATGAGTGTCAATACACTTTGAAAGAGGCCTATTTATAAATTAATAGTTAACATCCTGAGTGAGAAGAGTGAAGAATGGACCTCTGAGAGGCTTGGACATATTTTGACTACTTGGCTTTGACAGCCGATCTACCAATTTATTTACCTACCTTCTCCCATAAGGTGGGTTTTGCTTGGTAGTTAACTAAAATAGCCCAAAGCATCAAAAAAAAAAAAAAAATGTACTAGATCATTTGAACTTGAGTAAATAGATTCATGTATATGGGCAGGAATAGTAATAAGAAATGTTAAAAAGATAGGTAGATGCTCTGCAGTTTAGGGTTAAGTTAATTGTACAAAGATGGGTTGACATGTGTTATACATACAACAGTCCCCCTCCCCATATTTTTGTTAAGGATCCATCAGAAGTAATGGAGTTCCCCAAGAAGTGTTGACTGCGAAGTGGGAGCTTGAGTGTGTGAGAGGGAATGGGGATGAGAACATAAAGGAAAATCCTGGTTATAAACTCTTTAGGGATGGAAGGAGGAGTAGCTTTACTAATAGCCACTCAGGTTTTAAATCCAGTGGCTTGTAGCCAATACTCGTCTCCCGTCTAAAAACACATCATGGGATATCAAGAGAGGGGCCCTTGCAGCTGCAGTCAGCTCTGCCTGTACCCACCCTCTGACTCTCACAGCTGAGATGCCAGTTGCCCATTTCAAGGCGTAGGGATAACTAGAGGCTTCTGCCTATAGTCAGATTCTGTCTAACCTGAAGACTTAGAATTACAGTTTTAATCTAAAGGGGACCTTAGATGAAGAAATTTGAACCCTAGAAAGACTGACTCATGTATGGTCACATGCCTTAAATTGCCTTATGGGCTGACTCTTAGCACTCTTTCCACAGGAAAATATTGCAACTCTGTCTTGTGTAGTTTAAATGATTTGGTGCCAGAAGACATAGTTTGGTAGATAAGTCCAAAAGAATGGTGGTTCTGATAGCTGAGCAAACCCCTGGTGTTGGAGGGGAGAGAGATTGATTTTTACAAGATCTTGTATTCTTGAATGTGGCTAGCTTAAATAACAGTGGGCCAATTCTGTGGCTAAAGAATCTGAATGGTGTGGGAGGCACGGTAAGGGATGAGAAACCAACATCTTACAGAGCAGTTTTAAGCTTCCTGCTGACATTTATACATGTGTAGCCAGGCTTTTCTAACAAACTTTTGATATCTTTTCAGAATTAAATTCATCTTATTTATGCATACAGTGTCATGGACAGCATTATTCATAATTTTGCAGGAGCCATCACTAAGACAATTCAAAATTTTCATTTCCTGGAGCCTTTCAGATCTTGACGTTTTCCAAGATGCCAACCAAAGTGCATAGCAACTCGATCTGCCTGTATTCTTTGAACATAGCCCTATTCCTAACAGTTAGGTGTCATTTGTCTCATTTAGTCAGTCACCAGTCAACCTAGGATGCTCTTGGTGTCATTAGCCTATTGGAACCAGAATACTTTAAATTCTGCTATTTTTAACCAGGTAGACAAATTATTTTAACTTCTCAGTCAAGGTGTTCTCTAATCATTTAGAATCACAGTTGACTTGTGTGCCACTTTTCACATGAAATTGACTGTTTGACCCACTTCAAACCTGAGTGGAGAATTTATTCACAGCTAAAATTTCTTGGTTGTAAGCATAGTTTTCAAGAAATGCTTTTAGGTTTCTGTTTGGTATAAACTTTGTTTTAAAGTTTGGTTAAAATTTTTAAAAATATTTTTTAATTTATGGAAAAATGTTTATAAGAAACAATGTTTACTTGATTATTATGTCTTAGTAATAATTTGATGAGGAAACCAAACTTAGGACTCTTTCTCTGCTCTCTAAACTTTTGTTATGGAACTAATGGGAAGTTATTGGGATCAAGGAATTATGATTGGCCTAATGTTTGGAATTTGTAACAGCATTTTGCTTGATTTATATATTTATGAAGTTGGAATTTGTTTTGTCAAAAAATGTCGAGGTGTTTTTTTGTAACTAGTTTTTGTTGTGATGATTCTGCAGGAATGAACATTTCACTTAAATATGTGACCCAAAGAACTTAGTTGAGTAAAATACAAAATCTGCTTATACAGTTGGGCAAACAGAGATTTGACACTCTTCTTGGATAAAATATTTTTCTTCATTTTTGGCATGACCTTTTTATTCTTGACCTTTGTAAACCTTTGCTATGTTGTAGGTAAATACTTGTGTTCCATGAAGTTGGAATTCGTTCACACTGGAGCCACGTCTTAAGTAGCTGACCGCCACATTTTAGACTTGTGTTATTTCTCCTGTTAATAGCAATATGTCAAGCCCTTCTCAGCCATGTTCCAGTTTCTTAAATTCTCTTCTGAGACTTTCCACACACACAATACCAAGCCTGCTTTCCACTTGCAGCTATAATTCCACGCTCTTTCAGCTGCTCACTTGATTGCCCAAGTCCCCATTCAGAGCCTTTGTTTGCTAAAGCTCTTCTGCCCGGAGCAGCAGATTATTTCTAGGTGATTCTCAAACCCCATTCAGGTGGTTTGGTCAAATTTATCCTTAATCTGTCATTCCACGGGACGTAAGTAGGAACCAGTCAGCTCAGTTCATTTCTTACTGCAACAAATGACTCCTTGAAAAAAGTATCCTGTTACTGCAATTGTCATTCATATGTTCTGATGAAAAATCTCTTCTGATACCATATATAGGAAAATACCTGTCAGCTAAGTGAGACTGTGTGTGTACCAGGATATCGACTATGAAGCAAAGTGTATCCCCACAGGATGTTCCCTGTTTCTTCCCCATGATGCCTGTCTTCCTCCTTCCTAATGGATACCTGTCTTCCCTTCTGCTTGGAAGAATGAAACTTAAACATATATGATATGGGCCAGAGTCAAAAGTTTACCCTTTCTTTTCTGAATATTAAAAGTAACAACATTCCTGTACTGATCTGGACTAGGATAGTTAAATTGGGAGTAGGGGGGTGGAACATTTGGCTATAATTGATAGCATACTTTTCACACCTCATGTTTTATTTTTTATTTATTTTTTTAAATTTTATTGTTAGTCACCATACAATACATCATTAGTTTTTGATGTGGTGATCCATGATCCATTGTTTTTGTATAATACCCAGTGCTCCATGCAGTACGTGCCCTCCTTAATACCCACCACCGGGCCAACCCATCCCCCCACCCCTTTCCCCTCCAAAACCTTCAGTCTGTTTCTGAGAGTCCATAGTCTCTCATGGTTCGTCTCCTCCTCCGATTCCCCCCCTTCATTTTCCCCTTCCTTCTCCTAATGTCCTCCATGTTATTCCTTATGTTCCACAAATAAGTGAAACCATATGATAATTGACTTTCTCTGCTTGACTTCTTTCACTTAGCATAATCTGCTCCAGTCCCATCCATGTTGATGTAAAAGTTGGGTACTCATCCTTTCTGATGGCTGAGTAATATTCCATTGTATATATGGACCACATCTTCTTTATCCATTCATCTGTTGAAGGGCATCTCGGCTCTTTCTACAGTTTGGCTATTGCGGACATTGCTGCTATGAACATTGGGGTACATATGGCCCTTCTTTTCACTACATCTGTGTCTTTGGGGTAAATACCAAGTAGTGCAATTGCTGGGTCATAGGGTAGCTCTATTTTTAAATTTTTGAGGAACCTCCACACTGTTTTCCAAAGTCGCTGTACCAACTTGCATTCCCACCAACAGTGTAAGAGGGTTTCCTTTCTCCACAACCTCTCCAACATTTGTTGTTTCTTTCCCTGGCCATTTTTGCCATTCTATCTGGTGTAAGGTGGTATCAATGTTTCACACCTCATGTTTTAGGCAGTGGAGCATCTATTTATGATTAGCTAGAATGATCTTCCATCACCTTTTCTACAATTGATGTTGATTTATTTTTGCTAAACTTTCTAGATTCAGAAACATAACTCTACCAAAACTTTTTGGTCTTTATGTAGTTTTTGCTTGGAATTGACTTTATCCAGATTCATGAGGCTCAGCAAAGTTGTCTCAAAACCTTAAGAGAAAAATGGCGAGTTTTTCAATAAAAGCCAAATCAGGTGTAGCAAACATCAGTGTAGTTAAGTATCAGTAAACCTGTCTTCTGTATTAGCTTTGCTTAGGATCTTTTCAGATTTAGAGTCATTCAACATTGTGGAATCAATTTGTATCAAATCTAGAGTTCTGTGGAATTTTTGTTGTTTGGCTAAGTTGAAAGAAATCAGAGCTCACTGATATTACCTTGTCCTTGTACCGGGTCATGAGCATGAAATACTCTTGAGATGTAGCCTATTAAAGACCATTTGTTTGAGCAACTTGGTAGAATCGTCTGTTTGACATGAATATAGTGTCTAAGAATTTCCAGGTTCTATATGCAATGGACCAGTGATCCCTGACCTTTTATGGGGTCATTTATTTTATTTTAAATGTCAAATACTGAGGGCTGTTCTCCCGAGAAAGTGTACATTCATACAAAATTGTTTCCTAATTTCTGGGAGTCCATGCCCCCTGGAACCTACCCTACACTCTCTTGAACAGGAGGAGTTCGGAAAGATTGCCCTCTTCCACCTCCACTGTCCCCTGCACCCCTGCACCCTCCACTAGTTACCTCAGATGAAAACCCAAGAGTAGAATCATCCTTGACTGCTCCCTGCCCTTCATCCCCACGTTTGATCCATTATCAAATCCTGTCAAATTCTACCTCCTAAGTATGTAACCCACCTATTTTTCTGTAAATCTGCCATCACCTTAGGCCAAGCCACCTTTATGTCTTTTCTGGCATGGGGTAGATGTTCAGTAAATTTTACTGAGTGAATGAGTAAACAAGATAGAATAGGGTATAAGTAAGGTTCATAAAAGTCTTGATCTTTTTTCTACAATGCTATGTTCTGAATGTCTATAAAACAGAAGGCTTTATTGGGAAGAGTCTAATCAAACATGAGCAAACATCCTTAAACTGCATAAGGTTGAATAAAGAGCATGTTCTCCAGATAAGAGAACTGAGTAGAAAGACCAAATATTTTGTCTGGGTTATTCTTCTACACAAACCATACTTGGTTATTTTTCTGGTTTGGTTTGTGAAAGAAAATGGCCAAAAAAAAAAAAAAAAAAAAAAGGCTGTTTGATATTTGCAGCTGAGTTCTTAGCAATCAGCCTCTATGGCCTCCTTCCAGAAAAGTTTATCAAATTGGCTCTTTTTAGTTTATCGTTCTCTATTCGTGGAGGCATACCTCTGACATCCCAGTTCATTTTCCAGAAAGTCTTTCAGCACCACAGACCCAGGTTCGGTGATGAAACAAATGCATTTAAAAGTGCTCTTTAGGCTTAATATATTACTTTGGACGTAAACTGCTTTTCATGGACTTTCTGGTGGCTTCTCGAGTTTTGGGGCTAAATTGAGTTGTAATGAAGAGGGTGGGGCAGGCCTGTGGCAGTGCCATACCTGCCAAATAATGATTCCAGGGACAACAGTGAAATGAGGGATGCCCGGGTGGCTCAGTTGGTCAAGTGTCTGCCTTCGGCTCAGGTCATGATCCCAGGGTCCTGGGACTGAGCCCCGCATCGGGCTCCCTGCTCAGCGGGGAGCCTGCTTCTCCCTCTGCCCCTCCCCCTGCTTGTGCACGCGCGCTCGCTCGCTCTCTGATAAAATCTTTAAAAAAAAAACGTGAAATGAAAGAAACTAAAGAATCTGCTCTCCTTACCAAGAAACCCCTTTTGGTTTTTTGGTGAATCTTCTGCCATTCATTCTTTTTAAGAATATATTGATGAGGTTTTCTGTTTTGAATTCAGTGTGAGAACATGTGATCTAAAAACATTCAGGCAAGTAAAGAAAGGAGCAGGGAAACCACCACTAGCTTTAAATGTGTTCGCTGGTAAAAGTAAACTTACGGATTCCCACTGACAAATGCAATGCTGGTGATGGACCATGACCATGCATTGCTGAGGCAGTAGTTTGCAAGCCTGGCCTTGTACTTTAATCACCTGCAGGAGTGTTCAAAAAGCCCGCACAGCTTGGATCACTTCGTCCCCCAAAGGCCCTGATTTAATCGGTCTCCCGTGGTTCAGTGAGCAGCAAGGCCCGGAACGACTGTGCAGGAGGAGGATTCCCAACCCTGTCCTGACCGGGAAAAACCACACACACATGTCCTGCCCTTCCTCTGAACTTTAGAGGGGTGATTCTCAGGGTAGGGGCTAGAGGAGCAGATGGCCGGTGAGGAGAGCACTTTCTCAGACGAGTCAGGCTTCCCGCTCTGGCTTGCCATCTATCTCCTCCTTTGCCTTTTTGCCTCGTGCTAGTGAGCCCACCGTCCAGCCTCCCCTCCCTGCCTCCCAGGCATCCCTGGTGCAGGCCGCTGCTGGGACAGACAGAAGTTGGGAACTCTTGCGTTAGAAGCAGGGTCGTGACAGCCTACAGCAACTGATTTTTTAAGTTTGTGTTTTTTTTTAAGATTTTTTTTTTTTTTTTCTTTTTGAAAAAAACAGAGACAGTGAGAGCAGGAACACAAGCAGGGGG
Source organism: Phoca vitulina (assembly GCF_004348235.1). Classification (NCBI taxonomy): domain Eukaryota; kingdom Metazoa; phylum Chordata; class Mammalia; order Carnivora; family Phocidae; genus Phoca; species Phoca vitulina. The sequence continues at coordinate 13,856,265 of NW_022589774.1, read as the reverse complement.
AGAGGGAGAAGCAGGCTTCCCGCCGAGCAGGGAGCCCCACGCGGGGCTCGACGCGGGGCTCGATCCCAGGAGGCTGGAATCGTGGCCGAAGGCAGTTTAATTGTAAGAATGCAGGAGATTTTCAAGAGCACGGTACAATATTAACCATAGGCCCAGTGTCCTACAGCAGACCTCTAGAACTTACCCATTGCACATTATTGAAGCATTAACCCCACTGATTAGCAACTCCCCATTTCCCACACACTGATCTTGATTTGGTCATCATGTTCTTTTCTATCCCACGGTGGCACCTTCCCACTAAATACTGTGGGCTTTAATGTGGGCTTGAACTATGGTGGCCTTTCCCCCCTCTCAGTAGGGACCAGATGTGATGGCAGCCTGGAAAGTGCAGAAGCCACGCGCCCAACAGGGGAGCCAGTGTGATGCTCGCTCTTCTATTGTTTGCTAACCAGACAGTAGTCATCTTATCTGGGAACCTTGATACGAAACCTGAACAAAGCTGAATTTCCTGCTGTCTTTGGAAGGAGTGTGCAGGAATGTTAGGGTGGTCTGGTGTCAACACAGGGCTTTAGCTGAGGGCTTGTCGGGTGATCGTGCCGGGGCTTGCTTTCTAGACGACACAGAGCTGAGCTTTCATGGGCAGCTGCTGAAACGGGAAGCGGAAGTAGTGCGTGGACACCTCGTGGAAGTTTTAATTTAGGGATTATAAGCCTAGGATTTCTCTACTTGAATTGCTCCTCAGAGTAGAGCTAATGAAGAGAGTATTTCACCAATGCTGGATTTAAAAAACAACTTTTTGTTGTTCTCAAAGTGAAATGAAGCCTTCTTTACCGAGGCGGTTTTGCCCGCTCCTCACTGCCAGGGGGCGCTCTAGGACAGGCGTTCTGTTGCCAAGCCCTGCGCCAGATCCTTTGAAATACTTCCTACCTCACCGCACAGTTGAATTGTTGAGTTGGAAATGGAGCTTGGAGCTCACTTCTTCCAACCTCTCTTTTTACTTGAAAAAAACAAGCTGAGTGACATAAAGTGAATTTGGGGGGAAATAAGGGTCTTGAGTAATTCTCATTGGGTGATCTTCTTTCCCACAGTTCAAAATTTCTCCCATTTGACCTTACTCATGTAAGCTGCTTTTTTACACAACTTAGACTTTACTACTTTGTGGCTATTTTTATCCCTTGAGAGCAGTGGGGAGACACCAACAAGCCTCATATTCAGAAGCAACAACTACTAATTCTGTCTTGCTCTGTTGAAAAAATTCTAAGAAAAAATAAATCACCTTTCCATCTTTATTTTGGACTTTCCAGGGCAGACAGGTTCTTACCTCCTTTATAAGTTTCTGTTGTAGGGAAAAGAAAGCAAAATTCTTATGATTTAGGCACCCTGTTTGCTTCTGGGCAGCACTGCATTTTGAGTCTTTAAATAAAGGGATTTTCTTATTGCAGTGTGTTGAATTTTTTATGTTGTGTGTATGTTTTCTGGGGGAAGGTTCCTCAGATTCTCAGAAATGATTAAGAATGCCTGCAGGAATTCTGCATCCTGTGTTACAAGACTGAAGGCTCTCCAGGTTCTCCAGGGAGATGGAAAACAACCATTAACCCTTGTGACTTCACTCTCAAGAAAAGCAAGGTCCCTGGTATAGAGAGTGGGTTTGACTCACGATGAGATCTTGAGTCCGTTATAATAACCGTCACTTGTGGAGGGCTTTACACGTTGCAACGCAGCAGAGACAGCTGCCATCAAAAGTTAATGAGTTTAGATCGCATTAGACAAGGATAGTATTATCCAAGACAGGAAATTATTTTATAAGTTCTGCACCCTGTTTGCTTCTGGGCAGCACTGCATTTACAAAAGGGGTTGACCAGCATTCCTAAGAGAATTGCTTGATAGTAAGAGCTTTGTTGCATTGATATAATGTGCCACAAGCTGTTGGTTCCAAGTGCTTTACGTAGATTATCTCATTTAATCCTTGTAACAACACTATGGGGTAGGTGCTCTATTACTCCCATTTTACAGATAGGGAAATTGAGACACAGAAAGGTTAAATATCTTACTACACTGACCGAACTTAATACTGTGTCGTAGTAATGTTAATATCAGCTTACTAAATACTTAGGATATGCTGTACCTTTTACATATTTAATTTTCACAGCATCCTTATTACTCTTTCTTTCTCACAGGAGGAGAAACTTGTAGCTCGGAAAATGAAGTAATTTATTCGAAGTCACATCTAGTAAGGTGCAGGAACTAAATATGTCTGATTCCTCCAAAGAGTCATCTCTGTTGTTTTCCATCATGCTTCTCCTATTCCCTCTTAAACCCACTCCTGTTCTGCCTGCGGCATTCTGCCCAACATGTTCCTGGTCAGGTGTCTGTCCAGCGATCTCTGCGGAATTCAGTAGTCAGCCTTCAGTCCTCACTGTGTCTGACCTGTCAGCAGCATTTGACACTTCCTCTCCTTCAGGGACATCACATTCTCTAGGCTTCCCTCGTACTTGTAGGTCAGTCCTCCACACCTCCTTTTCTGGCTTCTCCTCTTTGCCCTGACCTCTTACTGCTGAAGGGCAGCAGGCATCGCTTTCTCGCTGAGTTCCTTCAGGCTCATGGCTTTAATTACCATCTACATCCTGGAGATTTAGATTTATGTCTCCAGCTCAGAACTCTATCCTGAGCTCCATACTCAAATTCCTACGTGACCTTTCTGCTCAGATACCCAAATGCCATTTCAAGCTTAGCAGGTCCAAAATGGCACTCATGATCTTGGCCCCACCTGCACCCCCCACCACGCCACCTCCAGAGCCTTCTGTAAACTAGTTTTTGAACTCCCTGCATCTAACTACCCAGACCAAAATCCTTGGAGTTATCGCCGGCTCTTCCCTTTCTCTCATATCCTGCACCCAGTGAGCCAGGAGATCCTATTGGCTGTACCTTCAAAATGTATCTGGGTTGCACCTCTTCCCACTGCCTGTGCTCTTCTCACCTGGTCTGAATCATGGTGTTTGGCCTGGGTTACTTCAACCGCTTCATCTAGTTCCCCTGCTGCCTACAGCGCTCTTTCCTCAGTTCTCCACAAAACAGGGAGAACCAGTTAAGCTCTAAGTCTACTGGAATCCCTCTTTTGCTCAAGACTGTCCAAGGGCTCCCAGTCTTCCTCAGAGTCCCTGCAATGGCGCTCAAGGGGTGGTATTAGCCAGATAAAACACAGGATGCCCAGTTCAATTTGGATTTCAGATAAACAATAATTTTTTAGTATAAGTGTGTCTCATGCAATATTTGGGACACAATTATACTTTTAAAATATTATGAATCTGAAACTCAAATTAACTGGGAATCCATGTTTTTATTTGCTAAATCTGCCAAGAGTACCCACAAGGCCTGACATGATGGCCCCCCATTGTGTCTCTGACCTCGTCTCCCACAACCTCCCCCTTGCTCACTCCATTCCACCCACACTGACCATGCTTTCCTTGAGTACAACTAGGCAGCTCCCACCTTTGACTTTGCCTGGCTGTTCTCCCTCCAGTATCTGCATCTTCTCAAAGAGGTCATTTTGAAAATTACTACTTAATCCCCACGCCCCTGATCGCCCCCTCCTGCCACTTACCCTGCTCTACTTTTTTCCCCATAGCACCTAACTTCTAACACAGCATAGACTTTTTAATTCTGTATTGTCTGTGTCCATCAACCAGCATGTAAACTCCCCACAAGGCAGGTATCTTTGCTTTGTTCGGTATTGTATCCCGAGAGGCTAAAACAACAGCACACAGGTACATGATAAATATTTGTTGAATGAGGGAATGATTTCAAAAGCCTGTGTTCCTTTCCCTTGCATTATATCCCCTCCGTTTCAGCTTGCCTTTGGACAAGTATTTGCAGAACCTGAGAGTGTAGAGGCTGGAGAGATTATTGGCCGAGATGGGGGTGCACTTACATCCCAGCTGCCACAGCCCTTTGGTCCTGGGACATCCTGAGTCAGGGCACGGGACTGTCCACACTTCTCTGCCTGGGCAAGTCCGGTGTTCCTGGACCCTTGGCCTTGCCCTCTATTTAACAAAAAACTTGTTTCTTTTCTATGTGCCAGGACTTATGCAAAACTCCAAGGATCCGAGGATAAACAAGACAATTCCTACTTAGAAGGACCTTACGGTGAGGTTCCTGCCTGTCTGATCAAATGAAAGGGAATGGGGCCCCACGGGCCACATTTGCCCCTTTCCAAAGAAAGCGCCACAGCTTTCCAGGTGCCCCTTATAGACTGTCATCTCCCCGTGGGTTTTTTCCTCCCCTGGTAACCCCCAAGAGAAAACCCGAGCGGCTGGGAAGCAGAAGCAGCGCGAAGCACATCTGCTCTACCCTCCGGGTGACCCCGGCGCCGCGCAGATCAATTACAGCGCGCGCAGGAAGCCGGTTGGCGTCAGTCTGCGATGACGTCAACAGGAAGGCGCCGCGGGCGAGCGGGGACCGGCACCGGGAAGCGGGTCTGCTGCCGAAAATCACTGCCCCCCACCACATCCCAGGAGCAGAACTCGTGACAGCGGGGATACTGAGGTTTACTCAATGGCTTTGTATACATTCTCAGCCCACCTGATTTCCGCACTCTTCTGTTGCTGAATTACCGAAGAGAGAAATGACCGTCTTAACATGCCGCAGCTAACTAGAAAAATCTAGGGCAGTTCGCGGAAGTGTCGTGGTAACATGGCTGAAATGCATTAGAGAAGGAAGTATCTTTGCGGGAGGATGGTTTTCTCGTCTCTCTTCCCCCCTGCATTCTAGCCGGCCGGGCAGCGTGTCTCTGTCACTAGATGAGAGGGCTGTCATTTTCTAATTCAATGAAAATTCATGATGGGCCTGTTTGACACAGGCTGTGTAACTTCCTGTTTCCATGGTATTAAATTTATTAAAAGAGCTCATCCTTTACTCAAAGAAGATAGCTTCCTAGTTGCAACTGACCAGGCATGCGGGGGGAAGAAAAAAACCAACAACAAAAAGCAGGCCTTGGGATCAGCTATATGCCAGTAGCAAGAACTGGTTCTTTCTTTCTTGAAAAATAAAAAATAAATGACCAGATGCTAGCTGGAACTCAGGACACCTCCCAGGACGGGACAGCCCAGGGATGTGGAGGGGAGCCCGGACCGGCGGATCTTGTAAGGCAGAACCGGCCCGGCGACACTGGGAATGGGCCGTTCTGATTCAGCATTCTCTCATTTTCATGCTCAGCTCTTCCCCCTCTAATTTTGCCCACTGTGCTCCACGACTGGCCACGGAGTGCCCGGCCCTGTCCTGTCCCCGTGCAGCTGGGCCCCAGCTTAGCAGCGCTGACCCTGGGGGCGCCTCTTAGAGTCAGGATCTAGCAGCTCAGTTCAAACTTACCCATTACTCTTAGTAACTCTTAGTGTCTTCTAGTGAGATCTATGTCCCTTTTCTTCTTTGCAGTGTGTGTAAAAAGGGGACGGAATCTCTGCTCTCTGAGCACTTGCTTCAACAACCTGAAGGTTTTCCCATCAGTCTTCATCTTCGGTTTAATATAATACTTTTCTCTTCCTTGGTAATAATGTTCTATGAGGAAATATTTATTATTTTATTTTATTGTTTTAAAAGATTTTATTTATTTGACACAGAGAGACAGCGAGAGAGGGAACACAAGCAGGGGGAGTGGGAGAGGGAGAAGCAGGCTTTCTGCTGAACAGGGAGCCTGATGAGGGGATTGATCCCCGGACCCTGGGATCATGAGCTGAGCCGAAGGCAGACGCTTAACGACTGAGCCACCCAGGCACCATTCTATGAGGAAATATTTTAAACTTATTTTGACACTGTACATTTGTTATTCCTATTACCTGGAGGAGGTGGGAATCTGGAAATAAGAATTGAATTGCAAAAAAAAAAAAAAAGGTTTTTAAAAAATGAAATCATTTTACTGGGAAAAAATTACACTTTGAGCACCAAAGCAAGAACACAGTTTTCAATCGGTTTGGTAGATCATGTCGCAAGAACAAAATGCTCAGTGTGGGCCTGGCAGACTGTCCATAATGATCAGGAACGTTCAGGCCGTTACTTTTATTTTAAAGGTTGATAAAATTTTTACAGCTACAAAAACTAGGATCTTACAGGATTCACTTATAACTTTATCCCCAACCCCACTCTTCTTCCCTATGAAAATTCCCAGAAAACTTGGCCATCTAGCAGGGGAATGTGACAAAACCAAATCAAAAGGAGCACCCATGACTATAATAGTTTATATAACCCTTTATGGAGTGCCTGCCTTATGGAGAGTCAATGAATGAATACAGAAAATGAGGCTCTAAGTGCCTAGGACCAAAGAGGTCCTTCTTAGATCTTCTGCTTCTTCAAAGTGATATGAGAATTAACTGAAATCCTGAGAGTTCTGCCAAGGGGAAAGCGTTCCATTGACCCTCATCACAACTGAGTCAACTTACAGTTCTTAATCAAGCCTTCCCTGTTCCAGACAAATTTCAGTGAGTAACTAGTTTCCCTGTTTCTAATTACTCATAGAAGGTGACACAAAGTGGTATTATTTTAACTAGGAAAAGATGTTAAATTTCTTCGTCATGTTATTAAAAATGTATAATCACACACAAAATGAAAGATGGCTATTAAAGATTTCTTCCAAGATATGTTAAATCTCCAACTCCTCCAAACCCATTTTTAAACTGAGGAATCAGCTCTAAGAGGAGACACTAAAACCAAGTGTTACTAAGTGTCTGGATGGTTCTGGATGGCTAATGCTCACCTTCTTAATTCAATCAACATTTATTTGCCAGGGAACTTCTGCGTGCCAGGCATTGTATTGTGCTAGATCCTAAAGACAAAAGATTATTCCTGTCTTCAAGGATTTCACAGTTTGGTAAGAGGGTGGACAGGGTGGAGAGAACTTGCAGGTAAGCAACCATAATAGGATGTGATAAGTGCTCTAGGGCGCATGTGCAGGGATCCTTGGCAGCAAAGAAGGCTTGACCCAGCCTAAGGTTGGAGGGCAGTAGATATTGCAGGGATTTTTTTTTTTTTTTCTCAGAAATTGCCACCTAGGCTGGGTTTTCAAGGTCATACACGTGTCTCTAGTTCTAGTGCATAGAAGATATTTCAAAAGCACTTAAAAGATCCTTCAACAGGAAGAAATGAGGCATTGGGAAATACATTCCAGTTGGCTGTGGGAAAAGAAAAAGTTAAAGGAATCAGTTGAAGGAAAATTACCCCAAACTTATAAAAGTGTAAAAGATGATTTTATGACCTTTCATGTTAAGCTAAGAGCATTTTCTAATAAGCCTACCTAACTTTATTTGCACAACCAATCATGGCCTAAACATTTTACAAGTCTGTAAAATTTATAATGTAATTTTCTTTTCTGCCAATGTAAAGAGGATAACTCCGAGGGTTATAGTTTATTGTCCTGTAGAGCATTAACCAATTTGAAACTAGTGTAGCAAATTTCTTTCACTATTTCTTTTTTTCTCTTCTTTCATTATAAATACCCCAAGTTTTCACATTGTCTTTTTTTTTTAAGTTTTGAATGATTTAATTTTTTTAAAAATTGTGATAAAATACACATGATATAAACTTTACCATCTTAACCATTTTTAACTGTACAGTTAGTGATGAGTACATTTACATTGTTGTGCAACCAATCTCCGGAAATTTTTCATCTTGCAAAGCAAAAACTACCTAGTAAACAATTCTCTATTTCCCCTTCCTCCCAGCCTCTGGCAACCACCATTCTACTCTTTGTTTCTATTAATTTGACAACTCTAGGTAACTCCTATAAATGGAATCGTAGAGTACTTGTTTTCTGTGACTGGTGTCACTTGGCATAAGTAAAGGTTCACTCATGTTGTTGCATGTGTTCGAATTTCTATCTTTTTTAGGGCTGAGTAACAATTCATTTGCATGTATAGATCCCATTTGGCTTATCCATTCATCCATTGATGGACACTTGGGTTGCTTCTACCTTTTGGCTCTTGTAAATAATGCTACGGACATGCGTGCACAGAATGATTTAGTTTCAACACATAAAGAAGCGTCGGTTTAGGAGTATTTTTATCATAACCGAACTTTTGGACGTTTGCACGCCAGAGCTTGGGTACCCTGTGAAACCCCTTGGGAGTGTGTCATGGAGATGGTGGCAGGAGAAGGGACTGAAGGCATCAGTTACCTTCCAGGCCCAGAGGTGTAGCTTAGAACACAGCCACCTCCCGGGGCAGCTGGGAGGATTAAAGGGAATAGCAAGTAGCAAGCTGCGGAAGGAAGGCACCAGGAGTGTAGTAGGAATTCCACATATTTGCAATCCCTTTCCTTCCCTTTGGACTTGCCTTGCTCCGAGTGCAGGTGGCTAGGGAGTACACAGGACCCACGGTTGCTTACAGTGCATCAGATATTCTGAAAATGATTAGATTGCAGATTCTGCCGTATGTATAGTCAAAACATTTAAAATACCATTAAACCTCTGCTTTCCCAGCTCTGTGGGTTCCTGCAACCTACAGCTCGCAAAATTTCTGTGTCTGCAGGAGTTCATAATATACTCTGGTCTTGATGCTGCGCTGTGCATTCACATTGTCTTTGAAAATAGCTTTGACATCCTGCTGGTGTCATCATTAAAGAGTTAAATAAAACTCTAAAATGAGCTCACTGTTTTTTGTTTAAGAATCGAGTTTTTAAAATTTTGAGAACTACACTTTGATGGATAGGTATGAGCAGAAGATAAACAGCTCATTATAAAAGCAAATGCTATATACGAAGTGTTTATTCGATATAGGTTTTTCATTTACTGATATTACCCAACCCTCATTAGCTACATTATCCTCTGTTTTCCCATCCTAAGAAAAATAATGATATTCACTAATGCCCTAGACTCAGCACTTTCATCTAAGCATCAATTTCAACTCTTGTTCTGTCACCTCTGTGCACTAATAGGGATAGTTTTCCCTGCTTCATCTAGGGCCATCTGTGGAAATGTTAATTTGTGTTCTTCCTTTTGATTTAAAAATACTCTCAGAGGGTTGCTGGAGGGGAGGGGGGTGGGGGGATGGGGTAACTGGGTGGTGGGCATTAAGGAGGACACATGATGTGATGAGCACTGGGTATTATATAAGACTGATGAATCACTGAGCTCTACCTCTGAAACTAATAATACATTATATGTTAATTAATTGAATTTAAATTTAAAAAATTAAAAAAAATACTCTCAGAAAGCATATACATTCACAGAGATTAATTTGAGAACATCAGAATCACATAGTACCATGTGGCAATTGAGAAAGTGTATACGTGCCGGGAGACCCCCTTCTCTCCTTCTGGAAGTCCTGCAATACCAGGTTGGGATACTTTCTACTGCACTTGCCCGTTGCAAAATCCAAAACTTTTGATATGAATTTAAACTGAGTAATTTTTAAATTAGTGCATGGATATTTTTAAAGGAGTTCATTTTTTCTTCACATAATTAATTGCAGTAAGATGAGTAAGATGGAGAATGGGTACATACCAAGCAAAGAGACCGCAGGGCAGAGGCACAGAGATGTGGGAAGCAAGGGCATAGTGTGTTTAAGGAGCTTCAAATAGGTCAGTCTGACTGAATCATTGAGTACAGGTAAGGTAATGGAGAAATAATGCTGCTCAAGTAGGCAGGGGCAAAATGAAAATGGGCCTTTCAGGCCATGCAAAGGAGTGGTGATTTCTGCAGGCAATAGGGAGTAATTGAAGGAATTTTTTTTTTTTTTTTAGTTTTTATTTAAATTCCAGTTAGTTTGCATACAGTGTAATATTAGTTTCAGGTATACAATTTAGTGATTCAGCACTTCCATCCATCACCCCGTGCTCATGACAACACATGCCCCCCTTAATCCCCTTCACCTACTTCAACCCACTCCCCCCACCAACTCCTCTCTGGTAACCATCAGTTTGTTCTCTAGAGTTAAGAGTCTGTTTCTTGGTTTGCCTCTCTCTTTTTTTCCCCTATGATCATTCGTTTTGTTTCTTAAATTCCACATATAGTAAGATCATATGGTATCTGTCTTTCTCTGATTGCCTTATTTTGCTTAGCATGATACTCTCTAGCTCCATCCACATCATTGCAAATGGCAAGATTTCATTCTTTTTTATGAATTGAAGAATTTCAAAGCACTTTATAAAGATCACTTTGACAGCAAATATGAAGCATAGACTGAAAGATGAAAGATAGGAAACAGGGTCATTGGTTAAGAGATTTTTGCAATATCCATAATTCATGTAGAAGTAATGAAGGCCTAATGGAAGGCATAGGGGGTAGAGAGGATCAGGTTACCTCCTTTTGAAAAGGAAACACTCCAAAGATCTTATCAGAAAATGCAACTCTTTTCCATGTCTTGTCTCCACATCTATTTGTATGAAATCAAAGAGACAACAATAAAATCCCAAGCAATAATTTTATCTATGTGTCTTGAGTCTATCCAGAGAACAATATCCATTGACATTTGGCTTCTCCAGCTATATCTAATACTGTATGTGTATTTAAGCACTGAAAGTTCATGGAAATTTCCCCATATTTCTAGGAAGAGCACCCTGAGAAGAGTTAGTCTTATGGGAGGAATATTGAACTATAGTTATCTCTCTTCCAGTTTTTTGGAAACAGAAGTTTCCATTTTCACAATTCCAGTGAATCACTTATAACTAATCAAAACTCCTTTTCTTAAAAAATGCATCATTTTCTTTGGCATGCAGTGGAAAGGCACATAAGTTTTCTTAGAGAGAGCAGGGATACCAAATGGTTACTTAAGAATGAGAAGGAGACAACTGAAGAGCCCAGGACCTAAACCCATCTGAGAAAAAAAGCCATCCTCTTTTTCATATAAGCAATGAAAACACTGGCAAAATTGTCAATCAACTTCTTCAAAATTCTGGAAATTAACCAAAGGCCTGCGACAATCTAGAGGATATTTGTTCAAGAAAAACTTGGTAAGAAGAGCAAGCTTTGTGGCCTTTTACCTTGCCCTTGTTTCCACCCCCCCTTTTCCCTAGCATTTCCCCCTTAAAACCAACAGCCCACAAACAGTGAAAATCAGCAGGCTGGCAGCTATTTGTGGGGGGGTGGCAGAATACAACAGAATTGGAGTTCTTTCAAAGCCCTATTACCAGAGAACTTTCATTGTTTGACCTGTCTAGTGGTCCCCTGGAAGGCTCCACTAGCAAGTATATTTTATTTGACCTGATTTGGAGTTTAACCAGTGTAAACAGCCTTTTCTCTGGGGGTATTTATTGAAAATAATAAGAGGTAATTGTTTTACATCATGAATGGCTGAGTAGTGGATAATAGTTGGGATTATAGGTGAACCAAAAAGCTTGAACATAAGGAATGAGATATACATTTACATATATACGAAAAGCTATTCATATATATATATATATATATACACACATATATAAACATAAATATATATATTAATTCTGGAGGTGAAAAGTAAAATAACTGAGATGAAAAATTCACTAGAGGGGCTCAACATTAGGTTTAAGCGGACAGAAGGAAGAATCAGCAAACTTGAAGATAGTTCAATTGAGGTTATCCAGCCTGAGGAGCAGAATGAGGAAAAAGGAACAGAACCTCAGAGACTTGTGGGATTCTGTCAAGTGTATCAACATAGGCATAATGGGTGTCCCAGAGGAAAGGAAAGAGAAAAAGAAGCAGAAAGAATATTTTAAGAAATTTTAAGAAATAATGGACAAAATCTTCCCAAATTTGATGAAAAAAGTCAAATGGATTCAGAATAGCAAAGCTCAAACACTTCCCCACCTAGATACATCACAATCCAAACTAGACAAAGAATACTGACAGCAGCAAGAGAGAAGTGATTTATTACATACAAGGGTTCCTTAAAAGAGTAACAGCTGATTTCTCATTAGAAAGTGTTGAGGCCAGGGGCACCTGGGTGGCTTATTTGGTTAAGTGTCTGCCTTTAGCTCAGGTCATGATCTCAGGGTCCTGGGATCCAGCCTGCATCAGGCTCCCTGCTCAGTGGGGAGTCTGCCTCTCCCTCTGTGCTTTCCCTCTCTTTCTCTCTCTCAAGTAAATAAAATCTTAAAAAAAAAAAAGAAACTGTTGAGGCCAGAAGATGGTGGTATGACATATTCATAGTGCTGAAAGAAAAAGATTGCCAACCAGGAATTCTATATCCAGCAAAAATATTCTTCAAGAATGAGTGAGAAATTATGACATTTCAAAATAAAAACTGAGAGAACTTGTTACTAGAGGACTTGTTCTGCAAGAAAAATATAGTGAGTCCTTCAGGCTAACATGAAAACAAATTAGACAGGAACTCAAATCCACATGAAGAAATAAAGAGCACTGGTAATGGTAACTACATAGGTGAATATAGAAGATGGTAAAAAATATACATTCTTGGTGACTGTTTTTCTTCTATCTTATTTAAAAAACAAATGTATAAAGTAATTATAAATCTGTGTTGATGGATACAAAATGTATAAGGATATAATTTATATGAAAAATGTAATACAAAGAGAGGGGGAATGGAAATATATAGGAGCAGAGTTTTTGTATACTGTTTGTATTAGGGTTCTCCAGAGAAACAGAATCAATAGGATATATATATATATATATATATATGGATTTATTATAAGGAATTGACCTGTGTGATTATGGAGTCTGACAAATCCCCAAATCTGCAGGGTAAGTCAACAAGCTGGAGACCCAGGAGGAGAGCCAGTGGTCCAGTTTCTGTCTAAAGGCTAGTAGGCTCAAGACCCAGGAAGAACCAATGTTTTGGCTTGAGTCTGAAAGCAAGAAAGAACTGATGTCTCACTTTGAAGGCAGTCAGGCAGAAGGAATTCTCTATTATTTGGGGGAGGGTCACTTCTTTTTTTCTAATCATGCCTTCAGCTGATTGAATGAGGCTGGGGGGTGTGGGGAGGATGGTGGACAATCTGCTTTATTCAGTCTATCAACTTAAATGTTAATCTCATCAAAAAAATCCTTGCAGAATCATCCAGAATAATGTTTGACCAAATATCTGGGCACACGTGCCCTAGTCAAGTTGATACATAAAATTAACCATCACATATTGAAATCAACTTGAAAGTTGGTATTAGTCTGAAGTAAATTGTTGTAAGTTAAGATGCTAATTGTAATCCCTATGGCAACCGCTAAGATAATAACTCAATAATATATAAAGAAACCACACGATCATCTCAATAGATTCAGGAAAACATTTGATGAAATGCAACACACTTTTATTATGGAAACACTCAATAAACTAGCAATAGAAGAGAACTTTCTCAACTGATACAGGGCTCTGATGAAAAACCCACTGGTAACATTGTACTTAATGGTGAAGGACTGAAAGCTTTTTCCATAAGATCAGGAACAAGACATGGATGTGCACTCGTGCGAATTCTATTCAACATTATACCTGAGGTTCAAGTCAAGACATCCAACAACTAAAAGAAATAAAAGGCGGGATGCCTGGGTGGCTCAGTCGGTTAAGCCTCTGCCTTCAGCTCAGGTCAAGATCCCAGGGTCCTGGGATCGAGTCCCACATCGGGCTCCTTGCTCAGCAAGGAGCCTGCTTCTCCCTCTGCCTGCCTCTGTCTCTCTCTCTGTCTCTCTCTCTCTCTCTGATAAATAAATAAAATCTTTAAAAACTTAAAAAAAAAAAGAAATAAAAGGCATTTAGTTTGGAAAAGAGGAAGAAAATCTATCTCTATTGGTAAATAACAATCTTGTGTAAATGAAAATCCTAATACATGCACACATAATCCATTAAAGCTAAGAAATTCGGAAGGTTTCACATTACAAGACCCATATAGAAAAATCAATTGTAATTCTAAATACTAGCAATGAATAATCTGAAAATGAAATTAAGAAGATAATTCCAGGAAATAAACTGAGGGTTACAGAAGGGAGGGGGATGGGGGGATGGAGTAGCCAGGTGATGGGTATTAAGGAGGGCATGTGTTGTGAATGAGCACTGGGTGTTATACGCAACTAATGAACCCGTGAACACTACATCAAAAACTAATGATGTACTCTATGTTAGCTAACTGAACATAATAAAAAAAAAGATAATTCCATTTATAATAGCATCAAAAAGAGTAAAATACTTAGGAACAAATTTAACAGAAGAAGTCCAGGACCTGTACACTAAAAACTACAAAATATTGCTGAAAAAAATTAAAGACCTAAATAAATAAAAAGACAGTCCATGTTGATGGATTGAAGGACTTAATATTATTAAGATGTCAATATTCCTGAATTGATCAATGCAATTCTTATCAAAGGATAAAGTTTTTTTTTTTTGATAGAAATTGATAAGCTGAGGGCGCCTGGGTGGCTCAGTTGGTTAAGCAACTGCCTTCAGCTCAGGTCATGATCCTGGAGTCCCCTGATCGAGTCCCGCATCGGACTCCCTGCTCAGCGGGGAGTCTGCTTCTCCCCCTGATCCTCCCCCTCTCATGCTCTCTGTCTCCCATTCTCTCTCTCAGATAAATAAATAAAAAAAATCTTAAAAAAAAAAAAAGAAATTGATAAGCTGATTCTAAAATTCATATGTAAATACAAGGGATTTAGAATGGCCAAAACAACCTCGGGGGAAAAAAGTTGGAGGAATCACACTTTCAGATTTCAAAACTTACTATAAAGCTACAGTAATAAAAACTGTGTGGTACTTACACAAGGATAGCCATATAAATCAATAGAATAGAGAATAGAATTGATAGTCAAGACATAAACCCATACACTTGTGGTCAATTGATTTTTGACAAGGGTACCAAGATGGTACATCGAGAAAGGATCATCTTTTCAACAAATGGTGCCAAGACAAATGGATAGCCACATGAAAAAGAATGAAGTTAGACCCTACCTTGCCTCATATAAAAAATTAAGTCAAGATGGATCAAAGACCTAATTTAAGAGCTGAAACTATAAAACTGTTAAGAGAAAATATAGGCATAAATCTTAGTGATCTTGGATTTAGCAATGATTTCTAGGATATAACACCAAAAACATAAGCAACAAAAGAAAAAAAAATTTAATTTCATCAAAATTATTAATTTTTGTGCCTCAGAAGATATATCAGCAAAGTGAAAAGACAGCCCAAAGAATGAGAAGAAATGTTTACAAATGTATATATGATAAGGGACTTGTACTTAAAATATATAAGGAACTCTCACAACTCCCGGTTGAAATGGGCAAGGATCTTAACAGATATTTCCCCAAGGAAGATAAACAAATGGCCAATAAGCACATTAAAAGGTGCGAAACATCATTAGCAATCAGGGAAATGCAAAGCAAGACCACAATATAATACTTCACTCTCACTACCATGGCTATAATAAAAAGGACAGATGATAACAAGTTTTGGTAAAGGTGTGGAGAAATTGGAACCCTCATATATTTCTGGTGAGAATATAAAATGATGCAGCTGCTTTGAAAAACAGTCTGGCTAAATACATAATTACTCTATGACCTAGAAATTTACCTCTTAGCTATTTACTCAAGAGAAATAAAAAGTTATGGATATGACTTGACATGAATGTTATAGAAGCATTATTCATAGTAGCCAATAAAAGTGGAAACAACTCAATGACTCATGACAACTGATGAGTGAATAAACAAAATGTGGTCTATCTGTAAAATACAATATTACTCAGTCACAAAAGGGAATGGAGTAGTGATGCAGGCTACAACATAGATGAACCTCAAAAACATGCTAAGTAAAAGAAGCCAGGCCCAAAAGGCTACATATTGTGATTCCATTTATATGAAATTTCTAGAATAGATAAATTCGTGGAGACAGAAAGCAGATTAGTGACTGCCAGTGGTTAGGGGGGAGGGGGAACTAGGAGTAAATGCTAATGGGTATGGAGTTTCTTTTTGGGGTGATGGAAATATTCTGGACTAAATAATGACAATGGTTTCACAATTTTATGAATAAACTAAAAACCACTGAATGGTACATTTTAAATGGGTGAATTTTATAGCATATGAATTAAATCTCAGTAAAGAAACAATGCTAATAAAAAACAGCCTTTTCATAGGAGCAAAAGCCTGTATCTGTTCAAGCAAGGAGATGTTGGCTTCACAGACTCCAGAGGAGGCTTACGACAAAGTGCTGTATGGTGATGGGTCTTAAGTAGACATGAGTAAGAATCACCTGTGGAACTTTCAGCATATACTGACAGCTGGCCCACTTTGAAGTTTTCTGATTTAGTGGGTCTCTAGTAAATCTTGAGTGTTTCCATGCCCATCCCACCCTGTCCCTAAAGCGTGGATAAGGTCAAAACTAGGATTTTAGATATTCCTGGTTTAGATGTTGAGGACTTCCCAGTTATCAGAGGACAACATTAGAACTCAGAATTAGGAAATCCAGATGCTTCTAATTAGAACTCAGAATCAGGAAATCCAGATGCTTCTCACTGGAAGTCATTTGGGTTCTATACCAAGGTTTCTGTTCTATAGTCTAAGAGCAATTGCTATCTACCACTCATGTTTCATGAGGAATGTCTACACAGTATCTCGGTCACTGACACTTCTTTTCTTGAATTCATGCCAACATCTCAACTATGTCAGGCATGTAGGAGGTGCTCAATAAATGTAATTTATATTTCCTCCTTTATATCAACTTATGTCTGAGACCCCCAAATCTTTAGGAATGAATAGCTTTCCCTAATAAGTAGCTTTGGAATTTCGAATACTAGCTTTTGTAATAATACTTGGGGGGTATTTTTGGAATAAAAAGCATTTAGATAAGGATTAGTATTGGTTAATCTACAAGTAAATATATATTCTAGTGGAAGTGGGAAATCTCCTTCATTACCAAATGGCATTATGTATGTAATTCTGTTGCTCACAATCTGTCTTGGCAGGTGTTAGAACACGAACTCTCTAGGGTTGTCCCAAACACAGTGGGTCCCCGAAAAAGAAGAATGATTTGTGACACGAACCCCGCGGAGTCCCTCAATCTGTTTCTGTGATTTACGATTCCCTTACTTCAGTGTTGACTCCCACCATTTGGTCCAGACCTACAGAGGCCATGTCTGACATTTTGGCAAAGAGAGAGGCAAATACCACCTTGAATCTATCTTGGGCTCACGAATCACCTTTCTTCCCTGCAAAGTTATCAGCTGCTTAATTCTGGATGAGAAGTTGGCATCTGTGGCCAGAAACCAGGGCCAGGTTTAATAAAACCTGAGCTGGCTCCCAGTTTCCAAGGAGAGTCAACATCAAGGAATCCTACTGCATGCTTTCCCAGGACGAGGGTGGATGAAAAATGCCAGTCTTCCCAAGGATAATGTTTTTTCAGAGCCATACATGGCTACTGACAGTGTTAGCAAAGCAAGTGCTAATACATCTGGATTTGAATGAGATGGCAAGACAACCAATATGGACTATCAAGGTGACCTACAAAAATTACTTGCCGTCTGTCTCCACTCCTCTTCCTCTAAAACAATATCTAGGGCAGTTTGGTGGGGCCCTGTAAAAGGTAGGGGAGAGGATGAATGACTTCTCCAGATTCTTTAACTTCCTCTACCGTAAATTCCAGTGCTTGGGAAATTTTGTGCAATTATTATTTTTATAGCCAATAACATATGCATTGTACAAAACTTAAAAGGATTAAAAGGCCCTATAGAAAAATCTTCCCCCCCCATCCGCTTCCCTTAATCCATTTTTTATCCCAGGGCCAACGGCACCAGGCACTGTTCTAGATCCTGGGGATAGAGCAGTGAATGAAACAGAGTCCCTGTCCCTATTGAGCTATATTCTAGTGGGGAGAGACACAAAGCAGCTTTGGGTACTGATAAATCCCATAAGAAAAATAAAATGACCGGTAGGAAAAAAAACCCCAGCCTTTGAGGCTCTCAAGGAGAGTCTGGTCAGCTCTGTCAAATGTTGCCAAAAGGTAAAGTATGGAGTAGGATGTAGTGATGTGTCTATTCCTAGTCTTCCCAATGGGAAGATGGCTAGTGACCTTGACAGTGGACAAAAGGAAGAGTGGGAAGTGAGACAGTGGGGACAATGTGAGCTCACTCTGGAGGCTTGCTGTGAGGACACAGAAAATGGGACAGTGGCTGGAATGTTGTCACACAGTTTAAATCAAGCCGCGCGTATGCCGCGCCGAGCCCACTGTCTGGCGCAGAATGAACGTGTAGCTATTCTTAGTGTTATATTTCCTACTCCCAGTCTTTCCTATGTCTGTTCAAAGTTCACTTTCTCCTAAAAATGTTTTCAACCTGTGATTGTCTTATATGAGTCCTGAGAATGCACAGTCACTCAGAGTATTATCCACAGTTGTGAATGATCGTATCTCTGGCCTCTCTGGATAAAAGTTACGTTTCCAGGAATTGTAAATGGAGAGACTTTGTGTTTTAAGTGGCCTGTCAGGGTGCATTTGGTGCCGGCAGGATGAGGCTGCATGACTGCTCATTTCAGCCTGAAAGAGGGCTTTGGAGGGGCTGCGAAGCACCAGATTTCAGCCAGTAAGTGATCTTTCTCCTTCTCCCTGTGGCTCTGCCCCACCTTTATCGGAATCAGCACAGATGCAAGAGCACCCAGGGAATTCTATGATCTCTAGACAGGTTTTCTGGTATTTCCATATTTTCCTGGGACAATTTGGGAGAAGTGGCGTTGGCGTGTTTGTGGTTGGTTTGCTTTTGGTCTTTTGTTTGCTAACTGTCTGCCAAACAGACACATGTCCCCAGTTGTCACTATTTATGAGCACTCATATGGCCAAAGATTAGCCACAGGGATAAAAAGACAAAGCAATTTGGATAGCCTACAATCAACACAAACTACCCTAGCAGAAGGGAGAGAGGGCTGATGATGTTCCTCCCTAAGTCACTGGGATCCTGTCCCTCAAGTCACCGGCTCCTGTTCTAAGCACTTGGTCCATACTGGTTCCCATGCACATGTCATCCCAGGGCGCCTGGGTGGCTCAGTCGTTGGGTGTCTGCCTTCGGCTCAAGTCATGATCCCAGGGTCCTGGGATCGAGCCCCACATCGGGCTCCCTGCTCAGCGGGAAGCCTGCTTCTCCCTCTCCCACTCCCCTGGCTTGTGTTCCCTCTCTTGCTGTGTCTCTCTCTGTCAAGTAAATAAATAAAATCTTAAAAAAAAAAAAAAGAATTAGTTAATCCCAGATTTTCAGTAAATGCATCTATTTTGTACCCAGCTGGGTAGCTCTCGTTCTTGGAGGAGAAGAACATTCCTTCTCATCTTCAAGGTGACAGAGTCAGACTGGACCCTTCTGTTTCTCCTCCTGCCAGGTGAAAGGCAGCATCCTGAAGCTACTCTTCTTGGAGCTGTTCCTTCTTCATGCCCTCCCCTGTCATCTCCCTAGCACAATCTCCTTTCCCGAGGAAATCTGGCATACATTCATCGTATAACACCACGTATTTATGACCTCACTCAGTTGCTGCCTTGCATTGACATATAGTTGCTTTGTGTTTGTTTTATTTTTGTGAGTTCCTCAAATGTCTTTGAATTCCCTTCAGCTGAGTTTAAAGTATAGACAGTCTGTAAATATTTTTGAATTAATTTCAATGCATTGCTTGACCCTCAAGGATCTTAGAGTTTCACCAACTGGGTGAGGCAACAATTCAGTGCCGAAGTGGAAATGTAACCCCAGGAGGTCGTGTGCTGAGAAGTGGAGGTGGGGGGGGGCAGAGTTGAGGCTGGGGAGGCTCTTGCTTGCTCGTAACAGTTGTCACCTGCACTGAGAAAGTAAGTCAGTAGTTGCTTTCCAAGTTGGCCTGGTTTTACAAACGAGCCTAGCTAGCAGAACAGTATTACCGCGACCAACATGATGTCCTTTGCTTACTGATCTCTCTGCTTCCTCAAAGGAATTTGTTCTGCAGACAAACCTAGCTCCTGGCCCCTAGAAATCTCACAACAAAGGTTACGTCTGCCCTCTTTTCCCACTCACCAAAGCCCTTTTATCAGCGTGCTTTTATTCTTAAGCCTCTGTTTCTCTCTTATGGTTCAGCTCTCTAAAAAAAATAAAGAGCCGAGAGCAGGAGAAATGGACAGGGAGAGGATGCAGATGCTGTCCTGCACTGCTTTCTGGATGCTGCATTTGGGCTTTTAATCCGGCTGCTGTCAAGCTCCATTAGGAGATTTGAACATCAGCCTCCTACGTTTGGGGCCTGGCCTCCTGTCAGCCCTGGCTGGAAGGAAGACGGTGTTTGAGGCCGGTAGCCAAGACGAAAGACAGGTTGGGTGTTGCAAAGAGCCCTCACTTACCATCCATACAGCCCAGTCACCTTTCATTCCATGGGGGTGGGGGAGCATTGACCTCCCCACGTGCAAGTGCTGACTGCCATCAGGGTCACGTGCTGGCGTCCGTAAAGCCCTTTGCAAACAGTACAATAGGAAACAAGGCTAAGCCTCCATAACCTTTGTATACTTTGAAAAGAGACGGATTTCCTCTTTCTGGGAACGTGGAACAGTGCTGGAGAAGGATAGAACCTCCACTCCCACCAAAGTAGTAGAAGTCATTCAAAACGCTCCTGGGATCACAGGGCGACAGATGTGGTAGACAGACAGCCTTCACATCTGGCCTCCGATGTGGCTCTGGGGGGTCAGAGCACCATATGGACTCTTGCTTCAGGGGCTGGGCAGCAAGTTTCTGGGAAGGAAAAGCCCCCTGGTGACATTCTCTTTCTTTGCCTTTGATAGAAAGTAGAAACCAGTACCCCAGGAAGAATCTATGGGGGTGTTTGTTTTTCTTTTCTTTTTTTTTTTTTAAAGATTTTATTTATTTGTTTGACAGAGAGATAGAGAGCACAAGTAGGCAGAGAGGCAGGCAGAGGGAGAGGGAGAAGCAGGCTCTCCGCTGAGCAAGGAGCCTGACACGGGGCTCGATCCCAGGACCCTGGGATCATGAACCAAGCCGAAGACAGCCATTTAACTGACTGAGCCACCCAGGCACCCTGGGGGTGTTTGTTTTTCAAGCTGAAATGAACACGTTTGTGGTCATCAGCAGAAAATATTAAGTGCCCAACTCTGCAAGTTATTATGCTGGATCTAAAACCAGAGTCTGTGTGTGTGTGTGTGTGTGTGTGTGTGTGTGTGAGTCTTTAGTGTAAAGGAGCACTGATTTGCATTCAGCAACTCTTGAAAATTATATGATTAAAAAATAGACAGAATATAAAGCTCAAATCATTGTTGGTAGGGAGAACAAACGGAAAGATTATGTGTTTATCCCTGTGTTGTCCCCACAGTTATTTATTACAGTAAATGCTTCTTCTCTGAGGAAAGTTCCAAGTTTACAAAGAAGTTTATTTGCCGAATCGGGCATTTAAATTGGAATTTTAATTTTTTTTGGTTTAATTGGAAATTTTGATTTATTTTTTATGGAATTTGGCATTACAATGAATTTGCCAAAGAATGTGTGTCTTAATGCCCACGATTCATTTTAGTGAGACAAACCCAACACACTCATTTTTTGAAATGGGTAGTGGTGCTTCCTTCATTAAGTTGAAGCAAAACTTCCCCCAGTACCGTGTGTAGAGTCAGTGGACAAATCCATGGAGTGTTGAAAGAAGAGCAGACAGAATGGCCTGGGAAGAGAGAGGGGATGTAGTCTTAGGAGGTCATCTGCCATGAAAAGCTACACATGTAAGCTTGGATGTGGAATAGCGAAGGAGGGACTGAAGCAGCAGTCAATGTCCAGATGACAACGAGCAAACCACTGGTGATGTGAGAGCCTCAGAGAGCGAGACTGAGCCAAGTGCAGAGATCGAGGGCTCCACCCCACACAGCAATGATACCAGTGGGAGAGCAATCTCAGATTTCCGGAGGAACGAGCGCAGTTTGCTCTACAAGACAAGAAATAGGAGATGGCAGTAAATTTATATGGTAGATTTTAGACTATAACTTCAGGTATAAGAAGAAGACATTGACTAGTGGTGCCCACCTTGGGCCAGATAAACAAAGCTCTGGACTTGGGCTGCTGCAGCAGGACCGAGCATTGACCCCCACGGCGGCATTTAGCACAGCCATCATGATTCCCTGCGTCTTCCTGCAGTTTGCCGGTTCTAGAACACCATCTCTTCCCTTGTGCCCATCTACCTGCTTACAGATATGCTGTCGAAAGTCTCTTTAGGGGGCAAATACCGCATCCTGTTTTTGTTGTTGTGAAGTTGCTGTCTTTTATTTCTTCTTTTTTTCCAGCTTCACTGAGGTATAAAAGACAAATACACATGTATATATTTTTATATGTACAAGGTGATGGTTTAATATACTTTGAGAAATGATTACCACGATCAGGTTAGTGAACATATCCACTATCTCAGAGTTACCTGTGCGCCCGTTGTGTGGGCGTGTGCGTGTGTGCGTGTAGTGAGAATGTTGAAGGTCTACTTTCTTAGCAAATTCCAAGTATACAATACAGTATTATTCACCAGAGTGATCATGCTGTACCTTAGATTCCTCCAAACTTATTCTTCTTATAACTGAAGACTTGTACTCTTTGACCAGCATCTCCCCATTTCCCCTGCCCCTCAGCCACTGGTAACCACCATTCCACCATTCTACTCTGTTTATGAGTTTAGCTTTTTTAGATTTCACTATAAGTGATATCATGCAGTATTTGTCTTTCTTTGTCTGGCTTATTTCACCTAGCATAATGTCCTCAAGGCCCATCTATGTTTTTACAAATGGCAGGATTTCCTTCTTTTTCATGGCTGAATAATATTCATATATATATATATATATGTATATATCACATATATATGTATATATCACATTTTTTTTTAAGATTTTATTTTATTTACTTGACAGAGAGAGAGCACAGGCAGGGGGAGCAGGAGAGGGAGAATCATGCTCCCTGCTGAGCAGGGAGCCCAGTGTGGGACTCGATCCTAACACCCTGGGATCACGCCCTGAGCCAGAGGCAGACACTCAACCAACTGAGCCACACAGGCGCCCCTATATCACATCTTCTTTATCCACTCATCTGTTGACAGACACTTGGTTGTATCCATATCTTGGATATTGTGGATAATACTGCTGTGAACATGGGAGTGTAGAAACTTCTGAGACAATGATTTTGTTTCCTTTGGATACATACTCAGAAGTGGGATTGCTCACTGTATGGTAGTCCTATCTTTAGTTTTTTGCAGAACCTCCATACTGCTTTGCATTGGTGGCTGCACCAATTTACATGCACAGGGGTTCCCTTTTTTCCACGTCTTCACCAACACTTGTTATCTCCTGTCTTTTTGATAAAAGCCATCCTAACAGGTACGAGATGATACCTCAATGTGGTTTTGATTTCCGTTTCCTTGATGACTAGTGATGTTGAGCACCTTTTCATGTACCTGCTGTCCATTTCTATGTCTTCTTTGGAAAAGCATTTATTCAAGTCTTTTACCCATTTTTAATGGAATTTTGTTTTATTTTGTTCGTTTGTTTTTTGCTATTGAGTTGTAGAAGTTCCTTATGTATTTTGGATATTAACCCCTTATCAGATATAAGGTTTGTAAATATATTCTGCCATTCTGTAGGCTGCCTTTTCATTTTGTTCACGGTTTCCCTGGCAGTGCAGAAGTTTTAATTCCATGTAGTTCCACTTATTTTTTGCTTTTGTTGCTTGTGCTTTTGGTGACATATCCAATAAATCACTGCCAAGACCAATGTCAGGAAGATTTTTCCTTAAGTGTTTCTTCTAGAAGTTTCACAATTTCAGGTCCTATCTTTTAGTTTTTAATCCACTTCTGGTTAGTTTTTGTGAGTAAGATAGGGTTCAGTGTCAATATCTTTTGGATGTGGATTTACAGTTTTCCCAATACCAGTTATTAAAGAGACTGTCTTTTCCCTCTATTGCATTCTTGGTTCTTGGAGACCTTTCAAAGATTATATATGCATGGGTTTATCTCTGGGCTCTAAAATTTGTTATTTTGGTCTAGGTCTTTGTTTTTATACCAGTACCATACTGTTTTGATTATTATAGTTTGTGTGATACATCCAGGTTTGTTCTTTTTCCAGATTGCTTTAGCTTTATTGGGGTTTCTTGTGGTTCCATATGAATTTTGGAATTTAATATTTTTTTCTATTTCTGTAGAAAATGCCATTGGAATTTTTATAGAGATTGCATTGAATCTGTAGATCACTTTGGGTGGTATAGACATTTTAATAATATTAATTCTTCCAATCAGTAAACATGGGATATCTTTCCATTTGTTTGCATCCTCTTCAATTTCTTTCTTTAGTGTCTTGTTGATTTCATTATACAGATCTTTTGCCTCCTTGTTAAATTTAGTTCTAAGTATTTTTTGTTTGTTTTTGATGCTGTTGTAACTGGGACTGTTTTCTTGACTTCTCTTTCTGATGGTTTGTTGTTGATATATAGAAATGCAACTGATTTTTGCATGTTGATTTTGTATCTTGCGACTTTACTAAATTTATTAGTTCTATCAATTTTCTGGTGGAGTCTTTGTTTTTCTATATAATATCATGTCATCTGCAAATGGAAACAGTTTTACTTCTTCCTTCCCAATTTGGATGCCTTTATCTCTTTTTGTAGTCTAATTACTCTGGCTAGGACTTCTAGGACTGTGCTGAATAGGAAGGGGGAGAGTGGGCATCCTTTTCTTGTTCCTGAGACCAGCATTATTCTGATATCAAAGCCAGATAAGGACACTACAAGAAAAGAAAACTACAGGCCAATATCCCTGATGAACATACTTTCAGAAATCTTCAAGAGAATACTAGAAGCAGAATTCAACAACACATTAAAGGCACCATACACCATGATTAATTTGGATAGGTCCGTGGGATGTAAGGATGGTTCAACACACATAAGGCAATAAATGCGAACATCACATTAACAAATGCAAGACAAAAATCATGTGATCATTGTAATAGAAATCATTTGACAAAATCAACATCCTTTCATGATCGAAACTCTCAACAAATTAGTTATAGAAGAAATGTACCTCATCATAATAAAGCAATATATGACAAGCTCATAGCTAACATCATACTCAATGTGAAAAACTCTAAGTTCCTCTAAGATCAGGAACAAGACCAATATCACATCTTTGATGGCAAAGAGAGACTTAGTGCCAGCGATGAGTTCCTAGGTCTGTTGAGATCTTTTGTATAACTTGAGTAAGTCACTTATATATTCTCTTCCCATGTGTAAAATGGACTAAAAATCCCAGTTCTCATGGGCCATGGAGAAGCTCCCAGAGATGTGAATTAATTGCTAAATATATAATTGTGTTGGGAAAGATAAACAAGCTAGTATCTTGCCTTTGTTTTAGGTGGCTAAAAATAGACCAAAGGCCAACTAATTCCATTTCTTTAAATGATTCTCCTATAGTTTAATATTTTACAGAAGTTGCAGGAAACAATTATAGAGGTTATAAATCTGAATAAGAAATTGCTCCTTGTTCATTTACTGAATTATCTCATAGCTCTTTTGTGAATTTCTTTTTTTTTTTTTTTAAGATTTTATTTATTCACTTGAGACACAGAGATACAGAGAGAGAGAGAGCACGAACAGGGGAGAGGCAGAGGGAGAGGGAGAAGCAGGCTCCCCGCTGAGCCAGGAACCTGATGTGGGGCTTGATCCCAGGACCCCGGGATCATGACCCGAGCCGAAGGCAGCCATTTAACCATCTGAACCACCCAGGTGCCCCTCTTTTGTGAATTTCTAGTGAAGAACTGATTCACCCTTAAATATCTTCTGGTGGCCCATGCCAACATGGAAATTGGATGTCAACTTTGCTTTCTATGGAAACACAGATGCCCCACAGCTCTCTGGGACTGGTGGAACTTTTAGGGTGTGCGTACTGGAACTCTGTCCCCATACAGCCAAACACACTTTTTTAATACCCATTTTTCTGTAACCAATTATTTTAATTCAATCATGAGAAAGTACCTCGCTATGCTTATAGTGCTCTTCAGCACGTTGTTTTAATGAGTAATATTTGTACCCTCCTAAAAGGAGAGGTTGACCGCGGTCAATCTTGAAAGCAGCTGTAAAGTGGTTATGGAATCTCATGCATCAGCCAGGTCGCCGGAACAGGTGAGAGGAATTCAATAATTCCCGATTCCCATGAAACGACTAGAAAATAAAAGACTTTGTCTCAAGAGAGGATAGATGTTTCACTTGTATAAGGGAGACCAGGAACCAGAGACAGGAGAAAATGCGATTTTGAGTAAATTTAAATGCAAGATGAAATTCAGACCTTCACAGGGGTAGCAGGCCCCCCTTTTTCCCCCTTAGATAATTAATTATACCTTTACCACAATCCCAATTCCAAGGCCTTGTGAGAGAAGACCCCTGCCCCACCCTCACCATTTCTGGGAGTCCTCAGAACTTCCTCACATTCCTCTCGTCTCTGTGCTCATATGTCCACACGTGCGGCCTCTTTTCTGACCTACATTGAAACAGGCACAAAGCCAACCATCTTCACCTCTTTCCCCACACCTACAAATTCACTCATGAAAACATGTATTGTCAGTGTAGAAATTTTGCTGAGGATTAGGGGGAAGAAGGTCACAGAAAGGGGTGACGTGGTAAAACTCAGTCTTCAGCTATACACACGTGTCCACTTTCCTCTTCTCTTCTTCCTTGTTCCTTACATCCCAGGAGCAACAAAATCTTCCCCTTGCCTCATGGATAACAGTTTTTTGAAAATCAGTCCCTCCGGCCCCCAAAATTTAGAAAGGTAATTTGGTGCATTACCTGTCTATTAGCATAACACACCCCAAATAGAGACTGGAGCAGCAAACATCAATGTTTTTGCAGCAAAATGAATAACTATTGGCATGAAAATGAGATAAAGACTTTAAATAACCTCACTGGAGTTTAAGTTTTGCCCCCAAATCAGATCAGGTCAGATCTGGTTTTGTTCTCAAATGAGATCTTTTCTAAACTGACTTTCAGAGATTTGTGAATTTCAAATTGTTGGTAAGGGATTGTAGATCTATACAAGAGAAAACCACTAAGCTGGGCTTTATAATGCTGCCCTCTTTAGAGAAAACTGTGATCTTAATTACTGATTAAACAATAGTTGACATCTCTAAAAAGAAAAACTTGAATCCTAGCTCTGATTTACTACGTGGTTTGAAGGTCAGATGGCAGAGTTGGTCATAAAGAAAAAATTAAGGTAATATCCCTTTTTGATATCTCAGGAAGCTTCCACCAGAAGAACCTGGGTTTAGATAAAAAGCAGTTTTTTCCCAGTTACACTGACAACACCAAAACTGCTTTGGAAAGAGAGGCATAAGGCAGGAGGAGATGCTTCCAGTGGCCTGGGAGACTAGGGGGAGGACAGGGTTTTATCTCACTCCAATTAAGTGATGTGGCCCCTGTCTGAGTGGTCCTTTGATTTTATAATGAAAGTCAGTAGAAAAATATTACTTTACTAGAATGCATCTAAGAGTGCAAAAGGTATGGGTAATTACTTTTTTCTTTGATATAGTCCTATTGATGTTTAGCAAAAAGGCAGTATTTTTTTTACCCAAAATAAGTCCTTCCAGATTAAAACAACAACACATTCACATAGGCAACTGGAGCACTTCAACTTCTGACAAAGGCAGGGTAAGCTGAGGATAACTAAAGGTTTTGAGAAAATGTTTAAAATCATATTAAAAGCATCAAAGATCCAACAAGTTCATAAGGAAAATTACTAGCTTTAAGTCTCAAGAGAGGATAGAAATTCAAACTGATGAGCCTTACATTTGGAGCAAGTGGGGGGCATTTGGTAATCAAATGTTGGAGCCCATGGTTCACCCAAAGTATGGATGCTGGGAAACCACCTCCTGCCTCAGGTTGGGAGCCTAAAGGACTTACACTCCAGGGTCGGGTGAATAGCAAGTGGAGGAGCATTTGTACTTGAATGTGGGTTGGATTTGGTAACTCACTTCCAATGTGTAGTGTGTGGCCAAAGTGTTGCTCTTTTGCCACACGATCTTTCATCCTGGGTTTCTTTACACCATGATGATCTCAAAGACTCCATACCATACTTAGTGGTGAAAATTCAAAAGTTTTGCTTACACAGTCATATGTGAAAAATGTCACTATAGCTCAAAAATACATGAAGCAAAAAGTGATAGAATCGAAGGGAAAAATAGACAATTTAACAACGAAAGTTGGAGACTTTAATTTCTTTTTAAAATTTTTTAAGTAAGCTCTACGCCCAACGTGGGGCTTGAACTCACAACCCTGAGATCAAGAGTCACATGCTTTACCAACTGAGCCAGCCAGGCACCCCAAAAGGTGGAGACTTCAATATACCACTTCTGATAATGAG
Organism: Phoca vitulina; assembly: GCF_004348235.1. NCBI lineage: Eukaryota > Metazoa > Chordata > Mammalia > Carnivora > Phocidae > Phoca > Phoca vitulina. The sequence goes on along the minus strand of NW_022589774.1, from coordinate 13,828,016 downwards.
TAGAACAACTAGACAGAAGATCTACAAGGATATAGCAGACTTGAAAAGCACTATAAAACAACTAGATATAACATACATCTATAGAGACTCCACCAGCAACAGCATTTTTCTCTAGTGCACATGAAATATTCTCTAGGATAGACCATATATTAGGCCATAAAGTAAGCCTCAACAACAGGTTTGATATCATAGAGAACATGTTCTCTTATCAGAATGGAATAAAATTAGATAATAATAGAAAGAAACTTGAGAAATTTATTCACAAATATGAAGAAATTAAACATCAAATAGCCACTCCCACATAACCAGTGGTTCCAAGAAGAAATCGCATGGAAAACTAGAAAATATGAGACGAGTGAAAATGAAAACAGAATGCACCCCAAATTCATGGAATGCAGTGAAAGCAATGATTAGGGAGAAATTGATACCTGGAAACATCTATATTAAAAAAGAAAAAGGCTCTCAAATCAACTGCCTGAACTTCCACCTTAGGAAACTAGAGAAAAAAAGCACGCTAAACCCAAAGCAAGAGGAAAAAAGAACTAATAAAGATTAGGGTGGAAATAAATACAATAGAAAACAGAAAGACAATAGGGTGCCAATGGAACTAAAACTGCATCTTGGAAAAGGGCAACAAAATTAACAGCCCTGTAAGGAGACTGATCAAGAAAAAGGGACAGAAGAAAGCTCAAGAATGACAGGTAGTCACTACCAACCTTACAGAAGTAACAAGGTGATAAAGGAATACCATGAACAGTTGTACGCCAACAAATTAGATGACCTAAATGAAATGGAGACATTTCCAGAAAGACATAAGCTACTGAAACTAATTCAAGGAGAAATAGAAAAATCTGAATACACCGATAGCAAGTAAAGAGATTGAATTAGTAATTAAAACACTACTCGCAAAGTAAAGCCCAGATCCAGAGAGGTGATGAATTATACCATTGAAAGATGAATTCATACCAACCTCCACAAACTCCTCCAAACAACAGTAGGAGGAATACTTCCCAATTCATTCTCTGAGGCTAGTATTACCCTGATACCAAAACCCGATAGACATACGAGAAGAAAAAACTATAAACAAATATCCCTTATGAATATAGATGCCAAACTTCTCAACAAAATATTAACAAATCAGCAACATTTAGAAAGGATTATACACCAGGACCATGTGAGATTTAACCTAGGAATTCAAGGTTGTTTTAACAACCAAAAATCATTGAATATAATACACTATTTGAACAGAATAAAGGCCAAAACCACTTGATGACAGTAACAGATGCAGAAAGCATTTGGCAAAATCCTACACCCTGTTATTACGAAACACTCAACGAAGTAGGAACAGAAGGGATCTTCCTCAACCTGATACAGGACATTTATGGAAAACCTCACAGCTAAGCTTATATTTAATGGTGAAAGACTGAATGCTTTCCCCCTAAGATCAAGAACAAGACAAGGATGTCTGCTCTTTCCACTGCAATTCAGAATTTCACTTGAGGTTCTAGACAGGACAGGAAAAGTGGAGAGAAGGAGGCCAACCACAATGGAATCAGAGTAGAAATCAATAACAGAAAGATAACAGGAAATCTCCAAACACTTGGAAATCAAACAACACACTTGTAAATGACCCATTGATCAAAAAGGAGGTTTTAAGGGAAATAAAAAATATATTGAGCTGAATGAAAATGAAAATACAAATGTCAGAATTTGTGGGACTCTGCTAAAGCAGTCCCGAGAGGGAAATTTATAGCACTAAATGCATATATTAGAAAAGAAGAAAGTCTTTAATCAATAATCTAAGCTTCCACCTTAAGAATCTAAGGAAAAAGGAGCAAAATAAACCTAAAACAAGAAGAAAGGATATAATTAAGACAAGAAGAAATCGATAAAATTGACAATAGATCGTTTCTTTTAAAAGATTGATAAAATCAATGAGCCTTTGGCAAGACTGGCAAAGGACAAAAAGGAGGGGGACAACACAAATGACCAATGTTTCAGGAACGAAATGGGATCATTACACACTCTGCAGATATCAAAGAGAAAAAAAGGGAATCCAATAAAAAACTCTACACACACAAATCTGACAACTTAGGGGAAATGTCAGTTCTTTGATAAATACAAAGTACCACCTCTCATCCAGTCTGAAATAGACAATTTTAATCACCCCGTAACTGTTAAGAAAATTAAACTTATAATTTCAAATCTTCTAAAAGGCCCAGGCCCAGACAGATTTACCAGAGAAGTCTACCAAACATTTAAACAAGACTTAACATCAAATCTACATAAATCTACATAATCTCTTCCAGAAAGTAGTAGAGGAGGGAACACGTTTATTTTATGAAGCTAGTATTACCCCGATACCAAAACCAGGCAAAGATAGTACAAATAACCAAAACCACTGACCAATATCTCTCATGAATATAGATGGAAGAAATGCTCAACAAAATATTACCAGATAGAATTTAGCAATACATAAAAAGAATTATATAACATGACCAAGTAGGCTTTATTCCAGGGATGCAAGGCTGGTTTAATTTTCAAAAAGCAATGGATATAATCCACCATATTAACAAGCTAAAAAAGAAAAATCACATGCTTATATAACCCAATGTAAAAGCATTCAACAAAATTCAACACCCATTTATCACAAAAATTTTCACAAAAATAAAAATAGAAGGAAATTTTGTTAGCTTGATACTTACAGATAGAAGGAAAATTTGTTAGCTTGATACCTACTATTTATGCTTAATTTCTACTCAGTGATGAAAGGCTGAATATTTCTCCCTAATATCAAAATGCCGGCAAGGGGCGCCTGGGTGGCTCAGTTGTTAAGTGTCTGCCTTCGGCTCAGGTCATGGTCCCAGGGTCCTGGGCTCAAGCCCCGAATCGGGCTCCCTGCTCAGAGGGAAGCCTGCTCCTCACTCTCCTGCTCCCCCTGCTTTTGTTCCCTCTCTCACTGTCTCTCTGTCAAAAAAAAAAAAAAATCTTTAAAAAACAAACAAACAAAATAAAACAAAACAAAACAAAACAAAAAACCAAAATGCCAGCAAGGTTCTTGGTAGATATAGAGAAGATTATTCTAAAGCATAAATGGAAAGGCAGAGGAACTAGAAGACCTAAAACAATTTTGGATAAGAAGAATATCATGGGCAGAATCAGTCTGCTCAATTTCAACCTGTGTGGTATTGGTGGAGGAAGAGATCAATGGAACAGAATAGAGAATCCAGAAATAGACCCACACAAATATGCTCAGTAAGTTCCTGACAAAGGTGCAAAAGCAATTCAATGAAGGATAGATAGCTTTTCAACAAACGGTGCTAAAACAATTGGACATACTTGGGCAAGAAAAAAAAACTCAACCAAATCTCACATCTTATATAAAAAATTAACTCATAATGGGTCACAGACTTTAAGGTAAAACATGAAAGAGGAAAAAAAAATTGGAGAAAATCTTTGGGATGTAAGGCTAGGCAAAGAGTTCTTACACTTGACAGAAACTCCATGACCCATAATAGGAAAAACTGAAAAATTGGACCTTATCAAAATTTAAAAATTCCTCTGCAAAATCCATGTAAAGAGGATGAAAGATAATCTATAGACTGGGAGAAAATAGTTACAAACCACGTATCTACAAAAAGACTAGGATCTAGGGGCGCCTGGGTGGCTCAGTTGGTTAAGCATCTGACACTTGATTTTGGGTCAGGTTATGATCTCAGGGTCTTGAGCTCAAGCCCCTCATCCCTGCCTCCCTGCCTGGGCCTGTGGGCTGAGTGTGGAGCCTGCTTAGGAGTCTCTCTCCCTCTGTCCCTCCTCCTGCTGGTCGCACTTTCTTTCTAAAACAAACAAACAAACAAACAAACAAAAACAAAAAAAACCCTAGGATCTAGAATATGCAAATTATCATAACTCAAAAGAACAATCTGATTAGAAAGTGTCCAAAAGGCATAAACAGATATTTCACCAACAGAGCATATAGATGGAAATACTGATGCTAAATTAGTACATGAAAAGATGTTCAACATTATTTGCCATTAGGGGAATAGAAATTACAAGCACAAGGAGATGGCACTATGCATTTATCAAGATGGGTAAAATTTAAAAAATAGTGACACCAAATGCTGGCAAGGATGTGGAGAAACTGAGTAACTCATACACTGCCAGTGTGAATGTAAAAAAGCACAGCAACTCTGGAAAACAGGTTGGCAATCTCTTTCATAAAGGATGTGTGCAAATACCACACGATCCAGGAATTGCACTTCTGGGCATTTATCCCAGAGATATGAAAACTTATGTTCATACCAAAACCCGCACATGAATGTTTATAGCAGCTTGATTCATAACAGCTAAAAACTGGAAAAACAAAACAAAACCCAGATGTCTTTCAATGAGTGAATGAATGGTTAAACAGGCCATGGTACATCCATATCATCCAATTAATAAACCCGGGTGAATCCCCAGAGAATTATGCTGAGTGGGAAAAAAAGTTTATATATCATATTATTTCATTTATTTAATATCTTTGAAGTCACACAGTTTTAGAAACAGTAAACAGACAAGTGGTTTCTAGGGGTTAGGGATGAGGAGGGGAAGTGGGTGTGGCTATTAAAAGGAAATCTGAGGGATTCTTGTGCTGATAGAAATGTTCTGACTCTGGCAATGCCAATCTCCTGGTTGTGATATAGTTTTGCAAGATGGTAGCAATGGGGGGAACTGGGTTAAGGGTACCTGGGACCCCCGCATTATTTCTTGAAACTGTATATGAATTTACAATGATCTCAAAATGAAAATTCTGCTTTAAAAAGTTATTCCCGATCAAAAGATGAAGATTAATGAGGGGGAGAAGATACTTGCAATCTCTAAGTGACAAAGGCAGATAGCTAGAATATACAAAGAACCTTTATGGATCAACAGAAAAAAAAAATCTGATAACTCAGTAGAAAAATGGGTAAAGATTTAAATAGGCACTTCACAAAACAGAAAATTCAAATAGGCTCTAAACACATGTAAATGTGCACCATCTTATTGGTAATTAGGAATATGAAATGAAGATCACAATTTTGATATCATTACATATCCACCAGATTGACAAAAATTAAGAAGTCTAAGAATATGTCTTGGCAAGGATGTGGAGCAACTGAAACTACTATACATATTTGGTGGGAGTGTAAATTTTATGACCACTTTGGTAAACAACTTGGTATTATCTAATAAAGTTAAATATCGGCATAACCTATGGCCCAGCAATTCCACGGCAAGGTATATACTCTAAAGAAAAGTTTGCATTTGGACGCCAGGAGATATATATAAGAATGTGGTTAGCCGTATTATTTGTAATAGCCCCAACTACAACAATATACAACAAAAATGGATGACCTCACAAACATAACCAAGTGAAAGAGGAGGCCAGATAAACAAAAAATTCGTGATCTATCATTCCATTTACAGAAAGTACAAAACCAAGCAAACCAAACAACAGGGTTTAGGCATGCATACACGAGGAAGTAATTACTGTAAAGTCAGGATGGCTTTTGCTTGAGGGGGTAGGGAAGGGCTTAGGAAAAGGAATGGGTGCACTTGTAGGGTGATGTCAGTGACCTGGCTGAGTGCACAGGTTTGGTTTAGGATGATTGGTCAGGCTGCACCAGGCTTCACTTCTCTCTCTGTGTAATTGTGCATAACAAAACAACACAGCTCTTCCTATTGCAGTTTTGCCTTTGAGAAGAAGTGAGACTGAGGAAGGAATGTAGGTGTGAGGTCTGACTGTGTGAGAAAAGGCAGCACATGACGCTCTGAGATCAAAATTTGAGGGACACCTGGGTGGCTCAGTCGTTAAGCATCTGCCTTTGGTTCGGGTCATGATCCCAGCGTCCTGGGATGGAGCCCTGGGTCGGGCTCCCTGCTCAGCAGAAAGCCTGCTTCTCCCTCACCCTCTCCCCCTGCTGTGTTCCCTCTCTCGCTGTGTCTTTCTCTGTCAAATAAATAAAATCTTTAAAAAAAAATTTGAAACCTGTGAAAAGAAAGGAAAGGAAAAACGTGGAGTGTTGGAAGCAACAGTAAACCTGCTGGACCCATTGGGTGGGTAGCTGGCCTTTGGATATATGCATATTTTTTTAAAGAGTGCTTTAGGAATAATAAAGGTTGCTAAATTTCCTACTCCTTTCCTTTCCAAGTTGGACTTGGGCTGAGGGACCCATGTTTTTCTCTCTCTCTCCTCTAGAAATAGATAAAATGTTCACGTTTGCTTTGAATCCCCCAGACTGTCCAGAGTATGAAGGAAAACATATTTGATGTAGAGAACACCCCCCTCCTTGAGCATTAATTTGGGTGACCCTCTCCCCCCCTCCTACCCTGTCTTCAGTCCAAGCCTGAGAGCAGGGTCAGGAGAAAAATGAGCAGACCGGAACAAGCAAAAGTTCCATATTGAGATGCTTTGGAGATGCGAAAAAGTGACGGTTTCCTTCCCTCTCGCCCCACCACGTTCTCCAAGCACATTGATGTCACAGTTTATTGTTTGGGGGTACAGCACATAAGCAACTTGTAGAGTTTGAAAACATTTTAAAGGAGGGTAATTTCAGGGAAGAAATCGAGGGCACCGTTAACGTTTTCTCCTCCTGTTGGCGGGGTGGGGGGGGGGCGGTGGTGGTGGAGAAGACAGCGCGTCTCCTTTGCTGCCTTTTCCTGCTAGATCTCTCCGTCCCAATTCTAATTACACATTTATTTACTCCCTCCCTGCCCCGCTGCAAGGACGCGGTGCCCCTCCACGGCGGGGACATCCAGATGTGACTGGTCTTCCAGGGACCAGTGCTGGCCAGAAACAGGGAAACAGATGAGCCTTTCGGGAGGCTCTCCAGGCAAAGTCCAGGGGACAGCGACCCACCCTGGTCCTTAAAACTATCATTCTCTCAGGATTTTCCGTGCTGGGCTTGAGCTTGGCTCGCGAAGTTCCTAGGGCGCCCACTCCGAAGCTCACATTTCTTAGGCGAAAGGGCACTGGAGCTAAGGGAAGGCTCTTTGGAAGGCACCAGCCTGCGCCGTTTTGTCCCTTCCCTTCGCTTTCGTGCAAGCAGCCTCTCTGGTGGGGGATTCTCCCAGGACTGGGGCCAGCGCCAATCAGGTGGCTCGGTACCTGCCCCCAGCCCCGGCCACCTGGAGGGGCGATGAGGTTCTCCGCTCGGTGCGGGGCCAGTGCTCGGAGCGCGGGGGAACGCAGAGGAGCCTCACGTGGGCAGCCCCAGGCCCGGGCGCTCGGAAGGACGCGCGCAGACCCGGTGCCAGCCGAACGCGGGAGCGGTCGCCGGAGCGAAGCTGCTCAGCCGCGGTAACGGGTTAGGGCGCTCCTAGAGCCGGCGTTGCCCCAAGCGAGAAAAGGAGAGGGAGGGAGCGGAGCAGGGGCGGGCCGGGGACTCCTCGGGCCGCCGGCCTCCGCACGGGGAAGTGCCGGGCCGGGGCGTACTTCCGAGGGCGCCTTAGCACCGCGGGCAGCGAGCCCCGGGGCCGCCTTCCCCTCACGCCCCTATCTTGACTGTGGCCGAGCCGGGCCGGGTCTGGGTCAGCGCTCGGCTCTCCGGCTCCGTACCAGGAGCCGCGCGCTCCGAGGGGGTGGGGGTGGACGTCTCCGGCCTCGTGGCCAGGCCGCGGGTCGCGCTGTCCCCGCCTCGGGGCCGGACTTGCAGGGCCCCTGTCCCCGCCTGCGCCGCTGCCGCCCGCTCCTGCTCCGCGAGCGCCTTCCCCTGGCCGGAGCGCACACGGACGCGGCTGCTGCGCCCCGGCGCCCACGACCGCCCGGGAGCATGCGGCGGCCCGGGCCCGCGACGCTGCACACTCGGCGGGACCGCCCGGCGCGCGTGAGTGAGCGGGGCCCGGGGCTGAGCGCGCGGCGGCTGGGTGCGGGGCGGGCGGGCCGCGCCACCGCCGTCGGTCTGTGCGTCCAGGGGCCTCCGAGCGCGCGGGCGCCTCTGCGCCAGCCTTGCAACCTGGGCGCGGTTTGCTGGGGATTTTGCTGAAGTTTGACCACAGAAGGAGGGCGGAGGTGCGTTCGCGGCGCGGGGTCGCCATCTCCGCCAGGACGTCCGGGTTCAAGGCAGCCGGGGCCGACGTCTGCCTGAGGGACCGAGACACCGGACTCACCCGGGCCGCTGTCCGCTTGCTGCTGAGGCCGGAGCCGGCGTCGCGCACCCCTATCCCCAGGGCCGTGCGCCGCGGGCTTGGCTGGGGGCGCCGGGCCACGTCGAAGCTTCGCTCAGCGGCCCGGAGGAGGGTTTGGCCCCAGTAGAGCAGGGTTGAGCGGAAAGCAGTGTCGGGCTAAGCGACGCGTGCTGCTGCTCCCGTCCCCTTCACCCCGGCTGGCTGGGGTGGCCCGGGGAGGGTGCCCAGAGCGGCGCCCCGGAGACCTCCTGCCTGGGTGGCTTGCTCCGGTCTCTGCGCTGCCTAAGGCAGCCAGGGAGGGCAGGGGTGGAGATCTGTCTTCTCTGTCGGTGCCCTTGGGCTACATAGACCACCCGTGCTTTTCTGTCACACTTGGCCATTCCTTTTTTCTGGGTGGAATTGTGGGGTCCTGGAAGTTTGCTCTTTCTAGCAAGTTTGACGCGGCGAGAGGGGGGTGGGGGGCAGGCAGCCCCCTCCCCCCACAGTCAGTGGTGGCACTTTCTCCCGTTCTTTCCAGTCTGCCCAGCCCCGGACCCTCTTCCAGCCCGGGGCCACACTCGTGGCCTGGCTGGAGGACCCGGGTTGGAGCTGGGGGTTCTCACCCGCAAGGCTGGGGGTCCAGCGTAACTGGCAGGGGTTGACGTCTACGCGGTCGGATCTCTGTGCCCTGTCAGGTCTCCGGTGGCTGAGCCAGACCCACTTTTTATACCGCGTGAGAGACAAACAATTGGGGGGGGGGCTTCAGGTCTGGCAAGTGCGCTTTGCCAGAGATTCGCTGGGATTTGGAGTCTTTCTGGGGCGGGGTGGGGGGCGGGAGGGTGGAAGGCAGCTTCCTTTCTGTACTTATGAAGTACTTGGAAGTACATGCAGTTTTTGCCTCTTTCCTTTAGGCTGACAGAGGTGGATCAAGGGGAAGAAAGAGCAAAGGTATATTCTCCAAGAGCAACGATAATTTCTCAGACCTCTCTCCAGAGGTTCCAGTTGTAGTACCCGCGAGGATCTAAACCAGCATATAGAGATAGGGGGTCCAGTCAGCACCCAGGGTGGATCAGTTGGGGTGTTAGGCAAATCAGCAGCACTCTCCTCAAAGTTCCTCCCCCCCCACCCCCGTGAGGAGCATGGCCATAATTTCTGCCACCTGGGGCATGAAATGAGCGAGGACCATGTATGAATGAGAAAAACCTCTGAAGTCCTGTGGGATGGGGGCAGGGTATCTGTGTCACATGCATAGATAGAAACCCTAGTGGGGGGCATCCCTGGCATTCTTGCCAGAACTAGAAATTTGCATTTAGTGACCTTATCAAAAATTGCTCAGGAAAAGCTGAATGGGCTCCAGTGCTGATGAGAGCAAGTCCCTCATACTTTGCTCGAGGATCTCTGTTTTGTCTCCAGCCGGCCCATCTGTAATTGGAAATGAGCTCTGCTTAGTCCAGAGAGGCTTCGGGCTGAGTGCAGACATCCTCTGGCAACAAGGAGCCCATCCTGGCACAGGAACCGCCCACCCTCACCCAGAGGCCCAGGGTGGGATTGTAGTGATGTCTCCCGATGACTTTGGAAGGAGGCTGAAGTGGATCGGAGCCGAACTTGGGAACCGTCTGGGTGGCCTCTTAACAGAATGGCCCTGGCTGGGCCAGTCCAGGTCTTGTCAATTGTGAAAAGTGCCCCGAGGTTTAGAATCCGGCCTGATGATCATTAACACTAATGAAAACTGCTGCCTTTATTAAATGTCCCTTCTCTGTGCCAGACAAGGCTTTGCAAAATCAATATGATTATCCCTGTATTTCACGTGAGGAGACTGAGTTGGGGAGAGGTTAAATAACTTGCTAAGAGCATCAAGCTAGTCAGTGGCAGAGTTGCTGTGTGAAGCCGGGTCTCCCAGTTCCAAAGGCGGTGCTCCTTCCGCAGTGCTAGTCTCCTCCTGTTAAGAACAGATGCACGTGTGGAAGCTGGACATCCAGAGCCATTGTGAATAAACACTGGTATTTGTAGGTCCAAGAGATGTTGTGATCCCGTTAGACTTTAGGGAAAGTGCTGGACTGGTAAAAAACTGCATGCTCTTCATTCCCTCCAGGACTCAGGGGTTTAATTATACACAGAGGATTGATTCTTTAATATGTAAAGTGTAAACTGCAACTTACCTTTCAATGAGCATCCAAAAGATTGATAAGCTGCTGATGAAGTCCTGGAAAAACAGTTGCTTTCGTATGTTGCTCTTGGAAGAGTAAATGGGTACAACTTCTTTGGAAGATGTTTTAGAAACATCTCCTAAAATTAGAAGTGTCCACACCATCAGACCCAGTGATTCCATTTTTAGGAATTGAGCTTGCCGTTATATTGGCCCATGGGCACAAAGACACATGCACAGTATGGCATCATTTGAGCTACGAAAGAATAATTTACGTGCTCATCCAAGACGGACTTGTTAAATACCTTGTGGTACCTCCCAGGTAGTTGAATATGGTCCTATTCATTCATAAAACAAAACAAAACAAAAAACCGAAAAAAAAAAACTTAGGAAATTTCTCTATAACTGATAGGAAATGATTTCTAAGATACATGGCTAGGTGGAAAAAATGCATAGAGGATTTATAATATGCTAATGTCTATGTTATGAAAGAGGAGTCAGAGAATTCCAAGATATTTGCTTGAATGTACATAATTATATACAAAAACCCTAGTAAGATCTGTTGCCTTCAGGGAGAGTGGACCAAGAAACCCTTCTGTACCTTTCAATTTTGAACCCTGTGAATACATTAACTATTACAAAAATCCTCTTTCCTTGCCCTGTGCCTGATAGGTTCCCTTGAGCTCTTCTCCAGCTGAACAGTGGGGTGACAGCCCCGCTCTCAGGTTGCTTGAGGGGTTCCATTGGGCTCTGGGCCGTCCACAATTCTTGTAAGTATGCAGGTTGTGCTTGGACAGCTGGAGGGGGAGGTGCCTTTAGACACCCTTCTGAGCGGGGTGGGCAAGATATGACCCTCTAGCCTTGAAAACAATATGAAGAAATAGAAACCATCCTTCTCTTTATTGCCCTAATACTCCCCGGTCCCGGAGACACTGCGGGCACCTGGGCGGCCTTAGGGGAGGGAACAGGAGGAACAGCGTGGCTGCACGTCAGTGAGGGCAGTAGGTCTGTTTCTGGTGTTACACTTGGGCTTCAGAAAGGAGAGAAGAGAGATACACTTGAAAGAAAAGTTTTGAAAATTATTCTGGGGTCTAGGGCCGGATTGTCCCAGAAGAGGAAGGAAGGTTATTGATTCAGCTGTGGTGGTATCAGTGTGCCCCGGAACACCCCCTTGGGTGCCTCCCATCAACACAGATGGCCAGCTCAGCGCCCCCCGCCCCCCAAGGATTCCTTTCTGCCGATCATCACCCACCCTGGAAGCTAGATGCATGAAGGGCATGGGAGCAAGGCTTCCAGCACTGTTATGTGGGAAGCCTTCCTTAGGAGCTAAGTTCCAGCTACTCTGCTAAGCACTCTGCCTACATCATCTCATTTAACGTCCCGATCAGGTATGTGTGAGAGCGCAGGATCTTTGCCATCAAGCAGCACCTTTCTGCTCTTCCTCTGATGACCTTCCTCCCGGGCACAGTGACCTGCAGCAGCGGCTCGGGAGCATCACAGGTGCTCAGAGACAGGAGCTTGGGTCTAACAGCGTGTGGCTGAGCGTTACACACTTTGATGGATGAGCTGGACTCTTTGCAGCCTGGGGAGGTTTGTACAAGGCACAGTTCAGGGACAAAGCCGTCAGCATTCATGGGTTGGATTTCCAGCTTTCCTGCTTCTCTCTCTGCAGCGTGTGCATTAGGGTTGGGCCCCGTGGCCCGTGAGTGTGATCTTCTGCGGGGACGGAGCGGGGAAAGGGGGGGATTGTCTCTGCTCTGGCGCAGATGCTAGTGGCATCGAGGTGCTCGGGAGACCCTGTGTCTGTACCCAAGGAAGAAGCTGGGCAGGGTGGCCCCCGAGGCCCAGGTCTGTGCTGGGAGGCTGTCTGCTGTTTGGCAAAACCAGTCTGAGAGCCAGGGGCCTGGCTCACGGCAAACCTTTCTCCTCCCACGCAGCTCACCGGCTAGGGCTCACCTCTGACTCCCATTCCACTTCAAAAGGTAACAGCTTGAATTTTTCCCCAAATGAATTCTAGAGCAAGGGCAGCTGCTGCTTCTATATCCTGCTATGGCTCACGAGGGTGAGAGCGAGAAGCTGGACGGGGCTCTCAGCTAAGGCTGCTAGAACCTCACCACGAGGGGGAAAGCCAGATGCCCCAACTATTTAGGAAAAAAAGTCACCTGATGACACACAAAAGTGGTGTTTACATAGCATAGCGAAATAGTAGTGGATGATCAGTCTAACACACTTCGGTTTGGAAAATGAGTATCATTCAAGGCACCGGGAAGACAGAAAGATGAGCAAGGTGTGGTCCCTGGGCTTGAGTTGCCCACAGGCAGTGTGGGAGGACCATTCACATCAGCAGCTGGGCCCTGCAGAATAAAGAAATAAGTGCTAAGTAGAGCTACAAATGACATGCGGTCGGTCACATGCAGTGGGGCTAAAGTGAACCTGGGGCTGGCCCCCGTAATTCCGGCAGACTGTTAAGGTCTTTCTGGAGGAGGTGATTTTTGAGCTGGGCCTTGAAGGTTAAGTACAATTTTGATAGACAAGCTCAGGAGAAAGGGCAGAAGAGGCCAAGAGAATGGGTTTCGATAGACTATGGACCGCTTAAAGATACATTAATATCAGTAATGCCATTATTTACTCAAATTCTGCCACAGACATAATACATGGCATTTTCAGGTGCTTGCAGAGTAAAACTGTTTAGATCCCCATAAGATAGACAATCACTATGGTTTTTTTTTTTTTTTTTTTTTGGTGGTAAAATCAACAGGGCTTGGTGATGGATAGATAGTAGAAGTGATTCCCACAAGTGCAAGACTATAAAACTATATTACGTTTACATCAGATTCATTTTACTTATTAAAATAGCAACGGATGGTAGCTTACCTATGTGAAATTGACATTTCTGTTGTATCCAACCACTGCATGACCATGAGCTTCCCAGTGGAGAGTCAGCAGAGCACTAGGAATGGGGATTCAAGTTCTGCCCCACCATTTTGTTTGTCTGTTTATTCACTCATGGATTCACTCGTTCACTTATTCCTACATGCAGAAAAGATGATCTGTGTGCCTGAGCCAAGTGCTGGCCTAGCTGGGGAGAGAGAGAGAAAAGAGAGAGCCATGGTCCCTGTAGCCTCCAGGAGCTGGCAGGACATGGGAGAGATCACAGGAGAAGGTGATAAATGCCATAGTAAATATAGCAACGAAGGACTGTGGGAAACCATAATATGTGCTCAGTAAATGCTGGTTGCTAAAACGAATAAGCAATCTGATAAACAGTACCAGATACCATCAAGAGAACAAATTAGAGGGCTAAAAATATTTCTTTGGATTTGGCCAGTGGGTCTCAAACACTTGCTCATGTTGTGAAACCCATGGAAATCGTGGTGTTTTCTGGAGAATACCATAACATTTTGAAATGGCTGAATATATAATTTTGGACTAAATCAGAGAGCATCTTCCGCTAGATTCTACCACAGACATAAAATAGTCGACACCAAGTTTTGAGAAAGAAAACTTTATGAAACAAAAGCTTTAAATCGGGGATAAGTCTGTCAGCTAATTTTTTTTTTTCTACGAATCGGGGAAAAACTGCCAAGATTCTATTTTAGTGCAGGAAACCCTCGGTCCAGCTGGTAGAACACCAGGGATCCACAGGCGCACAGTTTTGGCAGTTTGAAGGTTGTTGATGACTTTAGCAAGGGCAATTTCAGGAGAATAATGAGGCCAGAAGCTAGATAGAATTGGGTCGTGTTTTCATGATGTCAAGCAAGTATTTATTGAGTGTCATGGGGGCTACAGTGTGCAGGGGAAACCAGAACTGTCAAAACCCCAGGCTTCATGGAGTTTGAAGTCATTTGGGGAGACAAATTTGTCAGAGTAAGTGTAAAGTGACACTTATAAGAGCAATAAAGTAGAGGCCCATGGCATGATAAGGGCATTTAATAGGAGGTCCGGGCCACTCAGGGAGGACCTAGGAAGTCCTCAGAAATGTCCTTTTTCTCAGAAAATGATGGTTCATCTGTCCTTTCATCCTCAGAAAATGATGGTTCAGCTGGGACCTGGAGACTGAGTAGGAGCGGAGGAGGTGAGGAGGGTTTGGGAGCTGAGAAAGGATATTCCAGGAATGGGGGAGGGTCATGGCTAGAGCAGGCATGGCATTTTGAGGTTCCCAAGGCCAGTGGACTGGGGTGCAGAGAGGGAGAGGGAGAAACATGTGAGATGAGCAGGAGAGGCAGGAGGGAGTTTTATCAGCCGCAGTAGGGACTCTGATGTTGATTCTAAAGCAACAGGTAATCACTGACGTACTTAAGCAGGAGGGTGACACAGCCAGATCTCCCATTTCAGAAAGATCACAGTGACCATAGAGGGTGGACAGTAGATTTGAGGTGGCCAAGGGAAGATCCAGGAAGACCTATCGGGAGATGGTTGTTTATGCTGGGACATTTATTGTGGGGTAGAAAGAAGTAGATAGATTGGAGAGGTTTAGAAGGTAAAATGGACAGGACGTGATGGTTTAGATGTGAGAGGTGAGAGGGAAGTCCTGGGGATGAGCCCTAGGCTGCCAGCTTTGTAGCAGTGGACGGAGGTACCATGGCCCGAGACAGGAAATAGTCAAACGTCGTAAGTTCAATCTCAGCATGTTGTACTTGAGGAGACTTTGAACCATCTGAGTGCAGAGGTCAAGAAGCGAGGGGGATATAGGGACAGGAATTTGGAGGAGAGGCCTGGGCAGGAGATGTGTCCCCGTAAATCATCAACATCCAGGGGTAAATGAAACCATGGCATGGATGAGGCTGCCTAGGGAGGAAGGATAGGCGTAGAAGAGAAGGCCTCTTCTCTTTGAGTTAGGTTGACTTTGAGTTAGGATGAGCCTAGAAGGTAAGCAGAGAAGGATGATCTAGAGAGATAGGGAGAAGAGCCAGGAGGGGGAAATGTCATGAAAGCCAAGGGCAGAGTGTTTCCTGAATAAGAGAAGAGGAAGCATAGGGGCTGCTGAAAAGTCCATGAGAATGAGGACCAGTAAATGTCCATTGGCTTCAGAAACGCAGAGATCACAGGTGATTTAAACAAGAGCGTCAGGGATGTGATGGGCAAAAGTCAGACTATAGCTGGTGGAGGACCAAGTGGACACTGAATGTGTAAGTGAACATTCCAGAGGTTTGGCTGTGATAGTTGAAGAGATGGGTGGTTTTGTTCTGTTTTAATGGGAGACAGTTGAGCACCTTTAAATGTCAATGGGAAAGACCCATTCAAATGGAAAAGTAATAGGTTCAAGGAAGAATAATTCATAATGTGAGGTTCCTAAGAACATGGGTGGACCCCCTCAAACGTGCAGGTGGAGGGATAGCCCTTAGGATGGAGAGGGGCCATTCTTTGGGACAACTGGACAGAAGGAGGATAGAATGAGAGCAGATGTGAGTTTGTATGAGGTGGTAGAGGATGAGAATGTTGCTGTCTGATGCAGAGAAGGAAGGGTGGCTAGTGGGGAGAGAGGATGGGGGAAGAAGTTTATTTTAGAAGGGAGTGATGAGGACAGTGAAGAGACAGAGTGAAGAAAATAGTGAGAGATGACACTATTGGGGCATTTATTAGCTGTGTGACATCGAGCCCATTTTCTTACCTGTAAAATGGGAATAATCATCATGATGCTGATTCCATGGAGTTGTGCCTGGCATGTAGAAAGTGATCAACAAATGTATGCTGCTGTTTGAACTTTTATTCTCACCATCAGTGGCTAGTACAGTGCTGAACACATAATTGGTTTTAGTGTGAAATTGTCATCAATAATCCCAGGTATTCAGTACCTAAAAATCAGATAGACGTCTCTCCATATGCCACATGTCTCCCTTCCCGTCTGTGAAGCACCAGTCTCTTTCTTCTCTAAGCATTTGGAAGCTTTTTTGCTACTTAATGCTGAGGGATTTATTTGTATGTGGTGCTTAGCCAGGGCAGATTCTATTAGGAGAGTTAAGCATATGGGCAGGGCACTGGGCCAGGGTGAAGAGAGAAGAGGTTCAATTAATTCAAGAGCCCAGTCTCCTCTGACCTCATTGATCTACAGAGGACAGGACATCTATGGAAGTCACTCCTTCATTTCTTTTATAACATCCAGTGAAGTCAACTTTGAACTAGGCCTGCATTCTGGGCTGAGATACAGAGATGAATAGGAATGGTTCCTGCCCTTGTGATATTAATTTGACCAGATAAATGTTGTAATGACAGCATCGCGTGCTGGGGAGCTCAGAAGAAAGAGTCCCTAGATGTGCCCAGACTAGGCAGGGAAGGCTTCCCGGAGGAGGTAGTGTTTGAGCTGGAACGTGAAGGTTAACATCTTTGTAGACCAGAAGGGAAATAGACAGGGAGGGAATATCTTTGCCGACAAGAAGGGAAGTCTTCTGGGCCTTCGAGTAACAGTTAGGCCCAGGAGCCTCTGGAGATGGTGGGGGGAATGGAACCTGCATTTGGTCCAGTAATGTCAGAACAGGAAGTGCCAGGTGACGGGGATGAGGTGAGACCCCGGACAGCAGGCTGGCATTCTGCCTCCTGGCCTAAGGACCTGGAATTGAACCTGTAGGAGATGTAGAACCACTGTAGATTTTTGGACAGTGGCAGAGTCATTGGTCAGGAGGCGGTGGTCATAGTCTAGGCAAGGCTTGACTCGAGGACAATTTCAGTGATATGGGTCCAAGGTAGAGTCATGCTAGCGGATGAGTGAAATGAAACTAAAAACCACTGGCATTATGGAAGTCGTGGAAATACGAGGCTGGGGTGTTAGGCCATCTGTGTATATTGAAACTTTCTAGGATGATGGCAGAACCTCAGATGAAAGGGAAACAATTGCTAGAGTCCTCAATGAGTGAAGGAGAGGCAGTGATGGGGTAAAGGATAGAGTAAAGAATAATCAGATATCATGGACCTCAAAGGAATAAGGATATTTGCAAAGTAACAGAAATGAAACACTCTAGACTCTAATTCTGGAAAACAGAAGAGAGTCCTGAAAAGATTGAACTGTTGCTTATTTCCAAGGGGAGGTGGGCACCACAAAACAGGTGGGATGTAATTCCAAGCTCTTGGGCCACTGAGTACCACTGGAGGACACCATACAGCATTACGGATGGGGGTCCACAGGTTCAAGACCTCAGAAATCGGCTGAGTCCTCCTGATGGCTCCACGATCCATGATGTTGTCCTTGGTGGAGTCTCTTTCCCAGACCTCTCAGAGAATCATTTCCAACCTCTTTGCTGAGGTCTTGCTGATCTCAGGCATGTCTCTCGCTGAGGCAAAGGAGTTGAGCCAATAGCACCATTCATCTTAGGAGGCTGATAGTTCAGCACCAGGCTTCTCCTGGCAGATGGGTTTCATTGCCAACTCTCTTCTCTGTTGGGCAAACTCTGTACCCAGTGATGTGCTGGGCACATTGGAGGAATCAGAAAAAATACCAGACATGGTCCATGCCCTCAAAGATCTCATAGTCTAAATAGAAAAGCCAGATTGGCACACCGGGAACAGTAAGAGGCGGTAAATGCCTTGTCTGCTTTATTAAGGGGTAGGTGGCTGGGTACAGACAGGCGTATTACACCTGTCTGGTCAAGAGTTGAGAGTGATAGAAAAGAGAGAGTAAGGAATCCAAAATGACCTTCAGATTTTTGACTGGGGGGAGGAGGCCTGGGGAGCGGTGGCACCATTCTGAGAGACAGGAAGTACAACAGGGGAGAGACTTGGAGGGGTGGTGAAGAGCCCTGACTTGAGAGTGGAGAGTTTGCAGCCTTATTTAGGAGATAGGTAGATGCGGAATTCAGCTGCCCTTGTTGATGTGAGTGTACTGAGTGTCAGTGTTTTAACAAAGGGAAAAAAGTTAATGAGGAGGCAAATGAAGACAATGGTAATAGAAGGATAGATCCTCAAAACATTCAAGGGATGAAGTGGATAAGATTTGGTGGTTGAGTGGATTTGAGGGGAGAGCTGGAGAGAGGAGACTGGAATGACTCACAAGTTACTGGGCTCAGGGACTAGGTGGATGGTGGTACCACTAATTAGGAGGAGGAATGCAGGAGGAAAAGCACTTTGGTGGGGGAAAGAGCAGGTAAAATGATGAGGTCTGTTTGAGACCATTCGAATTAAAGATTCCTGTGGGAGAGCTAAGGATGCAGTGGCTAGGAGCCACTTGGTGGTGCAAGTCAGAAACCCAGGAGAGTTCAACCTAGTAACATAGCTCTGGGAATCGTCCATGGACAGGTGAGGGCCTAAGGCAGGCATGGTGGGGCAAGGATGGAACCTTGGGAAAGACTCATGTTTATGAGGGGAGTGGTCTAGAGGGGACAGTCTATGAGGGAATAGTCAGGGTGGCATGAGTTGAACGAGAGAGGCAGTATTACGAGTGGTTGATGATGGTTCTTGTAGCTTCTTGTTCCCTTTCTGTCTCAGAGAACATGCCGATCTGCTCTGGGAGAGAATTCTTATTTGAATTTCAGAGCTTTCCTCAATCAGATCATCTCTCCAAATGCTTCCCTACTGGCAGACACATGCTAACTCCATCTTCTGGATTCTTTAGAATCTAAATCAAGATATTTTACTACAATATTTGAGGAGAAAAAGCTGCAGTTTCTTGGAAACAAGCTTTTAGTGGTTTAAGAGAAGAACAACAGAAAGAGGAAACAAGCTAATGCTCCCCTCCCACCCCATCAGCCTTTCTCTCTGAACCATCTGCATGTCTGCTCAGGCTCTCCCCCACCTCACACTTTCCCTCGCTTGGTGAGTTTGAGTAAGTGTGAAGGGCACAGAGATTCGGGGTCTCCATAGACACTAGAAATAGTTCCTTCTTGCCCCTTTCCTCTCTTCACCTCATAAGCCACCACCTTGGAGTTCCTGGCTTTCTGGACATCCATCCCATCCATCCCTCCGCCCAGGACTGACGTTAAGGAGGTATGACTTGCTAGGGCCATGCAGGTTGTCACGGTGTTTATATGCTTCTCAGATGGCAAGTGGCCACTTCGTGGGGTTCCTTGAGTCCCCCACCTCTGGGGCTGCTCTAGCCCCTCCCTTAGGACACCCAGATTCCCCCAGAGTCCAGCCACCAAAGGGATAATGCCCGGCACGGCAGGGACCGCCTCTTGCCAGCTCCCGTGCTGTGGTGGGCATCAGTTCTGACTAGTCCCCATGTGCCCTGCCAGTTGTTCCAGAGTTTTCGCGACCCCCCTTCACCACCTGTCTGTTTTTCCATCCAGCTCTATCTGGAGGCTCACTGTGTGTCAGACACCGAGCCGGGTGCTGGAGATGAAATGGTGGACAAGGCAGACGAGGTCCCTCCCTGGCTTCGTGGGACCTGCAGTCTTGAGCAGGATCTCTCAGTCGAATCCCTATGGACAGTCCTTTGCTGTGGGAGGCTGTTCTGTGTCTTGTTCGGCCTTCAGCGGCGTCCCTGGCTTCTACGCACTAGATGCTAGCGAGCAGCACCCTCTCCCAGCTGCGACAGCCAAAGATATGTGCAGACATTGCCCAGTGTCCCCCTCCGGGGGACAAAATACCCCCACCCCCACGGAGAGAATAAAAAGTATTCTCAAACAACTGATCACAAAAATAAAAATACGACTACTAAATATAAAGATGCTCTTAAAAAAAAAAAAAGTGAGCATGTACCATCCAGAGAATGAAAGGAGACTTATTTTAGGTTCAGTTCTGAAGCAAGGCTTCCTGGGTGAAGTAGCCCTAAAGCAGAAGCCTGTGGGACGAGAAGGAGCCGGTCACATGAGGAATGATGGACTGAACATTCCTGGCAAGAGAAGATCCCAACACCAGAAAGGGCCTTGGCTATTTGAAGATCAGAAAGAAGTCCCGTTGGCCGGGGCCGAGGGACCAAAGGGAGAAGCGGTACAAGCTGAGACTGGAAAAGTAGGTAGGGGCCAGGTTTATGTAGGGCCTCGTAAACAGTGCTGTTTTAAGAGTAATCCAAATATTTGTGCCATGTTGTAAGAAGGAAAGAGATATGCACAGATTGATGTGTGAGGCAGGTCGTCTGTCTGCTAAGTGGCTGCCAGTTGGGAAGAACTAAATGGGCCAGGAGACTGAGGGTAGCCTAGAGCTTGGCGGTGGGGACAGGGAGATGCAGATGGATTTGAGGTTTGCCCCCCTCATTCATGATGTCTCACATACTACGGTCATACCCAAGGGTTGGCAGTACGGGTACTGGTCATACCCAAGGGTTTGGTCATACCCAAGGTTATACCCAAGGTCATACCCAAGGGTTTTTGGTCACACCCAAGGGTTGGCCGTACTGGTACTGGGACCACCTTTACCTTCTTCAGTAACATTTATTGGGTGCCCACTGTCTGCCCAACCTGTAAGACACTGACCCAGGCAGCTCCAAGTCTAGTAGGGACACGGACACAGTGTGCTCAGACTCGAGAAGTGCTGTGGACGGGAGCTAATCCGGCCTGGGAGAGGGGGAGGGTCAGGGAAAACTGGAGGAAGTGACACCTCAACCGAGTGATCAAAAAATCAGTTCCTCAAGTGACGTGGAGGAGAACGGGCATGCCGGACCTAGCACAACCGAGCAGAGACCCAGAGCGTGCACACAGCACGGCAGGGCAGAGACAGGTGGGAGAGGAGGCTGGAGGGACTGGCAAGGGCCAGACCATGACAGTAAATGCAACCTTTGGGTCTCAAGGGACAACTGACAGTAAGGTGAACACAGGAGCGGATGGAGGTGTGGTCTCGTCTCCTGCAGGGCATCCCCTCCCCTCTTGCTACCAGAGGGTCTTTTCAAAGCCTAGAAGTGCTGAAGGCCTCTGTGTGTTCCCCTCCTCTTGTGTGTCCCCCAAGGTTCCACACAATGCTCCCGGGTGTCCTCATCCCACTCCACCTCTGGGCACCAAGGGACAAGCACTTTCCTGGACTGCCACCCTCCACCCTGCATTACACACGCTGCTCCCTAAATTCTGAACGGAAATCCGAAACAGAGAGAACACTGGATGGTTCTCACGGTGAAAGCAATTCATATCAACTGAACTGTTTCATATAAGAAGGGATTTCTCCAGCAAACCAGCAGTCACATAAAATGACGTAGAAACATTTTACATGACAAGATAGTCACGATCTATTGCTAAATTATAAAATGGCATGAATCTGAGACTCCAGTGAGCATGTGTGTGTGTGTGGGGGGGGATGACAAAGTGTTACCAGCGCTTATCTCCCAGTGGATGGAGTCACAGGATTTTAACTTACCTATTTTTAAAAATTTTCTAATACGCATTTAGGACTTTCATGATGAGACACAACGTACAAAGCTCCTCTAGGGGTCTGGTTGGCAGTGTTCCCAAGAGTCATTGACCTCTAGCTGGTGACCCTGACTGCTCTTTGGAGACACTCAGTATCTTTCTCCAGGAGGACTGCAAGCAAGACGAATTCATTAAGTGCTTTCAGTCCCGAAGATGACAGGAGCCAGGAAGGCATAAAGTCTTGTTACTACAACAGCCAGCCGACAGCCCAGCCGGTAGCCTTGATGTCTGTGTGTTTATTTATTAACAGGACTTTATGTATCCATCCTCTGCAAGCTCCAGGAGCTTCCCAGCTGACTTTGATACAGATCATATTCTCAAAATGGTGCAGCCCATCAGACAGAATAAAGACAGGGCTGGCTCATGACAGGATTAAAACCAAAAGCACACTGTCCTAGGAAGCAAAATAAACCTGAAAGGATATTGACGGGTGTTGGTGAGGTGTTAGGAGAACAGAGTATGGGAGGAACGTGCTCGATTCTTGGGTCACTTTCTTTAACGTAACAGTTATCAAATACATTTTCCCATGCCAAGCACGGAGTCTGTTACTATATACATTTCCCCCCCTTTAAACTTCAGGACAATTCTTCCAACAGTCCCTGTTTGGAACTGTTGAAATAGGCTCAGAGGGAATAAATAACTAGTTAACGACAGCTTAGGTTTTAACATAGCTGTTTTTTTTTTTTTTCACTGAACCCCACCCCAGCCTACACCTCCCTGCTCGACGGATACTGCTTAAAGGCAGGGAATTTTAAAGCTTGGAAAATTTCCCATTGACTTTGGCTTAGAAGTTACTCAGCATTGAGTAGATGCCAAATGCTCTTGTTGAATGGATGGATGGATGGATGGATGGATGAACAAAAGAGAATGATTTTTGAAAGGCCATATAATCACATAAAGACAGACATAATCGCATTAGAAACCTATGGCGTAGATAGTTGCTACAAATGAACGTGGCCAGGATTCAGTAGTACTTTCTGTTGCTTCCTTAAGAGTTATGAGATATGGCTATAATGGGAGTAAACCTCAGGAGAGTCATTTCTCGAGTGCTGGAGAGAACTGGGATCATGCTGGGTATGTGGGACAGGCAGGGCTGTCACGGTTGGGGGGAGGAGAGGTGCTAGCCTGGTCGAGTTCCCTTGCCTGAAGCTAGATGTTTGCACATTGGTTACCAAGGTCCTCCTGTGACCTAGCACTTTGCCGGTGCCTGATCTATTGTCATGGACTGAGGAGCAAGGAGGCCCAAACAGCGAGCCTTCCTGGGCCACTTGTGAGAGAAACGCTTTATTTTCTTTTTTTTCAAGGTTGTAGCAAACGGACAGCCTTCCCTGGGCTCACATGAAGAGCTGTTCTTCTCCACATGTGCTGCTCAGGGATTGGTTATTGGCTCAGCAAGGAGAGATTGAGGAGGAAAGCTGTGATTCACCTCTCTTCTCTCCTTATTCATTTTCGTTGCTGTGCAGAGAAAAAGCTCACATATTCCTTGTTCCGGCTCTGCATTCGGCAGCCAGCAAAGGAGTGAAGGCCACGGCGTCCACACTTCTGTCGGGGCCGAGAAGAGAAATGCTTTGGGCAACATGTTGGTCTTTATCTTCCAGGAGCTCAGTTTCCTTGAAAAGAGAATACACAACGCCTGTAAGATTCCAGAGCATTGCCACTGAATTACGAAAATCTGAGAGCGAAGGGGCTGCAGGACACAGGGCTGGCTAGTTTCTACTTCTGAGAAACGAGGCCATTGGGATGGATTCTTTTTTCCTCTTCTTCTGCTCTAAGAACGTTCGATTCTCCAGTCCAAGACTGATAAGGTTAATCAACAAAGACCCGTAGGCACTGTCTTCTTAGGGAGAGCAGAGAACTTAGAGACCTGCATCTCAGCCCCAGTGGAGATCTCTGGTGGTAGGCTGGGGCAAGTCCCATTTTACAGATGTGGAAACTGAAAGCCAGACCAACCCCTTCCCCCACCCTCCCCCAAAAGGCAGGGGAGTCCCAATGCATGGACCTCTGCAAAGGCCGCAAGACAGCTGCCTTCCCTTGACAGAGAAGAGGTGCTTTCCCAGAGGCCTCAGGCAGGTGTGTGGAGTCTGCATTCCTCTCTCTCAGAGCCTCACTCAGACTTTGCCCCTGGTGCTTCCTCGCCAGCCCCATCCACTTTGGGTTGGGGAACCACTTTGAAAAATTATTTCTAAAAGATCACACACACACACACACACACACACACGCTGAGTGAGCTCTTTGTATTTTATAATGGAAATCATAAACGACTCTCAGGCTAAATGAAACCTGAACCAATCAAACAACTTTCCCAGGGACTCAAAAGAAACAAGATTCACAGAACTGGCTGGCAGTATGGCAGAAAATAGAGCTGATGGAGAGACGCCCATGTGGGTGTGGGGTGACCTTGACAAGGGAGACACAAGGCAGTATTTTTATCTGCCTTTCTTTCCTCAGGACACTGATGCTGTCCCACGCGCCAGCGCCAGGCTCTGTTTCATCTCCTGACACCTGGGCAGAAGGGATGGGGAAGGCCGCAAGGCAGATAAGAGTATACCCATTGGAGGAGCAGGGAGACCAAGCCGTAGATGCAGACTGAGCCCTGTGTAGAGTCGTATGGACAGGCTTTGGGGTTCCCCATATAGAAACAGTTTGCCCAGACTCTGATTCAGAGTTCCAGCGCTTGAATTCTAGAATCTCAGGATTTCCTCAGAGAGAGAGAGCACGCACAAGCAGGGGGAACGGCAGGCAGAGGGAGAAGCAGTTTTCCTGCTGAGCAGGGAGCCTGATGCAGGACTCCAACCCAGGACCCCAGGATCATGACCTGAGCCGAAGGCAGACGCTTAAGCGACTGAATCACTCAGGCGTCCCTCAGTACCCCCAAATTTAAATGCACTTTGCCCGCCGTAGCAACTCCTTCTGTGTCCCCCGCCTCCTCCCTCCTCTCCCCCCCACCATGGGGACGGCTGCAGCTGGTGGAGGCTGTTTCGATCAGGCCTCGGAGTGGATGCTGCTCTACTTCTCTGCCTGGTGGCAGGGGAGGTGGGGTGTGATGTCTTGGTGCGGTCACCCTCAGACCTGACCGTGCACACCCATCACCAGGGGATCTTGTTAAATCTTGTTCAGTGTGGATTCTGAGTCATCAGGCCCGAGATCCTGCATCTGTCACAAGCTCCGGGGTGAAGCTGCTGGCCCGGGGCCCGCGCCGTGAGAGCAAGGCCACGCTGCGTGTCAGCCTAGGTGAGCCCGAGCAAAAGCCTGTGGGATTCATGCCCATGAGAAGTTCCTAAGATTAGAGCATTAGGACGCTGGGGTGGGCGGGGGGGTGGGCGGGGGGCGGGGGTTGCTTAGATGAGCTCGGCAGGTGCGCGAGGAGAGCCGCTCGCGAGTGGGGAAGCCAGCAGGGCGCCCAACCCCCAAGCGGGTGTGCACATCTGTAGGGACGAGTAGTCGCCGGTAGTTAAAGCACTGGTTAAGGAAATACGTGTTGGGAATCATTTTTTGCTTATTTTAAATACCAGAGCTGGTTCAACACTTAGAGCTTTAATCCTCTTGTTCTCACTTGTGTCCTGGATTTGCTGTCTGGAACGGTAGACAAAGGGGTGTGGTGCCCCACCCGTGCCCAGAAGTCACACGTGGAGAGTGTGGCGGGCCGGAGGGTGACTGCGGAAAGTGACTTCAGAACTGCCGGAAGAGCCCCAAGGCCCCGGACGAAGCCGGGCCTCCAGTTCCCCAGCCGACACTTACCCGCAGTGACATTGCTGGGGGGGCGGGGGGGCGGCGCTAATACTTCCTCAGCCACCTAGACCCTGACCTGTATGAGCCACCTGGCCCTTAGGCCTCCCGTTGTGATGGATGGACCCAACTCTCCCAAATAATCCGAGTACCCCCGAGAGCATGACCGGTGCGCCCTCACGTCCGAGACACGGTTATTCCTTTTTCACAGCCTTGCACGGAGTCCTCTGTGCCGTCCGCTCTCCCGGCAGTCTTCCCTCAGACACTCAGACAACCCATGGCGGGCACCAAGATGATGTTACGGTCCAGTGCGGGGAATCTGGTCTCTGCTCTCCGGCTTGCACTGATTCCCGGGGAGCCTTCCCCGGAGATGTAGCCGACATGCTGCTGGCCCTCCAGTTCTGCCTCCTGCCGCCTGGATTCCCTTAGGCCAGGCTTGCGCGAATCTGAAAAATAGCTTTATGCTAATGTGCACTAAAAGCACTCTGCAGACCCGGGTGTCCTGGGAAGAGATTCGGGGTCTCGGTATTGCCAGCTCCCTGCCCCCCTCCCGCACCCCCCTCCCAGCGCCCGCTGTCAGCATCCACGCACTTCTAATCTCCCCCATGCCTGCCCAGTGTACTACACATTTGTATCTGTCACTTCGGATCCCCCCGCATGGCTGCTCCCGGCCAACTGGGCTTTCTCCTTTCTTCCCAGAATGTTCCCGGAGGACAGCCCAGGCCCAGATAAAGGCTTTCGCTTTCCTTTGTTTCTCTGACTTGGCAACCCCCCACCCACCGCTTGCCTCGAACAAGTACCTTACAGAGCCTGCCCAGCCCCCCTCCCCGCCCCCGCCTCCGTCGCCCCTGCCTGCAGCTGTTGGGGTGCAGCCTCCTGTTTCCAGGGTGGGGGGGTATTAGGCAAAAGTAGGGGAGGTTCCAAACACGGCTTCCCTCCCACCTCACTCTCTGAAGGAGCGTATGGTGTCCTGAGGCACCTCCCAGCACAGAGCAGAGTGAGGTCTCAGAATTTATGATGTCCCCCCAGTTCCTACAGCTACGATGGACCCCAGAATTTTTTTGTGTGTTTTTAATTGTGGTGAAAGACATAACATAACCTTCACTCTCCTAACCATTGTTGAGTATGCAGTTCAGTAGGGTTCAGTGTATTCACATCGGTGTGCAACAGATCTCTAGACTTTTCTCAGCGGGCAGCACTTATATTCTATACCCACTCAACACTAAGTCACCTCCTCCCTTCCCCCAGCCCTTGGCAACCACCTTTCTACTTTTTATGATTTTTGACTACGTTAGATCCTTACATGAACGGAATCATGCAGTATCTGCCCTTTTGCAACTGGCTTATTTCACTTCGTATAATGTCCTCGAGGTTCAGTCATGTTGTGGTATGTGAAAGATAAAGATAAAAAAAGGATTTTTTAAGGCTGCATAATATTCCAGTGCATGTGCGTGCGTGCGTGCACACACTGTTCTTTATTCATTCATCTGCCCACAGACATTTGGGCTGCTTCCTCCGTTTTTTTAACCCCTTAATTTGCAACTAGTCACCCACATAGAGTGACTTGCCTGAGACCACACAGCCCATCAGATGTGCGTTTGCTCAGGATTTTACATTGTCTCCTGGGTCCTGGCATCAGCATGTGGGGGGCTCTGGTCCAACCTGGGTGTACTAGGGCAGGCCCTCCGAGGATCTGACAGGCCACAGAGGCACGTGATGACATGCAGCCAGGTCGTGATGTCTGCATGCCTGTGAGAACACCCAGCTTTGGCTTTGGTGTGGTCAGATGCTCTATGTGTATGGACGCTGGATTTTTTTAAACCAAATGATGCAACTATTACTAATTTGTTTAGGTCTGCAAACGATATTGTGTTACAGGTTTTTAAAAGAGCTACTCTTAAAAATGCATACCACAATGTTTATGAAATTAAACGTATGGGATCTAGGATACGCTTCAAAATAATCAGTGGGAGATTTGGATGAAACAAGGCTGAGGCTCATTATACCACCCTGTCTACTTTTGTATAGGTTTTCAGTTTTCTATAATAAAAAGTTTTTCATCTTCAAAATTAAAAAAAAATCTTACATTTGGATAGGGCCACACTTGTCCACTCCCCAGGAACTTAGCAGATTATTGCTGAAGTGGGAGCAGCTGGGGCCATGATCAATGGTATGTGATAGAGAATAAAACACCACCGCCTCTGGGCTGGGTGAAAACAAGCACACAGAAAGCCTCACAGGCTGTGGGGTGGCCAGAGGCACGAAGGGCTCAGCTTTCTCTACTGCAGCAGTGCAGGCCCCGGGCTCAGGCCTTCCTGCTTGGACCCGGGGAGCTTCTCCGCCAGACCGTCCTGTGCCCCGTCCCCGGCTTCCTAACTGATGTCTGTTTGGCCGCAGTAGGAAGTAAATATGTTTTTTCACTTATGTATGTGTTCAGTCTTCCATCCCTCATTCCTTCCCATAGATCCTGTCACCCAGCCCTGCTCCATAAAAACGCAGAATAGTCTCCCCTCTGCCCGCGTCATCAGCTTTCCATTCACCCCCCTCTCCCTAGAGCCTCAGCACCGTCCCCACAGCCACCCATGTATACCACCGAGTCCCAGATCCTCATGAGTCTCCTTGACCTCTGTGCCTCCTGGAGGCTGATCACATCCTCTTCTCTCAGATGCTCTCTTCAGGCTCCCTGGCTCCGCGTCAGCCTTGCCTTCCGTCCTTGTCCACCCTTTCTGACTCATCTGCTGGCACGGCCCCACCTTCCCAGCCTCCGAAAGCAAGTTTGCTTGAGACTCTGTCCTCTGCCCACACCATCTACGCAGCTGCTCCCAAAGACCCCTCTCAGTGGCAGAGGGCTCCCGGGTCTCCATGCCAACCATCTCTCTTGCTCTTAATTAGCATTTCAACTTTGCCAAATGAGGCCAAACTCCACTACTCCCCTCCGAATGGCAACTCCTCCAGAGTTTCTCTTTCTGGTCCCATTACTGCCATTCTCTGTGCCCTCCCACATGCGGCACCTTCCGTGGCTCACCTCTGTCTGTTCGTAAGTCCTGTCACTTCCCCTGTCCCTGAGGTTCCCCCATCCCTCTCCTCTGAGTTCCTCTCACCTGTCCTTCGCTTAGCAGAAGCCATTTGTTCTCCTCTCTCCTGCCCTAGATCCTATTTCCAGTCTTTATGCTTCCAGTCCACTGTTCACACTCCAGGTTCTCAAGGTGCGGTCTGGACTAAACAGCTTCAGTGTCACCTGGGAATGCATACTCTCAGGCTTCATTCTCGACCTGCTGGTTTGGAAACTCTGGCTAGAGCCCAGCAGTCTGTGCGGGGAGGTTCTGATATATGCTAAAGTTGGAAAAGCGCTGCCCTAAAACCCACCACTAAACAAGTTTCTCCTCTGCTTAAAAACCTAAAACACTTCGTTTACTTAGGATTGGTTTCCGCTGGAGGTAACAACTGATAAAGTGGCTTGAACAAGATAGAAATCAATTTCTCGCCCAAAAGAAGTCTGGCCATGGGCCGTGCAGAGCTGCTCTAGCAACTCCATGGTGTCATCAAGAACACCCAGCTTCCTAGCTTTCTGTTTCGCTCCTGGAACATGACCCTCTCGTCATCAAGTTTCCTCATGATTCAAGATGGCTGCTGGTGCTCCAGCTATCACATCTTCCCACAGATAGCATCAGATCCCACAGGTTAAGGGCTTAGTCCTACAAGACTGTCCTCCCTACAACTTCAGACGCCAGTTGCAAGTCCATGTTATCACCTGTGCTTTTGTAGATTGGGGGTTCTGTCAACCTCCTTTTGTTCAATTTGCTAGAGCAGCTCACAGATTTCAGAAAAATATTTTACTCACTAGATGACTGGTTTATTATAAAGGATATTAAAGGATACGAATCGCCAGCCAGATTAAGAGATACAGAGGCAAGGTGTGGGGGAAGGGCTCAGAGCTTCCATGGCCCCTCTGCACCCACCACTCTCCCCAACCTCCACAGGCTCATCAGTCTGAAAGCCCTCAGAACCCCTCTCCCAGGAAGTTGGAATGAAAGTTCCAGTCCTCTAATCCCAGGGTTAGTTCCCCTGGCAGCCAGCCCCCATCCTTTGGTTACCTAGGGGCTTTCCAGAAGTTACCCTATGAACATAACAAAAGACACCTTTATTGCTTTCAAGATTTAAGAAATCTCAAGAGTTTAGGAGCTCTGTGCCAGGAATTGGATGAAGACCAAATTTACATTTCTTGTCATAAATCACAATATCACACATCCTAATACAGACCAGGAGGAACAGCAGAAGAGCCAAAAGGACTCTTACAGCCCAGTCGGCTTCCAAGTTTTAAGCAACCTTCCCGCGAGACCCAAATAACTCTTCCACTTAAGTCCGGCTGGTCAGAATATGGTCATATAGCCACACGAGATTCGAGGGAAGCTGGGAAATGCAGGTTTTGTTCTGGGTGGCAGAATGTCCAGCTGAACATTGAGGTTCCCTCAAAAGATTATATCCCATATGATTCCATTTTTGTAACATCCTCGAAACGGCAAACTTACAGAAATGGATAACAGATTCACGGTGGCCAGGAGTTGGAGCATGGGGAGAGAGGGAGATGATGTGGGCTGTCAGAGGGTAGCTCCAGGGATCCTTGTCACGGAACTGTTCTGTATCCTGACTGTGGTGGTGGTCACGCGTATCTGTACACATAATAACATTGCAGAGAAGGAAATATACATAGGCAAACATGCATGGATTCAAATAAAACTGGTGAAATCTGCACGTCACTGGATTGTGTGAATGTCAGTTTCCTGGTGTGATGATGCTCTATCGTTTTGCCAGATGTTACCATTGGGGGAAACTGGGTAAAGGGTATATGTGATCTCTGTTATTTCCTTACAAACTAACGGCATGTACATCTACATTTTTATTTTATTTTATTTTTTTAAAGATTTTAAAATTTTTATTTATTTGACAGAGAGAGAGACGGCGAGAGAGGGAACACAAGCAGGGGGAGAGGGAGAGGGAGAAGCAGACTTCCCGCGGAGCAGGGAGCCCGATGTGGGGCTCGATCCCGGAACTCCAGGATCAGGACCTGAGCCGAAGGCAGACGCTTAACCAACTGAGCCACCCAGGCGCCCCTACATTTTTTTTTTAAATTGAAGAAACAAAAACAGAGTTGAGGTTCTATTACTAATAAGGAAAGGGAGGTGTTATAAGCAGCTAGTGGTTTGCGCCATAAACCTAACCCAGTGTCCTGCTGTAAACAGTACCAGTTTATTAGCAAAATTAAAACCTTTAAGATCCCGCAGTATGGTACCTCCTGAGCAGCCCATACCTTGCCAGTGTAGAGGAAGAAAGACTCCTTTTTTTGGTTCGTTTGTTTGTTAGGTCTTTTATTTATTTATTTCTCCAAATCTTCATTCAAATTCTAGTTAACATATAGTGTAATATTGGTTTCAGGTGTAGAATTTAGTGATTCATCACTTACATACAACACCCAATGCTCATCATAACATGTGCCCTCCTTAATGCTCATCACCCATTTAACCCATCTCCCGCCCACCTCCCTCCATCAACCCTTGGTTTGTTCTCTATCATTAAGAGTCTCTTATGGTTTGCTTCCCTCTTTCCTTTTCTTCCTTCCCATATGTTCATCTGTCTTGTTTCCTAAATTCCATGTAAGTGAAATCATATGGTATTTGTCTTTCTCTGACTGATTTATTTCACTTAGCATAAATGTATGCTTCTGGCTCCATCCGTGTCCTTGCAAAGGGCAAGATTTCATTCTTTTTGGCGGCCGAATAGTATTCCATTGTGTATATATAGCACATCTTCTTTATCCATTCATCACCCGATGGACGCTTGGGCTCTTTTGATAGTTTGGCTATTGTTGATAAAGCTGCTATAAACATCGAGATGTATATACTAGTTCCAATCAGTATTTTTGTATCCCTCAGGTAAATACCTAGTAGCGCAATTGCTGGGTCATAGGGTAGTTCTATTTTTAACTTTTTGAGGACCCTCCATACTGTTTTCCAGAGTGGCCGCACCAGTTTGCATCCACCAACAGTGTAGGAGGGTTCCCTTTCTACAAAACCTCACCAACACCTGTTGTTTCCTGACTTGTTAATTTTGGCTATTTGGACAGGTGTGATGTGGTATCTCATCATGGATTTGATTTGTGTTTCCCTGATGATGAGTGATGTTGAGCATCAGAAAGACTCTTCTGTAGTCCTTGGTTCAATAACTGGGTCTATGAAAGAAATTGACAACAAGCAGATTAACAAGAGAAAAGGCATACAAATTTATTAATTTTTAATATTATGTGTATGGGGGCATCACAGAGAAAAACAAGTGAATACTTCAAAAGGCAGTGAGATTTAAGAGCTTATATACGGTCTTAATGGGAAAGGGGAAGAGGAATGGGGAACTTAGGGGAGAGTAAATGATTTTGAGGAAAGACGAATGGGCCCTTAGAAGAATAGAAGGTGTGGGAGTTCGTGACAGAGTTCGTCTGCATGTGGTGTGGGCTTTTAGTTTCCTGTCCTGTGATGAGTCTGTCTTTCCTGGTTGAGGAAACTCTCTGGAAGAGGATTTACGATCGTCGAGTTCCTGTTGGATGGTCTGTCTTGAGGCAGGTAAGGGGAGTTCAGGGAAAGCTCCTCCGTGCGCTTGCTGTTTTCCAAGTGCCTTTGGCTCAAAATAATCAATATACCAGAGTGGCATATTTTGAGATGGTTTATCCTGAACGCCTTCAGCAGGTCAGTGTTTGCCTCTAGAGGGCAGGCCCCACAGGTGTAAACAGTATTCGGGAAGCATTTCCCTCTTCACCTATAGGGTCCTGCATAGAGCCAATGAAACAGATTTTTCTACCCTCCAGAAGTTTCCATTCTGGGAAAGCACCAAGATTCTTAGGTGTGGTGCCACATGAAAATGCAATGAATGTGAAGAAAGAGAGTGAGAATGGCCTTTTCTAAAGGAAAGGGGCCGTGAGCCCGTGAGCAGAGAGGGGCTGTTTCCATCCGTATGTTGCTGTAGGGACCGCAGTGAGGGGAGACGCACTGGGCACATTCTAACGTAACTTTAAAGAATTCTGTCTTGTCATCTTCCTCCATCTTCCGGGGCTCCTTCCTTAAGGCACTGCCCAGCACCAGCTGCTTCCTCACCCCTGGGCGGCTCTGCTGAACTTGACTGTGGCCCCATAGGAAGGAATTAAACCGCCTGCCAGGAGCTTCTGTTCAACCAGAATCTGCCCAGAGGCATTTCCTAGCAGCTTTCTGAGCTGCTCCACAAGGAGCCAAGGGAGGTGCTGAGGTGGGCTGGGGAAGGAGGGCCCAGGGCCCGGAGGGCCGCCCCCCAGGGAGGGGTGCCTCGGTGGCAGAAAGATGGTGAAGAGAGGGGGGCGGGCATCTGGGGAAAGAATAAAGGGGTGCAGGCACAGACCTGGGGGAGTGAGGGGGAGAGTGAGGCAGAGCCAGCATGGATGGAGAAGAGGGCAGCCCACCTGGCACAGCAACGGCCCTGAGGGACAAGCGCGTTGTGGGGCAGGGGCTGCCCGCTGGGGGCGCTGCTGGCTGCCAGGCTTCCTGGGCCTCTTGAACCCATGGACTCCGGGGGGGGGGGGGGGGGGGGGGGCGGTTCAGCGGTGGGCCTTGGGGGTTCCATGAATTCCCTGTAGGCAGAATTCTGTATGTGCTTTTTTTCTTCAAGGAGAGTGTCCTTGGCTTACGTCAGATTCTCAAAGGGATCCATACACCCCAAAAGCTGAGACTGATACCCAATGACATAAAGAAAGGGAGATTTGAAGGAGGCGTGGTAAGGGAGGTGTAGGTAAGGGCCAGGTAGAGCAGAGAAGTAGCCAGACTGGAAAAGCCTGTGAGAAAGCATTTCGCTGTGGCCTGTAGGCTGAGTTGGTAGAAGCAACACTGATTCCCTACTCTCCCCACCCCCCGCCAACCAGTACTCCGTGCAGTGAGATGGCCTGACCTGCTCTCAGTCCGGGCTGAAGTCACCGCCAGGGCAGCCTCTTTCCACTCCCAGGTCCTGGAGGAGCCCTTCTCCTAATGACGCCTGCCCTCAAGCTCAGGGAGATCTTCCCTGAGCCCCTAGACCTGTGTGTTCCTGTAGCCCCCAGTGCTCCCCCATCAGAGCCCCAGCACACGTAATTGTGCTGGTGCCTCTGTTTCCCTGTGCAGGGAGCCCTGCCTGTCCTGTCCACACTGCAGCCCACTGCTCTCCTGGCCCAGTGCCTGGCACCGGAGACATGCTCAATAGCCAATAAATACTAATTCAGTGGATGGACGGATACACATATAAAAGAGTGTGCTGTCTTCTGGGTGAGGGCACGACACCCGGGGAATAGTTTGAGGGCCCTCAGAAAAATAGCTGAAGCTGACCTATAATCCAGTGGGAAAGAATAGGATAAAGATGCACCTGACTTTGTGAAGGAACCCGCTGGAGATTAATCCTAATTCTACCCACAACATATACCCCGTGGGGTCCTGGACAGGCAAGATTTATTCTCATAATTTTTTGCTATAAATTCAGAAGCGGATGAGGCTGAATGACTTGATGGGGGTCGAGGGTGGGGGACATTAGGGAAATAGTCACGTACGAGGTTCAGTGAGTGATGGATTCAAAATACAGAGCCGACACTTAACTTGTGGTCTAGTCAACCAGTCCACCTGTTAGGAGCCCTAAGTGTGGGCTGAAGAGATAAAGGCAGTGTAAACCCCAGGTAGGAATCACAGGAAAGAGAAATGACCTACAATGACCCTAATGTTCTTTTATGGCTGCACGCCCCTCAGCTCTGCTATGGGAGGGAGTATATGCGTGTGGGCCCCGACCAAGCTTTCTGCTGCCCCGAGGATGTCAGCCCTACCCTCTGTTCCCTCGATTGCCACATGGTAAAATGGCCTTTCATGGGCACCATTGGTGATCTAACCTCCAAGGGTTTCTGTTTTCTTTATTGAAGTGAAATTCACATAACATAAAATAGCCACTTTAAAGTGTGAAATTCAGTGGCATTTTGTACATTCAGTGTTGTGCAATCACTTCTGTTTAGTTTCCATCACTCCCAAGTAAAGCCACAGGGGCGCCTGGGTGGCTCAGTCAGTTAAGCGTCTGCCTTTGGCTCAGGTCATGGTCCCGGGTTCCTGGGATCAAACCCCACGTTGGGCTCCCTGCTCAGTGGGGAGTCTGTTTCTCTCTCTCTCTCACTCTGCCCCTCTCCACTGCTCATTCTCCCTCTCTCTCTCTCTCAAATAAATAAATAAAATCTTAAAAAAAAAAAAAAGTAAAGCCCCAGACCTGTTAAGCAGTTTCTTCCCAATCGGCATCCTGTGTCTATGGATTTGCCTATTCTGGAAATTTCGTATCAGTGGAGTCATGCAGTATGTGAACTTTTGTGTCTGGCTTTTTTTTCCCACTTAACGTAATGTTTTTGAGGTTTATCCCTATTGTAGCATGTATCAGAATGTCATTTCTTTTTATGGCTGAATAGTATTCCATTACATGTATATACCAGAATTTTTTATCCAGTCATCCATTGATGAACATTTGGGCTGCCTTCACCTTTTGGCTACTGTGAATAGTGATTCTGAGAACGTGCATGCACATGTATTTGTGTGACTACCTGCTTTTCATTCTTCTGGGTGTACACCTAGTAATGGAAACCTTCAAGTTTTTGCCCCAGAATTTAACCATGAATTTAAATTCTGCTGGCAAAAGCCCACCAGAAGCTCAGCAAGGAGAAATATTACTCATGACAGGTTCTTAAACTTCAGGTTTTTTGATGCAAAACCCTTTTGTCAAACAGCTGACCCCAAACTCTAAGACAGTAAACAGAGAAGCAGAAGTGCTTTGGGTGAGGCGGAGGAGGAGGCCAGAAGCGCCGTGAGGTCAGCCTCCACACACCGCCCCCCACCCCCATCCGCCCCCGAAGATGTGAGGCGGCTCCCCAGATCTCCCAAGCTCTGGGCAGCAGCTATCAGAACCCCTGTTCTCAACATGCCCTAAGCTCCAGGTCAGGCTCGCCTGGCAGGACTGAAGATTTGAATGCTACCAACTTCGGGTACGCTTTCTTTCAGAGATTGGTCTTGGGTCTTAGGCCCTCAGACTATCCTGGGAGATTCAATAAGAAGCTGCTTTTTAAAATATATGTGACGGGGGCGCCTGGGTGGCTCAGTCTTTAAGCGTCTGCCTTTGGCTCAGGTCATGATCCCTGGGTCCTGGGTTCGAGCCCTGCATCGGGCTCCCTGCTTGGCGGAGAGTCTGCTTCTCCCTCTCCCACTCTCCCTGCTTGTGTTTCCTCTCTCACTGTCTCTCTGTCAAATAAATAAATAAAAATCTTTAAAAAATAAAATAAAATATATGTGACGATGTAGTGACAACTTTCTCCTGTAGCTCTAAGCCTCCCCCTTTAAGAGGATTCCTCTCAAGGCTTAGTGGAATGAAAAACTAAGCTCCTCTTAAACTGGGATTTGTTGTAACTGACCCTATTTCCCTTTTTGCTTTGGTGGCTAAGAAGCTCAGAGTTAACTTTGCAGCCCACATCCCGCAGTTCGGAATACCAGCTTACAACTGGCCACATGTTGCTAAGAGACCCTCCTTGCTGTCCTTATCTACTTAATTTTTACCCTACTGAATGATATGTATTTCTGAAGCACCTAAAATTCTTTTTGGGTGGGGGTAAGATATAAAGAACTGTTTTCTCATCTTGGCAGTCTTGAGTATACACGGCCTTCCACTGTGAACTCAGAGTACAGAATCCCAGTCGGCCCAGATAAGATCACGAGTCGGTCAGAGCAGCCTCCTCACACACTGCTGGCCCGGGTTCCAGAAGGGAGACAGTGCCCAGGACAGATCAGGTGAAGCTGGGTGGTCCCAAGGCCTTATATATTCATTATCAGCTTCACTTCAACCGACCGTCTGCACCTGTGAACAGCATTTATGGAATAAAAGACAACCTGAGGATGATCTCAGGCCACGAGGAATTCCAGAGGGCGAGACACTGTGCATAAAAGACGGTGGTTAAGGGGAAGAAGAGATTTTTCTGACCATGGGATCTGAAAAAAATGAAGATATGATCTGGGTTTTCTGACAAATGGTGGGAAGGACAGTAGCATTCCAGGCAGGGGAAATGGCTTGCGCAAAGGCTTATAGACAGATGTAGGGGAACGTACACAGATCAGTGTAGCTAGACTCACAAGCTGTAAACTTGTGAAAAAGACCTGCAGGGGTATGCAGTTAACACATGTGTATAAGGCTGCATATGTGTGTCTGTGTGTGTGTAAGGTGCTCGGGGCCAGGCACCACCAACCCCCCCCCAGCAACACTTTCCTTTCAAACACTGTGGGGCACAACAGACCGGCTAGCCAGGTGCACGCTTGATGGCTGTGCGTCTCAGGCTCTGAGCTAGAGTCCCCCGGCCTGGGAATGAGGTTCAAAAGGAGATGTAAGACTGACCCAGGAGGGCAGCGAATGTTTAGCAGAGGTGGGAAGAGCCTTTAGAAGTTTTAGGCAGGAGAGCAGCGTAGTTGTATTTTAGAAAGTAGCTTTCAAAACTGAATGCTATCAACAGCTACTCACATATTGAAGAATGATATAAAATATTAACAGGAATTATCCTAGGTATTAGGAATCTAGGTGTTTTTCATATTTCCTTATACTTCTAAAAAATCTTTACTAATGTTTATATTATTAGAAAAGGAATTAATAAAAGTTATATCAAAATAAACATTTAAAATATTTTATACTGGCAATAGTCTGCAAGGGGTCACAAAGCTCTGAACCAGGGTATTGGTAGCAGGAGTAGAAAGGGGTTGGATTTAAACATTTTGAAGAGGGAAGTAGCCTAGGGACAGAGGGAGATGGGGGGAGAAGGGAGTGAGAGAGAGAACGGATGGATGGACGGACAGATGGATGGGTGGGTGGGTGGATGGATGGATGGGTGGATGGGTGGATGGGTGGGTGGATGGATGGATGGATGGGTGGATAGATGGGCTGGAGTGGTCAGAGTCAGGGTCACACTTTACTTTGTAGTAAAGCAGCCCCTGAAGAGCCCAAGTGCCTCCTCAGCCCATCATTGTTTCTGATCCTCTGGTGCTTTAATGGGAACTAATGAGATTGGGGACTGTGAGTGGCTTTTAGCTAAGACAGAGAGTTGCTTCCTCCCAAAGGCCTTAAAAGGCCCAGTGGGACTTGGTTAGTGGGTCTCAGAGACGGAGCCCAGGCAGTGACAAGATGATGCTTCAGCTAAATGAATAGACTGAGATGTTCCAGAGAACATGGTCTTGCATTTGGCTCATTTGAGACTAAAAACTGGATGCTAATATGCAGTCACATTTTCTGCTTATCTGCACCCATTGGTTTTTGCTATTCTACTATAAATACACATAGATTTATGTTGTTTTCAAGTGGAAGTCCCAAGACCTCCATCTCGACAGATGGGGTTTTAACTCTGGGAATCCACGTGAATGGTAACGTGCTGATATGGGGCCATGGCCTTGGTTAGAGGCCTGGCTTCCCCACTGACTGGGGGGATCTTGGGAAAATCACCTCAGTAAACCAAATCTCAGTTTACTTATGGGTTAAATAGAATAATAATGCCATCCCATCTCATGTCATAGGATCTCTTTGAGCTTTATATTAGATGATGTAAAAATACTATATAAACTATATAGAACCATATATAAGTGTGGGTGTGTTTACTGTTATGAG
Organism: Phoca vitulina; assembly: GCF_004348235.1. Classification (NCBI taxonomy): domain Eukaryota; kingdom Metazoa; phylum Chordata; class Mammalia; order Carnivora; family Phocidae; genus Phoca; species Phoca vitulina. The sequence continues at coordinate 13,790,060 of NW_022589774.1, read as the reverse complement.
AATTACTATTTCTTTATGGAAGAAGTATGGTTGTTTTTGCAAAGAGTGCATGCCCTGAAGAATGCCTGGCCATAACTCAAAGTCAGGAGCAAAGCACATGGCGAGCTAGGGCCAAGCAGGTTCATGTGGATATTATGATACAAGCCATGACACACATGTTCAAAGGAGAGCCCTATAGATGATGGGCCCAAAGAGCCCAGAACTATGCAAATGTGTGTTGATGTAATGGGTAAATTATTTACTATTTGCTGATGCCCTTTGCAAGCACATTAAGGATTTCTGATCTGGGCTCCCTAGTGTGTAATGGAAAATTTTGAACATAAAAATACTTATGGTGGGGCGCCTGGGTGGCTCAGTGGGTTAAGCATCTGCCTTCGGCTCGGGTCATGATCCCAGGGTCCTGGGATCGAGCCCCGGGTTGGGCTCCCTGCTCAGCGGGGAGCCTGCTTCTTCCTCTGCCTCAGCCTGCCGTTCCGCTTGCTTGTGCGCTCTCCCTCTTCAAATAAATAAACAAAATCTTAAGAAAAAAAAACCCACATACTTATGAAAGTACAATGGCTGTGATCAAGACAAGACTTCAGCTTAATCAGTTAGCTTGAAGAAGTGATGTATAGACAAAGCCAAATGGGTGAGATTGCTAAGTCCCTCGGTACCCAGTCATGACAAAATGCAGAGATAGAAAGCAGGGAAAGCAGGTATGCGTGATGAGTCTTAAGCCCAGTGATTTAATCGAGATAGAAAGTAGATTAGTGGTTTTCCAGGGCCCTGGGGGGAGGGGAGGATGGGCAGTGACTGCCTAATGGGTCTAGGGTTTCTTTTGGGGACGATGAAAATGTTCTGGAATCAGGAGTGATGGGTGCACAACACTGTGGGTATTCTCGAACACCACCGAACTGCGCACTTTACAATGGGTAAATTTTGAATTTTATGTTATGTGACTTTTATCTCAAAAAATGTTTTTAAAGGCCAGTGATTTCATGGGGAGAAGTGATTACACTGCTCTTTATTTCCCTTCCTCCCACATGGAGCTGCAGCCCAGCGTGGGGCATGTAACGGATGCTCAAAATCGGTTGCTGGGTGGTTGACAGTTCTGACCCCTGAGGAGGGGGTTCCGTTGAGCAGTCCCCTGGGAACTCTGGAGGCTGGACTGTGGTCCCTCAGGACGGCTCCCTGAGGCAAGTGTAGCTTTTCTTGGCGTAAATCCTCACCTCCAGTCCGGAGATCCCACTGGGATTGTGGAGGGGCAAAGTGAAGGCGGGCTAGAGAAAATGACTTTTTGCTTTGAGAGCGCCTTGTCTCCAGTTCGCTGTGATGAGCACACAGTTGTTTATGCCGGCAGAGGCGAAGCTGCGGAGGCCCGCTGCTCTCCTCCAAGCAGAGGGGGCTCCTCTCGGGGCTGACTCCTGCCGGCCGCAGACAGCCCCAGGGAACCAGGCGGCATGAGCTCACGGGCCTGGGTGGGGTGAGCATCCCAGACAGGGACCAGGCCCCTCTGCTCGCAGATGTAATCAGCTTTGATGGGCAGAGGCTGGGGCTGTTTTTCCAATTAGGGCTGTTAGAAGCTCTGGCAAGGGCAGCAGTGGGCTTAATTCGACAGACCCGGACTCATTGAATTAGCAACCGTGGAGGGGAGAAGGAGGGCCCTAACGTGGGGGATGCAGGGACAGAGGGGTGGTGAAGGGGCCCAGGAGGGGTCCTTGGTCAGCAGGGACACAGTGAGGCCTGTCTCCTCCCCTTTCTAGAACAGGTGGTTCTAGGCCCACCCCGTGGCTGTAGAGTGAAGAACACTAGTGTGGAGCCATCTTGAAGGGTCCCGGGTCTACGCCATCCTTTTGCAGGGGAGCCAAATGTTCTCTAGAGAAATTTAGGAACTTGTCTGAGACCACCCAGCCCTTTAGAGGAGGTGACAGGGTGGCAATCCACGCCTCCCTCCATCTTTCCTAGCCCCAAACATTCCATTGAAATAGTAGAAGACATAGGAAAAGATAATCCAATTTTAAATATGAGAAAAGCAGGGCGTGGAAAGGTTTCAAAATTTGCCTAAGGTCCCGTAGATATTAAGTAGCAAATCTAGAATCTGATCCTAAGTCTCAGCCGCTATGTGGGATCGTCACGTGCTTAGCATGTTTTTATACTTTCCATTTCTTCCCCCCTACAATTGAGTATATAAAAAACCTCATTGTACTTCCTGCTAGGCTAGGCTGAGTGGCTGTAAAGACCATTTCCCTGATTATACCTCCTGGCTCCAGAGTTCGCTCAAACACTGGCCATCTTCGCTCTTGGAGACATATTTGGTTGGAATCGAAGTCCCAACTTTGCCCAATGGGCAAGTGAGCTTCCTACCTCCTCTGGCCCATCTGCGTCGGAGCCAGAGGCTGGCTCTGGTCTGCGCTGACCAGGCTGGAGGATTGCTGGGAGGGCAGTTCAGTGGTTGGTTCTGTTTGAAGACAAGCCTTCGCTATACCCACCAGAACCGCGGGCCTTCCAGAACCTTCTGTGCTCTCCAAGAATGACCTGGCCACAGCTACACATGTCCCTGTCCCTGCCTTGGGCCAGGAAATCCACCCTGCTTACATTCATATCCCAGCTCTGTCACTTCCTAGGGGGGGTGCTGCAGGCAAGTTATCTTCAATCTCTCAGAAACTCTTGTTTCATCTGAAAATCAAGACAATTCTGCATTATAGAATTTGTTGTGAGGATGAACTAAATTTGCAGTTAACTCAGTGCCTGGCACATCAAAGATGTCCCTCTGGTGTAACCTTCTAAAATTCCCTTTCTACTCTGTGTCCGGCATTGCTCCAAATCCCTGGATCCCCAGACCCAGAGAAAACACGACCTGGTATCAGCCTTTGAGGGGCTTATCATCTTGTGAAGGCAAAAAAGCCTGCGTATAGAAGCACAAAATTAGAAAAAAAAAATACACTAACATTTGCTGAATTCCTGTTTTGTGCTAGAGAAAGAAAAAAATCCTGCATCTCATTTCTTGCACGTAGAAGATAGCCCAGAATTGAGACCCATCACGGTGCATAAAAGCTCGATGCTGGGGCTTTAGGGCATTCCTTCCGGGCCCCTGCCTTGTGATGATTTTATGTACTGACTTAACGAGTGATTTGAATCCTCCCCATTCCTGTCCCTTCAATTCTGTGAGGTAAGCTGGACTCTTCTGTTGCTTGGCTACCAGGCAGGTGGTCCCAAATGTGGAAAAAAAAAAAGCTGCCCATCCTTAGAAACTGGCCACGGACGTCACTGCGGGAGGACAAATAAATATAGAACATCAAGAGATTATTCACTTAGAGCCCAGCTTCTCCAACATCTCCTTGCTGTGATGCACCAGATCAATTAAAGGCACTGTAATTCAGTGTGGCAGGGAGGTTGGGAAGAGAACAGGTCCGACCTCTCCCCCTCGCCCCCCCGCCCCCCTCCACATCCCCTCCCCCACCCCCAACCCCCCCAGTCCTCACCCTCCTGGCCTCTGATGGGATTTGTTCCTCCCTTGCCAGGGATATAACTTACCGCTGCTTGTTTCAAGAAAACCAATTAAGAAACCATAAATTGCGGTCCACGAGAAAGGTCACTGCACAGGCTATAAATAAAGGCGTTCCTAAACTGTGAGTGCAAGTCTGCAGCGCATTCTCTCCACCACACCCACGTCTTCCAAGCAGAGGTTTTCCTGGGATAAAATGAGAGTACAGCCAGCCAGGGCTCAAAAAGGCATTCCCTGGGTTTTCATTCTGCAGCCTGCCATATGGAACGGACTAGGGAATTCTAAGCCTCTGGTGGGACTTACGTGCCTTACACATACCCCAACCCAGACTCTGGGTAGGACTGTGTGCCTTATGTACCCCAACCCAGACTCCGGGTTTTGTTTTGTTTTTCCCCATAACAATGATTGCTTCGCGGTGTCTAAAAGGTGTATGAGCTCAAGGTAAAAAACTTGGAAAACACTGAAAAGCACACGGGGGAAATAATAATCTCCAATCCCATTCCTTAAAAAAAAAATCTATTAATATTGTAGTAGAGATTATTCCAGGCTTTTCTCTCCCCCCACCCAGGCTGTATGCATACATATTTGTTTTTCTTTACAAAACCATATTTAAAGGGTGTCATTCAGTAATACTGGTTTGTAGCCTGCTAGCTCAGCAGTATTTATGTGAATTTTTTTATGGTATTCTGTGTGTACCATAATGTATGTAACTTTCCCCTGCTGTTCAGCATTCCAGTTGCTTCCAGACTGACTCTCATATATAATGCTGCAGGGAACATTATTGACTTAAAGTTTGCACAGAGCCATAATTACTTCTCTGGGGTAAATATGTGAAGCGGAATTTCTGGACCCTTGATTTTTACAAGCAATATGTGTAGCCAGATTGCCTTCTGGAAAGGTTAAACCTACGTACACTTCACTGGTGTCTGCTTGTGGACATTCCCCCACACCCTGGTCAAAAATGGACTCATTGATACACAGTTTTAAATATTGACTGGTTTGTTGGATTAAAAAAAGGATGTCATGTTGTTTTAGTCTAAACGGTCATGTAATACCTCCTAACATGTCACAGAAGGCTCCCAGAACCACCAGGAGCCTACCCTGAAGTGGGCTCACCCCTGCCCACTTCCGATAGGCCCTTCTCAGATCCTTCCCCTCAGGAAGGTGGCAGTGACAGCTCTGGGGTCCCAGTTTCCCCCAGGGTGGATCCAGAGCCAGGTGCAAGTTGGTTGAAGGGTCCCTGTCCTGATTATCCATGCTCAGCCTCCAGCCCCAGAGGTCATGGGCACAGGGAAATGTGAATGTGAACAGGAGGCTAAGCTAGAATGTGGGCTCAGGTGCAGGGTTGGGCTCTTCTGCTTCCCCACCAAAGCCTTCGGCTGAGCAGCAAAGCAGGATCTCCGGGGCCCTGTCTCCCCGGCCACCTGCGTGCAGCTCCTCACTGCCTGCTAAGCCCTTTGACATAATTGGGTCATTTAATCCTCAAGACAACCCAGTAAGGAAGATAAGTATTGTTCCCATTTGCAAAGGAAAATATCCAAGTTCAGAGATTGAGTAACATTCTCAAGGTCACAAGGAGAACCAGGATTTAAATTCAGACTTCACACCTCAAATACGGAGCATTTCCAGTGTGACCTACGACATCTGGCCCCTGGCATTTCTAAGCCCACCATCTCTGTCCTTGTCCTTATGCATTTGTGTGAGTTTCAGGACCCAGGCGCAGGGCCCTTTCTCAAGGGTCCTGTGGTGGGACGGGCTGGCTGGGACAACAGGGTGCCTGGGCCCTGCCTGCATGCTGCCCACATCAGGCTTGCTGCCAGCCAAAGGGAGCAAGACCTCCCCAAGCATCAGGGATGTGGGAGTGTGAATTAGATAAAGTCCATTAGGCGAACCCTGACATCCTTTGACTTACAAAGCAGTATTATTAATGTTTGAAATGAGAGTATTTAAAAAACATTAAGTGGTCCTGGAACCAGTGATATCAAACCCAAAGCTGTCTTCTAGTTCCTAAACAATCTCTTTCTCCCAAGGCTCCTCTTAATTTAGAGTAAATACAGTAAGCTGTTTAGCTATGCTGTTAGCCCTTTGAGCAAGGAGAGCTCACCCTAACCATGTCTAACACGTCTATTCTTGGGACTTGCTTGATCGAAAGTAAACAATGGGCAGCTCAAGGTACCTGTGTGTGTGCGTGCGTTCACTCACTCACTCACTCGTTCCGTTGTTATTTATAGAGCCGGTACCTTGTGCTGGCCCTTGACCAGGCAGGCGGGATACAGGAATCAACAAGACACAGAGCCTGCCCCGAAGGCTCCCTCCCCCACAATCTTGTGTGGTTAAATGGGTCTGTAATAAAAAAACCGCATAACCCTGAGAGTGGTGCTAATAGAAGATACACAGCACCTGTTACAGGCTTGGGATGAAACTGGGAACCACTCACCCCACAGAGGAGTTTTGCACAAGGAGTGAGGTGGGGGATGAGAGCAGGGTCTAGACACACCGTTCTCAGCTACCCCAGAGTGCCAGGCGGCAGCCAGAGGGAGTTAAGGAGGGACCTGGTTAGGTGCGTTTCAGGGAACTGAGTCTGGTGGCAGAGTGGAGAAGGGACCCAGTGGGGAAGGACTGAGGATGGGGGCCCAACAAGGAGCCCCTGGCAGGGCCGAGTCACAGACCATGGGAGGCGGTGCCAGTTGGCCTGGCTGAGAGCAGCGGTGCCCAAATCCAGTGCCCCATGGAGAGCCCCGGGGTGGGGGGGGGGGGCATTTAACCATCCGGCTTCCCACCTGCGGAGATTATGATTCGTTGGTCGGGGTGGGATCTGGGGCCCTGCCTGGGGACAAAGCTCCCCAGATGAGCGGCTGCTGGCTTGGGCCCGTGTGTCTTCCAGCTCAGAGATTCTGGGAGACGATGAGTTAATAGATAGGCTTTGTAAGTTGTAAAACGCTACCGAGGTATGAGTGATGATGTTTCTCAGGACTTTCTCTGCAAAGGTAATTTTGCCAAACACCATGTGACCACTCCTCTCAGTGTGTAGTCAGCAGCAGGTCTGACCTTCAGGCTCGGGTGCTTCTGCCTCTGTTTCCTTGCTCCTCCAGCCTCCGACCAGTCAAGGCAAAAAAGGATTCTTCTCCAGTCAAGGGAAACAAAAAGGGCACCATTTTGAAGGTGAATAATCCTCCTTCTTTCCCACTGCCCACTCACCTGTTCCTGTATTCAGTAAATCCAAACGATATTCCTCTGGTTTTAAATAAGACCATGACTGCCAGACTCCACTGGTTCACCATTCAGAGCCCATTTTCCTTCTCCTATGGAGGCTTCCTTGTCACAAGCCTCATAGAGAAAGCCTACACTGGCCCAGACCCATTCATCAAAAACTGGCCCTTTTGCCGTCTTGCACATGCCAAAACCTGTGAGGAACCTTCCAGAACTCTAATGGGCTGAGCCCAGACGAAATCGATGTAGGGTGTGTGGGGCTTTGGTGCCTACAGACTTGGGTGGAGATGCTGGCCCTGCCCCTGATGGGTCGTATGGGTTTGGACAAGTAATTTAAATTTCTGAGCCTCAGTTTCACCATCCCTGGAAAGGGAAAAATAAGACCTACATCCCAGAGATCTTGCGAGATTGAAAGGAATTGACGCATGCTATGTATCGGGTATGACGCTGTGCAAGAATCCTGAATTGCGGAGTTGCAAGGTTTTGGGAGGAGCAATGTCACCAAAAGTGAAAAGGCTCAGGAAGTCTGCAAACAAGCACTTTTGGAGTCTATGACTGTTCTCAAGCAAGGCTTGACCCTCTAGCTCGCTTCACTTATCAGGTGGTTATACACATGGCGCAAGGAACTGCTGCTCTCTGGGCACTATGGTAGGGCACAGCCCTTGCTACCATCGTCCCCTGTTCCCAAAAACAGCCTCCTCAGTTAGCACACGTCAGCCTCCAGCCTTCAGCCCCACGCTGACACAGAGAGCATGGTCTCCTTGTGGACGTGACTGTCCTAGACCCCCTTCTGTGAGCCCCAAGATGGCTCTGGTTGGTCATCACATCAATTTGAAATAATTGAAAATTTCTGGTTACTTCATCTCAAAATCTTCAAATGCGTTCCCAGGAGAGGAGATCAGGCTCTTCTCTCTTCTCTTCTACAATCCTCTTGCGTCTTTCTCTTCCTTTTTCTCATTTTAGCACATTGTTAAGTACTGAATCTGATCATCCAACCAGGAGTAAGTTTGCCTTGAGGTGTCCCTTAAAAGAGAATGACAATGACAAAGAGCATCCTGGACGAGACTGTCAGTGACTAAAAACTCAATATTTGCAGGGTGATTTAAGTTTGTACAGAGTGCTGTCACATTATTTTAGTTGGGCCACACAACCACCCTAGGAGAAAGGTAAAGTCATTCAATAATAAAGTCGTGTCGCCAAGCCCATTTTGCAGGATGCAAACACAGACTCAAATGTGGTTAAGGGCCCTGTCCAGGATCATACACCAATAAGTGGCACATACTGGATTTGAATCCAGCACATCTGACTGCCAGGGTCCACAAATAGACCAGTCTGGCTTGAAATGAAGACTCATGTTTTGGATGGTAGGGAATAATGGTGGAAAGGTAGGACAGGGACCACATTCTGGAGGGCTGAGCTGACAAGACTGTGTTTTATGTGGTGGGTGATGGTGAACCCCAGGGTGTTTTAGAGGGGAGGAACATGTCCTAAGAATGACGTAGGAAGGTAAATACAGCAGCAGACAGAAAATATGGAAAGGAGAAGAGATTGGCAGGAAAGAGACAAACCATTTGAAATATGACCCTTAACTCAAATGGGAGCAGTAGGCATAGAAAGGAAGAGACAGATGATTAAGAAAATGCAGGAGACAAGGAAAGGGTGTCAGAGAGAGTACCAAGGTTCCAACCCTTCAAGTGGAAGGAATACCATCAACAGGAGTAGGCAGTGTGAAGCATAACAGCTGACAGTTTTCTGAGGAGCTGGTACGTGCTAGCTACTGCAAAATTAAGAGCATTCTGTGAATTTTCTCATTAACTTCTCCCTAATGGCCCTGTAACATAGTTACTATTATTATCCCCATTTTGGAGATTTTAGGAATGGAAAACTGAGGCCCAAAGTGATTTACATGATTTATCCAAGATTATAAAGGTAAGAAGCAATGGAGCGAGTATTTCAACTGAGGTCTGGCTCTCAGACTCAACCCAGCTCTGAGAGCCCTTCCAACCCACCTGCAGAAGCAACCTGGGATAAAGGAAGAGTTGCTTGGATGAGCAAGGCAGACCTGGCCTCTGCAGCTCCTGTAACCCTTAAGAGACCAAATTCACCCTTCCAGTGATCTGGGTAGGTAGCAGTCAGTCCTCAGTGAGATTGGGATTTCTGGTTTAAGATATTTGCTAGAGAAAAGGCTTACTGTAGGGGTGGGAGAAGGCAACTCCAGTTCAGAATCTGGGCAGACCTGGGAAGATGGTGGCCTTTGGAACACCAGAGAATGAGGAGAGAGATGAGGGAAAGAAAGTTGTGGGATAAAGGACAAAAATTCCCCAAATCCCAGAACATTCTTAAGTAAATGATGTTGTGTGGGCAGCTGGCCAGGAAGATGAGCAGAAAACACAAGGAAATGAGTTAGAGTCCCCATCAGTCATTTTGTCTGGGTTTCTGCAGCAATATTCCTTTTTAGGCCCCTGCACCCAAAGTCTAACAGCTCAGCAAAGCTGCCCTGAGCCCAGCTCAGAATCATCCAGCCTAGATGTTTTTGTCCCACACAGAGGATTTTGTTCTTAAACTCAGATAATGTAAACATTCCAAAGAAAGGAAAGACCCAAGGAACTTAACATCATGGGCCTTCCATGTTGGAAGTAGCTCTTAGACCCAGGCAAGAGAGGCCCCTGCCCTGCTCTCCTCAGGCCATGCCGCTCACATGTGAGGACAGGTCTGTGGGGTCAAGAGGATGCATCTGTGCCCACCTTTTTAGACCATACAGCCCCGAGCTGCTCCCAGGGCCTGTATAGGCCTCTTCCTGATCTATTCTTCCAGGGGTATGCATACTCCTGTGTAGGGTGGCCAAGAGGCAGCTCTTTGGAGACAGTGGGTGGAGCCTGGACATTCAGACTGGAGTGTCCACACACACTCATGGGTACAGGACCAATCTGTGGCGGAAAGAGGAGGGCGTGGGCAGCTGGGCCAGCCATCACCATGCTGTCACATTTTAACGTGGAGTTCCAAGGAGTCTTGGAATTCTAAAATGGAACCTAGTCATCCATCCAGATGTTATAAAAGTATATTTATCAAGGTAGGAAGATAGAACATTTTTTATTTCACAGGTGCTAGCTTGAGTTTTAACTTTTAAATATTTAGACATATGGTCTGCAGCCTCCATTTGTCATCTTGCCCTGGGCCCAGCAAATGTTAGGAACAAGACCTTGGATAAGAAGAACCATGAGAGACGATGGACTCTGAAAAACAAACTGAGGGTTCTAGAGGGGAGGGGGTTGGGAGGATGGGTTAGCCTGGTGATGGGTATTGAGGAGGGCACGTTCTGCATGGAGCACTGGGTGTTATGCACAAACAATGAATCATGGAACACTATATCTAAAACTAATGATGTAATGTATGGGGATTAACATAACAATAAAAAAATTAAAAAAAAAAAAAGGAACAAGACCTTGGATAAATGGAAGTCATCTTCTCCATCCATCCCACCAAATGGTTAAAAACCTCCAATTGTGATTGACGCTGGCCTCACTGTCTCCTCCTGAATCCTCCTCCCCTTTGTCTCTGCAGTTTCTCACCGTTAAAAAATGCTCCTTTATTTTGAGTCAAAGTTGGTCTTCCTGTTCCCAAAACAGTACTTAGTAGTAATAATTGAATATTGAATTGAGCAATAGAATGAAGAAGTTAATGCGCTTTGGCTCCTGAGGACCAGGGTCCAAGTCCTGACTCTCCCACTTACTAGATGTGTGACTTTGGGCAAGTTTCTTAATCTCTTTGACCTTCAGTTTCCTCACCTGTAAAATGGAAATAATAAGTTCCACTTCTAAGCATTTTTTTGTGAGTAATAAATAGCTATGGTAGACATTATTCATTCTTTTTTTAATTGAGGCATAATTAACATGTAACATTATATTAGTTTCAGGTGTACAACATAATGATTTGATATTTATAAATATGAAATGGATATATATACAATCACCACAATAAATCTGGTTAACACCTGTCACTATACATCGTTAGAAATTTTTAAAAAATAAATAACAATGACTTTAATGTTATTGTTTAGGGTTTTTATTTATTTTTTTAGAGAGAGTGAGAGCATGGTGGAGGGGTTGTGGAGGGAGAAGCAGAGAATCTTAAGCAGGCTCAACGCCCAGCACTGAGCTCAACATGGGGCTCCATCTCACATCCCTGAGCCGAATCAAGAGTTGGATGCTTAACTGACTGAGCCACCCAGGTGCCCGTATGTGGGGTTTTACAAATAGAACTCCATCAAAGCTTGGCCATGATTCCCCTGAAAACATGACTGCAGAAAAAGTTTTTTCTTGTGATGAGAACTTAAAATCTATTCTCTTAGCAATTTTCAAATATGCAATACATTTTTAACTACAGTCACCATGCTGTATGTTACACCCCTGTGACTTATTTATTTTATAACTAGAAGTTTGTAGCTTTTGACTCCCTTCACCCATTTCACCCACTTCCTATCACCCTATCAGCCTGCTGGCAACTACCAATCTTTTCTCTGTATCTCTGAGAAGAAATTGTTCATTACTGATGTCATATATAGAAGGCCCAGTCCCAGTGAGGAGGGACATAATTAGTGCCAATAAATAGTGGCCTGCTTATTGTTTCTTGGGTGTTTTCATACTTTTTCCTCTATGGCAGAAAGACGTTAGCATTTGACACAGCAAGACTTGAGAACCAGTCTGCAACACCACTTTCAAGTTGTGTGATCTTAGACAAGTCATCTGTTTTCTTGGAGCCTCAGTTACTTCCTCAGTAAAATGGAGGTGATGATCCTCATCACCTCATAGAGCTCTTATATGAAAAACTCCTACGGAAACATCATTTACTCATTTATTCTTGTAATTTATTCATGTAAACATGCATGAAAGGTCTACTCTGTATTAGGTGCTGAAATACAAAAATGTGTTCAGACTTCAGTGGATGAGACAAAGAGATAATATTTTTAAAAAAGACTACAGTGGGATAGGTGCTGGCAGCTTGAAGGATGACTGACTTTGCCTCGGGAAGGTTTTATAGAGGAAGTGGAACTTGATTGAAGTGGAGGCCCTGGGGAAGGGAATAGCGTGAAAAAGAAAGCATGGAGTCACACACTTTTAAGGACCAGAAATACAGAATATAACAAATCCTTCTTTCAAGTGACGGGTCTTCAGATATCAGACAGAAGTGATCATAGCCTCCCCTCCCATTCTTTATCCAACATCTTTAGATAGACTCAACAAAATTGATTGCTCACCTGATTGGCTGTGAGTCTCCCCAGCCCCTCTCTGGGTAGGGTCCATTCTCTATATGCCCCAATGACAGGAGATAGTCAAAGGTCTACATATATCATGTACTTTACCATAGCCACTTTGTTAGTGATGGCATAATTAAAACCTTTTTAAAAAGCTGTTTATGCTTTATTTGTAAAATTCCAAGAGTCTATAAACTACACTACAAATTGGAAGGCTCATCATGCATTCACATAGTGATGTATGGGCTTGTCTCATCACACAGAAAAAGTATGTGTGTGAAGAAAGTGTGGGGTATAGAAAAGAGAAAAATAACGTGTAAATGCTCACACAGAGATTCTGTGGGCTCCTGGCTTAGTTCTATTAGGGGACAATGAAAACGTCGGCTCTAGATGGTGTCCTATTAAATCTTAAGGGATTCTGGTGAGCTAGGTCAGAGACTAGTATTTCAGGTATAATTTCACAGCTCTCTTAGGCTCAAAGTTCTCAGAACTGGCTTTGATGGAACTGGGTACTTTTCCATGATCGTAAATTAAAAGGAAAGGTAAAATGAACATAAGGAAAATTCCCCTAGAAGGAAACAACAGCCCAGCCACAGGAGCTGGAGGCCACAATGCCATACTGGACATTTGGCAAATGGCAGGGCCCCACCACACACTAGGTGGCTATTGTTGGCCCTGGGCTTTCTGACTTAGCACAGGTGTCCTTTCTCACTGTTTTATATGGGGCATAATTTGTGTGACTGCAGTCACCTTAAAGTCCCATCTTTGGATGAAAAGGAGGCTGGTCCCCCAAGGGGACACCAGGACCAGTCCTGACAGCTTCATCTGTGGTGGCCACAGTCAGCATTTCTCAAGGGAGCAGGAGGCCATTGTGGGCCAGTTCATACCGAGGACATCAGCTGTCCTTGCTCTCACACTCATGGCCACCTTCTGCTTCTGCTCAGCCCAATGGCAGCACTGTAGCTGCTGATCCATCCCATAAGCTCAGGGCCTTTTCCTCGTTGTGATCTGTGAGAGAATTAAAGGAGGGAAGACACCTGGTTCCCACCATGAAAGGACTAGAACCCTTGGTCAGGGGTTCTCACACTTCACGGTAAAATAAAATACTTGAAATGAGGATGACTGTCCTGTTTTATGACAACAATTCCAACATTATTAACAGTGCCCTCTTTTACTCAAAAATGTCACAGTTTGGGCAATAAATTGTATATTACCCTACTTAAAATTCATATTGCCAGGCCCCATCCACAGAATGTGGTTTACTAGGTTTAGGGGTTCTTAGGAATCTGGATTTTAAATGAGCATAGTAGGCATTTCTGTTGCAGGTGGTGGATGGGCATGCTTTAAGAAGTTCTAACAGTGAGGTAAAACCTAGTAGACCAAAAATCATTAATAATAATTCTAATTAAAAAAAAAATAGAGAGGAACTACAAAAACAGCAGAAGGCAATTAACAATATGTCAATAAAAACATACCTATCAATAATTACTTTAAATGTAAATGGACTAAATTCTCCAATCAAAAGACATAGAGAGGCTGAATGTATTTAAAAAATCAAGACCCATCTATATGCTGCCTATAAAAGACTTAGTTTAGTTTAAAATAAGGACACACACAATGAAACTGAAGGGTTGGAAAAAGATATTCCATGTTACTGGAACCAAAAGAAAGCTGGAGTAGCTATACTTATATCAAACAAACTAGACTTTAAAAGGAAGACTGTAGTAAGAGACAAAGAAGGGCATGACATAATGATAAAGGGTCAATCCAGCAAGAGGATATAACATTTGCAAATGTTTATGCATCCAACATAGGAGCACCTAAATGTGTAAAGCAAATATTAACAGATCTAAAGAGAATTAGGCAGCAATACAATATTAGTAGGGGACTTTAATATTCCACTTACATCAATGGATAGATCACCCAGACAGAAAATCAATAAGGAAACATTGGCCTTAAATAATACATTAGGGGCGCCTGGGTGGCTCAGTCGTTGAGCGTCTGCCTTCGGCTCAGGTCATGATCGCAGGGTCCTGGGATCGAGCCCCGCATCGGGCTCCCTGCTCCGCGGGAAGCCTGCTTCTCCCTCTCCCACTCCCCCTGCTTGTGTTCCTTCTCTCGCTGTGTCTCTCTCTGTCAAATAAATAAATAAAATCTTTAAAAAAAAAAAAATAAATAAAATAAATAAATAAATAAATAAATAAATAATACATTAAAGTAGATGGACTTAGTACATAAATACAGAACTTTCCATCTAAAAGCAATAGAATACACACTTTTCTCTAGTGCAAATGGAACATCTTCTCAGATCATACATTAGGCCAAAAAACAAGTCTTAATAAATTTAGGAGGATTGAAATATCAAGTATCTTTTCCAATCACAATGGTATGAAACTAGAAATTAATTACACAAATAAAACTGGAAAATTCACAAACATTTAGAGATTAAACAACATGTTACTGAACAACCAACAGGTCAAAATAGAAATCAAAGAAAAAGAAAAAATACCTTGATACAAATGAAAATTGAAGTGTAACATGCCAAAATCTTTGGGATGCAGCAAAAGCAGTTGTAAGGGAAAAGTTCATAGTGATAAATGCCTACCTCAAGAAACAAGAAAAGTCTCAAATAAACAACCTAACTTTATACCTCAAGGAATAAGAAAAAGAAGAACAAACGAAGCCCAAAGTTAGGAGAAGGAATAAAGATTACAGCAGAAATAAATGAAACAGAGACTAAAAAGACAATAGAAAAGATCAATGAAACTATAGCTGATTCTTTGAGAAAATAAATGAAACTGACAAACTTTTAGCTAGATTCACCAAGAAAAAAGGGGACTCAAAAAAATCAGAAATGAAAGAGATAATTACAACTGATACCACAGAAATACAAAGGATCATAAGAGACTACTATGAGGGGCGCCTGGGTGGCTCAGTTTGTTGGGCGGCTGCCTTCGGCTCGGGTCATGATCCTGGACTCCCGGGATAGAGTCCCGCATCAGGCTCCCTGCTCGGTGGGGAGTCTGCTTCTCCCTCTGACTCTACCCCTTCTTGTGCTCTCTCTTTCACTCTCTCTCTCTCTCAAATAAAATAAAATTAAAAAAAAAAAAAAAAAAAAAAGAGACTACTATGAACAATATATACCAACAAATTGGACAACCAACAAGAAATGGATAAATTCCTAGAAAACTATAATCTGCTAAGACTGAGTCATGATGGAATTGAAAATCTAAACAGACTGATTACTAGTAAGGAGATTGAATCAATAATCAAAATTTCCCCAAAAAACAAAAGTCTAGGGCCAGATAACTTCACTGGTAAATTCTACCAAACATTCAAAGAAGACTTAAGACCAATTCCTTTCAAATTTCAAAAAAATAGAAGAGGAGGGAGCTCTTCCCAACTCATTTAATGGGACAGATTACCCTGATACCAAAACCGGACAAGGATGCCCTGAGAAAAAAATTATAGGCTGATATCCCTGATGAACATAGTTGTAAAAATTCCCAACAAAATATTAGCAACCCAAATTCAATAAAACATTAAAAGGATCATGGTATATGGTATGAAACTAGAAATTAATTAGAGATTGTGCTCTTGGTATCATATTCAAAAAATCAAGATATGCTCGATATCATTAATTATCAGGGAAATGTGAATCAAAACCACAATGAGATATCACCTCACACCTATTAGAATGGCTATTATAAAAAAGACAAGAAATAACAAGTGCTGGTGAGGATGTGGAGAAGAGAGAACCCTTGTGCACTGTTGGTGGGAATGTAAATTGGTGCAGTCACTGTGGAAAAGTGTGGATCCTCAAAATGTTAAATATAGAAATACCATATGATCCAGCAATTCCACTTCTGGGTGTTTATCTGATGAAAATGAAAACACTAACTTGAAAAGATACCAGCACTCCCATGTTCACTGCAGCATATTTACAATAGCCAAGATATGGAAACAACCTCATTGTCCATTGATGGATGAATGCATGAAAAAATTGTGGTATACATATTTAAGGAAATATTATGTAGATATGTAAATATATAAAAATATAAAAAAAGTGAAATCATTTGCAACAACATGGACCTTGAGGGTATGATGTTAAGTGAAATAAGACAGAAAGACAAATACTGTATGATCTGTCTTATATGTGATATCTTAACAAACAAATAAACCCTCCAAAACAAGCATGTAGATATGGAAAACAGATTAGTAGTTGCCAGAGGTGGGTGATGGGGGGTGGTGGTGGCAGGAATGGGTGAAAAAAAATTTTAATTTAAATAAATTGAATAATTTGTAACAAAAAGCATATTTTGCAAAGAATTTAACTAATTAAAAAACAGTAATTCCTTGCTTTTGTGAAGGGCTTATATGGTTCACAAAGTCTCTATGTGAGACTTTGATTTAACAAATACGAGTACCCATGATGTACAGAGCCCTTTGCTAGATGCTGTGGGAGATACAAGATAAATAAGACAGGTCCCTGCATCAGAGGAGTTTATGTCTGGAAAGGAATTCAGACAGATATTACATGAAGTTGAACTCAGGATAACAAAGAAATGTCAAAGGGGGACATTTACAGAACAGTGTAATCATGTAAGTAGGAAAAGCATTGCCATAAGGAAATGGAAAGTGGGAATTCAGAGGGGCTAAGTGACTTGTCTAAAGTTCCACTGACCAGGAACTGAACTTGGGCCCTCTAGCACCAAGGCCTGGGCTTCTTCCCCACAAACTCAGCACGGAAACATGTAACCATAGACATCATCCTGCACCCTCCAAGAGAAGCATGCACATGAGAGTGGTAGGAAAGGGGCATGGAGGAGGGACATTAGAGTAACTAGAATTACTGAAAAGCAAATAAGAATTCATCTAAAGAGGATTTATAGAACAACAAAAAGAATTTATAAGACTTTATTATAAAACAGCATTAGAGAAAGTGATAAAAATAAAGGAAAAATCATGTACAATCCTTATACATCATTTCTACCCCCAGCTCAATGCCATATAGTCTATTCTTTTCTTCATTTATATTCTATGTTTTGCCTGATTGTGATCATATTTTACATGAATTTATGTCCAAGTTTATCCTCTTAAATGCTTTTCCATGTTAGGATAAAGTGTTCATAATTATAACTCAATAACTACACAATGTTTCATTGACTGTTATGCATAAACAAATAACTTCCTTATCACTAGATATTTAGCTTGTTTCCAGTTTTTTTCTCAATTATAAATAACACTACAAGTTAACTTTTTCTCTGATTCTAGCTTTTTCCTTATTTTGGATCATTTCCTTCTGGATATATTTCCAGAAACGGGAATATTGGGTCAAACAATATGAACACTTTTAGGTGTTAATCTCATACACCAACTTTTTAAAAAAAGATTTTATTTATTTATTTGAGAGAGAGGGAGTGAGTGAGAGAGAGAGAAAGAGAGTGCACAAGCAGGGAGAGGGGCAGAGGGAGAAGAAGAAGACTCCCTACTGAGCAGGGAGCCTGACTTGGGGCTTGATCCCAGGATGCTGGGATCATGACCTGAGTGGAAGGCAGACGCTTAACCAACTGAGCCACCCAGGTGCCCTCATACACCAACTTTTAATGCAAATAGAATCTTACTCTATCTTATTTTCTTTAACAACTCCATGGGAGAACTTTAATTCATTTAAGTTTTGCTCTACTGATGGCTATTTATCAAGTTTTTGCAGTTACAAATAATACTATAAGGAATGTACTTGTACCTGTATTCTGTGCACATGTGTATTTCTATGGATGGGCTCTTTAGAAGTAGAATTGGCTGGGGCAAAGTGTATGTGCCTTTCAAATTTTGGCACATATTATTGAATTGCCCTCAAATTGGCTCTGCTAGTTTATACCCCACCAACAAGTGCATGTAAGGGCCGGTACCCCCCTACCTTCAACAACACTGCATATTATCAAGCCTTTCACATTTTAGGCAATCAGATGGGCAAATAATGCTACTTCATTATTGTTTCAATTTACATTTCCTGATTACTAGGAAGATGAACAATAAGTCATTGACTTTTGGGTTTAGTGGCTGTCCATCTCTCCTGATCACTAGGGTACTCCTTTGTTTATCTAACTTTAGTGTCTGTTCTGGGAGTTTCCTGAGGTGAAATTCCTCCTTTGGAGAGCCTTAAACTTAAGCTTTATCCCACAGGCAAATGCCCAAGTCATCAGCCCAGGCAGTAGGGGGAGAGGTCGGCTCAGCTAGTTTGTCTGAAGGCCCAAGTTTGAGGGCTAAAGCTATCTTCTTTCCCAAGGTCCAACGCCTCTGATATTGGGATTATGCCAGAGCTCTGGTAGGAAAACCACTTGGTTTGGATGTCCTCTTTGCCATCTGTTAGGGGGTCATGGGTTGTTGGGGTTCACCATCAATCTGCTCCCATCAGCTTCATCTCATCCAGAAATTCGCAATTGGAGGCACACCATTCTGGTTTCCCAGTGCTGCTATTAAGGTTAATTTTTCATATGTCTTCTATTATTTCAATGAGACGTTGGGAGGTAGGAAAGATACAGACTTTTGCTCAGCCGTTTAGAGCTAGAAGCCTTTGTTATGTACATTTCTAAAAGAAATATTGCTGCATATTTTCCTATGGAGTTTTACAAATTTTCATCCAGCAATATAGAGTATTAAATCCCAATCTAATCAGCACTAGGTATTATAATTTCCCCTAATTTAGTAGAAGGAAGAAGTATGTCACACTTTGCATTTCTTTGACTAGTAGTGAAATTGGATATTTCTACATATGGTTATTAATTTACTTTATCCTTTGTAAACTTCCATTTCTGTGCTTTGGTCATTTACCTATTTGATCTTAATATATTCCTTTATCATCAAAATATGCTCTCATATTTACTGTAGTTACTTTCCCAATTTATTATTTATCTTTTCATCAATTTTTATTCTGAGTTCTTTCATATGTAAGTGTGAATTTTGAATGTAGTCAGGTTTTTCTTCTTGCCTATAACTTGGATGACCCACTTCACCAGTTTGGGGTACAAGTGAGTTCATAACTCTTATTTCTCTGATTAACTGCTCAACCCTCAAATGTTCTTATTGGCTGAAAGTTCCATATCTCCTTCTTGAGACCTCTCTTGCCTTCCTCCCTCAAGCCTTAAGGGTCTTACTCAACCCAGAGGAGGCTACTCCTGTTTCTAGGTATAAGATCAAGAAAGAAACAAGAAATTCTGGTGAGTCTTCTTGCATTGATTGATGCTACATGATGTAATACTGAATGCTAGCTCTGCGTTGTCCATTGGACATGTATGTCCACGGCTGTGGCAAAGTCCTCCCTGCTGATGTGGTGAACAGGCCATGGTCCCAATTTAAATATCTCTTGGTTCCCATCCAGCCATTGTCCCCCAAAGCCTCATACTATGCTAAGGCAGCTGGATAAGGAGAGGCTTCTGACCTGAGCCAGGTGACATTTCAGGATGAGCAATTTCCCCACAACTGTTAAGCTGTTGTGTTAAGCCTGAATCCTTCACAGATACCCACTGCCTGCCCCCCCCGCCCCCCCCCCTGCAGTTCTTTACTTCCAGCAGACCTTGGTCAGGGCCACTCCACAGGATTCCTTAACTTCAAATCTTGGGGAGAAGGAGATAAAGTCTTGGTTTCTTCCCTCTCAGAAGAATCTTGGGATCCTTATGCAAATTCATATCTTAAGTTTTCAGCTGTGGCCTCATGAAAAGAGGTACAGTTTTCATCAAACTGCAAAAGGTTTGGGTTACCTTTCCTGGAGGTCAGTGGATGCCTATTCATTTGGTTGGGTTGCAAAAAACAGACGTCACTCTACCTATTTTATTGAAGATTTTATTTTTATTTTATTTGAGAGAGAGAGTACAGAGGGACAGTGAGAGGGAGAAGCAGATTCCCCGCTAAGTAGAGAGCCTGACATGGAGCTCAATCCCAGAACCCCGGGATCAGGACCTGAGCTGAAGGCAGACACTTAACCGTCTGAGCCACCCAGGCATCCCACTCTATCTTTTAAAATTCTTTTTCTTTTTCTAGTTGTCTTTATTTTGGTTTATTTCATTTCAGCTGTCTCCAGAGAGGTGTATTTAATACAGGGGATTAGGTGCTTACAAATCACTGGAAGATCTAAGGGGCAGGTCACCTATAGGGGACTCCTGGGACAACAGCACCATGTCAGGAAGCTGAGGGATCATGAAGCTGAGACAGTAGCTGCTGGCCATAGCTGTACGTGGCCTTAGCTGTAATCCAGAGGTCAGGAGGCTGCCGCCACAGCTGTTGGCTTCCGGGCCACACAGGTCCTGCTGGATCCACCACTGCAAAAAATAGACACCACTAGCCCTGCCTCTTGAGAGACACTGAGACCTCTGATAACCCTGCTCCAGAAAACTCCATGTCTAATAAGCCCACTTGCCAGCAGAGCAGCAGAAAAGCAGCTTCTGCTTTACTTCCACTTCCCAAATCTCATGCGAGTGCATCTGATTGGCTACACTTACATCATGTCCAGAACCCTAGATACGAAGGAGTCTGGAAAATGTCACTTTTAGCATTCCGGCCTTGGCCTTGCAATAGGACGGGCAAGAAGGAGGATAGGATAGATGTTGCACCCCATCTACCACACCAGTCATTTGTATTTATGTGACAAAAAGAGGCTATTTAAGTGATTTCCCCACTAGGAAAGAAAATCTGCTGCGAAGTGACCATCCCTATCTATGGACAGATAAGCATCAGGCATAACTTTCAGAGTCTCACATAACCCAGCAATACCTTACACATCTAAACTTAACATCCCTCCTCTAAAGTCTTTAAAATATTCTATTAGAATGGATGATTACTGGGTGAAATAGTAGATGTGCGTGGTTAGGGGGAAGTATTCCAAGAGGAAAGAAGGGTCTATGACCATAGCTGAGGCCTGGTCCCCCAGCTGCTGTGGATTTACTGTCAAGCAAAGGGGCAAAGTCAGCGCAGTGAATCAGCACCAATCAGTTCGAACCCAGAGTGCCCTGTTCAGATCCTTGGCTCCGCATCTTCTGAAGGATGTAGACAAATTGGAGCTCATTCTGAAGATGGAGACAAGGATGGTGAAAAACTGGTAGCCATGCCACTTGGGGAAAAGTAGAAGGAAATGAGAACATTTAGCCTGAAGAAAAAAGAAAACAGGGAGAGAGATTCTTTCGTTCATTCAATCAGTGAGTGTTTACTGAGTCCTCTTTGTTCTAGGCACTCTGTGAAGCAGATACCGAGGTAAAAACAAAATTCCTGCTTGCACTTGGGCTGGCAGTTTAGCAAAGGAGGCAGATTTTTTGACAATTAATAACAATGATAAATTATGAATTATAAATCATGCCAGTGCTGCAAAGGAGGTTTCCATAAGGTAGAGAATAAGAAGGGCTTACAATCTGCCTAGAGGAGTCAAGGAGGGGGTTCTTGAGCCGATTCCTAAAGGAGTAATAGAAATTTGCCAAATAAATCAGGGTGGAGAAGGTGGCCTAGGAAGATGGAACAGTATGTATAAGGATGGAGAGATAGGAGAGAGAATGGCTTACCTAGGAAACGACATACATTTTTGGTATTCTTGGAGCAAAAGTGCAAAGAGGTAATGCCAAGGAAAAAAGATAGACCAGAAGTTAGGGACTGGGCTCCTCCTTCCTCCTGGGCACATAGCCCCTTTGTGCCTCCCAGCCTCCCATGTGGTTGGTCATGGCCTGTCAATGGCATGTGAGTGGGAGTGACATGCCCCCGCCTTCCCGGTCTGGCCCACCAAACCCTTCCTGCAGTGATCGCCCACTCTTCCTCCGTCTGGATGGCTACAGGCAGTCACTACATGGGAGGACCCTGAGTCCCTACATTACCATGTGCAAGGCCCAGGTCCCAGATTTGGAGATTTCTCTGTCCCAGCAGCTAGCAGAGCATGAAGGGCCTTGTACACCAAGCTGTCTGTCTTGAGATGTTGAAAAAGCTGCCTTTTGAAGAGAAAGAAATCTGTCATAAATGACCCTTGGGGGTAAACCAGCTGGAACAAGTGACAGTTACAGACAGGCAACTTTCAGCTCATCTTCTTTTATCTGTTACCCAAATGTTGTCTTTCTTCCTCTCCCCTCTCCATCCACCTCCTCCAGAAAATTTAATAAATACAGAAGCTGGCCACATCTGATCACAAGGCCACCACTAGCATCAGCATCTCCTCATGGTACGCTACTGCTCTTCCTCTCCCTGCTATTCTCAGCTGCTCCATTTCAGTGGCTCTTCCCCCCGGACTCTGGGGTCGCTGGCCTTCTCATGCTGTGCTGCCTCTGCTACATTAGTCTCCATGCAATAGTGGGGTGGAGAACGAATGCACCCTTCCCGTTCGTGGCTCATCCCTCTGACCACCCCGCCCCCAAGGCTCGAGTGTGTAACACATTTGATAGGCAGGTTGGAAATAATTAGAGGCGAGGCTTCTGCAGGGAGGAGGAAATTTAAATGGATATTGAGTCTGGCCGGTTCAATACTGTAATCTAAAGGGACAGAAAGCAAGTTATTTCTCCATTCTTCCTCTTCTGTCTCTCTTTCTCAGAGGGGACCATTCTTCAGTCTGTGACTCAGAGAGTGTGGTCGTTCCTTCGGGTCTGTTCCCCTTTCCCTCTGTGGCAATGCAAGGACACAGTATGCCAGCAGTTTATTTCACAGAGTCTGAGCGAGTCGGTGTTGAATTCCATCGGGCATTTGGGACAGAGCAGTCATAATTGGGCTTTGGCATTCCATATCTCTCTGGCTCTCTCTCTGGCTCTCTCAGGCAACACCATGTGCAGAGATGCCTACTGCAGTTCTCCAGAGGGTTAGTGTTGGTTCAAACGTGTGCATGCACACACACACACTCATACCACATACCTTCCAAGGTCACATCATTCTCAGAGACAGTTCAGTCTATACTCAAATTAAGAAAGAAAAATATTTTCTTAAACACGGCATCACCCATAAAAATTCCCCTGTCTACAATATTCCCCTGTCTACAAAACAATCCCGTTTTACAATATTACCCAGAGCAGCCCTGATTTGGGGCTGGGTGTCCTCCCCTGGTGGCCTTCTGTAAGGGGGAAGCAAGCAGCCCCCCCGGCCCTCACCCATGGCCCCTCGCTCTCTCAAGGGGACTGTGTCCCACATCCTCCCCTCGCACTGGCCTGGATAGTGGAGTTTGAAAGCGGACTGGACCAGCTCTTCCTGCCGTTGATAAGAAACAGTGAGGGTACAGGCTTCAGGAGCTTTTCCCTTTTGCTCATTTACAGATGACACAGTCGGTGCTCCTCTGGTGGAAAAGCCCTAGAACAGAGCCCCCATCTCTTTTCTCATCATAGTCCCTCCACGACAATCTTCCCTACCTTGACTTCCTGTTCCGAGGCCCTGAGCCATCATGTAAGAAGCTGTAGCCCAAGAGCCAGCAGCAAAGGAGCTAGTGGCCTTGGGAAAGTCTGAACTCACATGCCATCTGGCAGAGTTCTGCTGGGGTTCAAGCAGACCTATAAGCTTGAGCTCCAGGGGAGGCCTCGAGGGTGCAGCTTACATGGTGTGTTCAATGTGGAAAGATTCATCAAGGTGCTTATTTATGACTTGTGCACTTTCTGTATGTTGCATTTCAATAAAAAGTTAAAATATAGTCTTACCAGCTATTAAAATTTATTATGAGGCAACTTAATAAAGACAGTAGGGTTTATTAATAATTGTAGGTAGA
This sequence comes from Phoca vitulina, assembly GCF_004348235.1. Classification (NCBI taxonomy): domain Eukaryota; kingdom Metazoa; phylum Chordata; class Mammalia; order Carnivora; family Phocidae; genus Phoca; species Phoca vitulina. Next base: position 13,766,405 of record NW_022589774.1, on the reverse strand, counting down.
TAGGTAAGTAGAACTAAATAGCAGATTCACATATAGATCTGTATATAAATAAATCTAAAATTAATATGTACGTAATATGTGCGTAAAGATGAACCTAAGAAAATTAGGTTCAACTGGCAGAATTGATTCTCTGTCTAAAAAAAAATACTAGAACTGAAACCTTTAGAGTATAAAACCAGACCCATGCTGGATGAACAATTACATTTAAAAAATGAGAAATCCCTGACATAAACTTGTGTGCAAGAAAACTTCCTAAGCAAAGTAGGAAAGAAAAAGTGATAAAAGATTTAACTCCCTAAAAATTTTAAACTTTTGTATGGAAAAGGAGTCCATAGTAGGACAAATCTTTACAGTATTTATGACACCATAAGTATTATGGTTTGCTTAATTGGTAATTTTCAAAGAAATTGATTTTAAAAAGCACAAAATAACAAGTAGGAAAATGTATGAAATTAAGAAGTGATCACTCACATAGGAGGAGGTCTTTTTAAAATATCCCCTTTGGGGGTTAAAAAATGTCAGAGACCCAGATGTGTGCTGTTGTCTTGGCCACAGGTCAATGGGGACGGTCAGCTCATCCCAGAGGGGTCACCTGCTGGGAACATTTTGAGGAGCTGTTTATCATTCCTGTTTCCTACCAAATCCCTGACTTCTTTGTGTCTTTTTACTTTCTTCCCTCTGTTTGGCTTATTTTTGCTTGTGGAAATGACATCTTGTCTTGACCACGCATAGCTGATTTAAATTTAATGATTCTTCCTTCCTCTACCTGTAGGTCCCAAGACAGGAGTCTCCCTCCCTCCCTCCTCCCCTCCCTTCTTCCTTTCCTTCTTTCCTTTCTATTTTTATTTTTATTTTTAGAGAGCTGCCGTCTTCTTAGCCATCCCGTTCCTCTTTTATAGTCTTTCTGTACATCATCTCACTCGGTGGTCCTTAAGCTCTCTGGTCACAGAGCTCTCTGATATCTGAGGAAAGCTCCATACTGCTGCTCCAGAAGCAAGCACGTACACACACACACACACACACACACACACACACACACCCAAGCTTAACATTTTGGAAGTTTGTAAATGCTTTTCGACTTTACCAAAGTGGCACTGATTTAACTAAATTGCTACTGATCATTTTTCTTTAGACAAATCATCTTCCTTTATGATTATAACCCACAACAGAAAAGAAAAATTTACCCCATAGTCTCAGTCCCTTCAAGGAGTCTCATCCCAGGAAATTCCAATCCAATATGCAAAAAAAAAACATATTTGGAAAGCAATTTAAATCTTGATTGCTCATTTTGGGAAGATCCCCATGGGAGAAAGTATATTCATAATATATAAAAAAACTTTAAAATATCCTCTATCCCCATCTCCATCTCTCCCAGTATCTCATGCACATGGTGGCCACCTTGAGCCTCCTCTTCTCTCTGTCTTTCCAGAATGCTTTTCAAATGCCTTTCATGCTGGCTCTTGGATTTTCTCCTCCTCTCCTCTCATTGTCCAAGTGTATTCAGGTCGGCACTCTGACCTTTCTAGCTCACATAAATTCAAACAGCATGGGACCTCCCAGCCTCTCTTTTACCCCAAATCTGCCCACTCCAGCAGATGAGCTGGTAGACACAGTTTACCAGAAAGCAGAGGAGAGAACCTATGAACATTCTACCTTAACATGTTTTCCTATTACACAAAAGAAGTGTAAAGGTGCTCTTCTTAATCTTCCTAACCTGTTTTCTGGCTGATCTGGATCAGCCTGTTACGGAAGCTCCCCCAATGGGTAAGGTGGCCACGTGCAGTCCCCACCCCACCCCTGCCTCAGCCCTTGGGTGCCAGTGGATGAAATTGGGCTCCTGTCCTTAATCTCTATTTCTGGGGGAAGAGTTAAAAGCTGCAGTGTAGAATCTATGAAAGCCTCCTCGACCCCATCTGCAAGGTGCAAAGGGATAAAGATTCAGCTGAAAGAAGCATCACAAGACCACCACTACCAGAGAAATCTGAGTATGTCATTCAGACAGAAATACGATTCATTGAGATACAGATGCTGTTTCCTTAGTTTTACTCCCTCTACAATATTGACTCTGATAGTTAAGCAGGTCGGTTTCTAGAGGAGTTTAACTTGGCCCTTCACAAAGACACCCAAAGAATTAGTTGAGAAGTACTAGACCCAAAACGTGGAGGAGGAACCATATATATTGTGGTGAGCCATGGCCTTGAGGATGAGACACGTCTGGACGTGAACTCCCCATTCCTGCTCACTGAGTCGGGGTTAGAGGGGGAAGCTCCAGTCCGTGTGGCCGAGGGGATGGTTTTGTTCTGATCCAGTCGCGTGCCTTCCTTGCAGATTCTGCCGGCCCTCTGGGCTGGGCTTGCCCATGGGGTCCTGCCCGGGGTCCTTGCTGAAGCCCTTGGTTTGGGCTCCCGTGGGTTCCCCAGCAAAGGCCTGCCGCCTCCCTCACCGGCTCACCTTGCTCCTGGACTTCTGAGAATCCTCCTCGGGCCTCTCTTGCCCATTTTAGAATGTTTTCTCTGAAATGATTAAAGATTCTGAATACATTCTGCTGCCTTTTTTAAAGGTCCCTAAACCCAGAAGCCACCCCGTTCCTCCCCAGATGTCCCACCCTCCTCCTGCCCTCAGTCTGGCCCCGTCAGACTCAGCTGGTATAGGAAGAGGCCCGGTCCCCTGAACCGGAGGGCAGGATAGGCCACCTGCTCTGTAATGCTCCCAAGCCTCCCTGTGGGACAGGAGTCAACAATTCCCCATTTCTGTTACACTTGCTTATGTCCTGTGAGATTTGTCTTGGATTTGGTCTGAATTTCCCTTGGTATAATCTTATACCTACTTCAACTCCTGGCCCCCTTGGAAAGCCTTGAGCAAGCCTCCCACTTCCTCCTGCCCTGCTTTGATGCCTCCGTCTGTGACCAGCCCTGTATAGGCTAGCTCCCTCCGGCTGCCTTTCCAGTCCCAATGCCATGCCCTCCTGATCACTGTCTGGCCTCGAAAACCAAGCTCCGCCTCCCTTGCGTGGCCTGTGCTCTTATGGGGATCTCTTCCAGCCCGCTGACATCTTGCTAGAGAGGAGAAACAAACCCTACAGATGCATCTGCCTTCCCTAACAAGCCGGCTTAGCGGGCATCGGGCTGGAGGCCTGCTGCCTGGGGGCCTCAGAACACCTTCCCAACAGCAGTAGACATCGAACACAGAAGGAGAGAAATCCAAGCCCGTGGTGCAGAACAATGCACCTCATGGAAAGGAAAAGCCAGTCCCTTCCCACGACACAGGCCATGGTGCCGCCTTCCCTCCTGCAAGTGGTGAGGCTGGGCAAGAGCATGGAATGTGGGGGGGGGAGGGCAGAAGAGGGGGGCACAGCGATGGGCCACCGTGCGTGTTCAGGAGCCACATCGTTCGTGGAAGAACGATGCAGGCAGGGCACTCCCACTCTCCCTGAATTAGCTGTGTGGATGGCTTTCCTGAACTTCATGTTTTCTAGAAAAGAAATCAAAAAAGGCCATGCCTGGAGATCAGACAAGATGAAACCCGGGAAAATTCTGGAAGCGGTAATGATCATTGTTTTGAAAGGCAGCAAGGGAAACAAAGCCAAGTCCAGGGTGAACCGCACCCTTAAGAAGTGTACCAGCCTCTGCTCCAGTCTCTCTGAAGCAGGGAGGGGAGATCTATATGGTCAGGGATCCTGATTCCAAAGCTGCAGAGAGAAGGGTCAGCTGTACAAAGTAGCCTCCGCCCATCGAAAATGACTCATAATTAAGTCCCACTGTGTCTATAAACTATGAGTGCAACTGGGGTTTGCAGGAGGCGAGCTCAGGGAATGCTGTGAGCTGGGACAGGTGGGACCCCTTCTGCGCCCACTGCTCTTCCGGGACCAGCGCAGTTTTAACCGAGGGACCATGCAGAGGGGTCCATCTTTGTGCCTCCCTAGACAGGGAAGAGGTGGGCTCAGCCTCATCTCTGAGAGAGGCATCGAGGATGCAGGTGACACCGTTGGGTCGGCCCTGGGCTGAGAGGAGCAGGGCCCCCCACCTTGGCTATTTATCTGTGGCAAATGTTTACTGATAACCCCAAACGCTGAACAAGCAGCTCTGCCTGCTCCAGGGAGTTTGCAGGCTCTGATAAGGACTGCAGTATGACCACAGGCCCTCCAACTAAGGGTTCTGGGACCATGTTCCCTACTGTTTACTATTCACCCACTCCCTGTAAGCTTCTTGAGGGTGCTCAGCCTCATCATCTTTGTGCTCCCGAGGTGGAGCTCAATGCCAGGCTCTGTGCTCAATAGTAGGTAAAGAATAAGCAAGGGGAATGACATAGGTTTTCCATGAGTATCATGTTGAGACACAAAGATCCCAGCAGGAATGCTAGTCAAGGTCATGATCAGGGATCTTAGGGACAAGTTGTATCTGAGAGGCAGGTCTGGGCCAGAACGGAAGAGAAAGACAAACTATTTTCACATGAGTTACCTGAGGCATAACTCATGTTGGAGCTGGGGTCGTGTGTTCTAAGGATCTAGATAGGACCTGCTCAAACCCCTGTCTGCTGAATTAGTCCTTATTGTGTCATCTGCATTCCACCGATGTGCACCCAGGTCTGAGCTCAGCCCCTTCATCTGATTGCCACAAATGAGAAAAAGATCATTCACATTTAGGAGTTACCAACAATTTGAGAGGACAACACAAAAAACATAGAGACCGCCCAGATCTTAAAAGCCGTTTGCACTAACTAACTGCTGGGATTTTTAACTGGCCAAGAGACTCAACAGAGCCTCCCCCACCCCAGTCTCAGCCAATTTTTCTGGATCCCTTTTCTTCCTTATCCCACCCTCTTTGGTCCACCTGCTACCATATACCTCAATAAACTCTTCTCATTCTGTTGTGTTGAGTGGTCCAGCTCTTACCAGATCTACTCCCAAACATTGGCATGGTGAAGTCATCAAGGGACAAGTGAGAATGAAGGGCTATCCCTTCTGTTGGTGGCACAGAGGACCACAGGGACCCTGAGTCCTTGGAACAACACCCACTCTCTCTAGAAGACGGCATAATTTAAAACAATATCCCCCTTCCCATCATCCTCCCCATGCAAGGAAAGGTGTGTCGTTTACCTTCCTTTTGCAGGTGAACCTCAAGGAGGTCATTATTTGTCCAAAGGCACCCAAGGTAGTATAGAAGATAGAACTTAAGCCCAAATCTTGGTGCTCCTAGCCTAGTGCTCCTCCCACTATCCACAGGAGATGAGCCCAGAATGCAAGGCTGTGTGTTAGGATAGCACCCTGCATACAAAACGACTTCCCAATTAGAGCTGGTCATTCCTGTGTCTAGAACGGGCAGAACACCAGGCAGCTGGAGTGGAGCTTTACGAAGACACAGGATTCCAAGTCTGTGCCCTCAGATGGTCTGTAATCGAATGAAGGAGGCAGAGTACACCCAAAGGACAGCAACGTATGAACAAATACAGTTACCTGGGGACAGAGAGGGAGGCTCAACAAAAATGTGCGGCATTAAGTACATCATGGAAGGCTTCCTGGAGGTGGTAACAGCCCCTTGCTTTCTTTTCTCTTTGTTCAAGTTGGACCTCAGGTGCAGAAGGTGAAGTTAATCATATTCCACACATTATCGCTTATCATGGGTCTGTGCCAGGCCCCTCTCTTGCTTTATATGCTTTTCTCTTTGCTCCTCTCCATGCCATTCTTCTCCTTCCATAGGCACCTATTCTAACATTTAATGTGACCCATTTTTTAGTATGTGTTCTTGAAAATGTGAATTATTGATCTGTACGCTTGCATTTTAAGTTTATGTAGGCAGTATGAGGCAGCTCACTGTTTTTGGCTTTTTGTTTGTTTGTTTTTTACTTAGCGCTGTGCTAAGATTTACCGCTGTTTCTCTGGTCCAGTGCTTTCGACAGTCGCATTATCTTGTGAGGTGGCATCTACCTGACTGCTTCTCCACTCCCCCATGATGATCACTGAGCTTGCTTCCAGTTCCCTGCACCATAAACAACACAGCAATGCACATCTTTCACACATGACCCCTTACGGATGTGTTGAGAAGTTTTGGGGACCTAGATTCGGGAGCAGAATTGCTTCTTGTGGGGGTATGTGTGGACTTAACATGACTATGGACACGGATCTCTCCCTCAGGGGCTGCTCTGGCTGTGCCCCCCCCAGCGCTGCCCCTAAATTCCTACGGCGGCTCCGACCCTGGACATGAGCCAGCTTTCTAATTTTTGCCAGTCCTACCAGCATAAAGTAAGAGCCGACTGTGGTGTCAGTTCGTATTCCTCAGATTAGCCGTGAGTTTGGGCGTCTCTTCGCTTTCCTGGTAGCCCCATGGCCCCTTACGACATGAAGTGTCCCTTTTTACCCTTGCCGATTTGCGAGGATTCCTTGTACATCCCCGAAGAGACCACTTTTCAACCAGTGTGAGTGTCTCTGCTGCCGTAGCTGCCCACGGGGGACAGAGGAACCCATCTGGCCGCTGTTCTTCACACCCTCCTCCCGGGGATATGGGCTTGGGGAGGGCCACGGGCACAATCAAAGTCCAAGGCACCCCTTCCTCCCCTCCCCTCTGCCGACCTGGACTGAGGATTGCAGGCTAGGAAGACTGGTAACAGACAAGAAGACCTGTCCCGGGTCTCCCCGGCTGCTAACCGGCTGTGTCAATTTCATGAGTTCATAAATGGTTGGAAGAGGCTTACCTGCCTGGGAAGAAATTGAGATCAGTGGTGCTTAGGCCCCACTCAATTAACCTGTGCTCCTCAGGGGGCTGCTCGGGGAGCAAGGGGCCAGCCGGTCGTTAATTCCTCGTTCTGCTGCCGGTCGTGGCTGTCTTGCCTGCCAGCGACCTGCAGGCAGGGAGAAGGTGGCCCCGCCTCAGTGAGCTGAAGTCACAGACCCCTGGCCTCGGGGGCAATGGGACCCTCGCTTCCCAATACATCCTATCTGGGTGGCCTTTCATTCCCCCCAGCCTCTCGGGGAAGAATGGCCTTTAAGATTCCCCATCCCTGACCTCTTTGGGCCTCCCTGTGTGGGGTTGCCACGTCCCTATGGTTCTCCTGCACTCCTCTCTTCCTCCTCCCTTCTGGCCCACTTGCCCCAAGGACACAGAATCCAGAGCCAGCGTTCTTGGCAGCAGATGATGCCCCAGGCTCTGAGAGGTCGCCTACCTCCCCTGCTGCCTACAGCCTGAGATCCTCTCAAAGACTTTCATTCCTATATCATTTCCTAAAAGGGGCCAGATGGTGAGACTCAGATTCTCGGGCCCCTCCTCTGGAGATGCTGCCTTGGTCGGTCTGGAGTCTCTGTTTTTTAACACCTGACTCGGGTGATCGTTACTGTCAAGATAATTTGGAAGACCCTGCTTCAGGGGACACCTTAGCACCTGGTGAAGTAAGTGTGGGAGAGACCACAGCCTAATGGCAGGGCCGGGACTGGGGCGGGGGGCCCCACTCCCAGTGCTCTGCTGCTCTGTCTCTTGCTGTGTGTGGTTAAGCCAGTCACATGTCCTCTCTGAACTTGGTTTCTTCATCTAGAAAAGAGATACTGGGCCAGATCTCTCAGAGTCCTTCCATTTCCACGGATCATTTTTCTCGAAGTAACTGGTAGGTTAAACAAACATATTGCATGATTTGTGCTTAACAAACAACTTTGATTCTTTTTTTCTCTCTTTGAGCATCCCTTTACTTTAGAATGTATTCAGTGGACGAAATCTTCCCCTGCCCCTAGATAAAAACTTGCGCCAGTCCCATTGCGTGTCACCCCCTCTGGGGTGACAGTCTGTGGTACCTCTCAGCTATGGCTACAGTCTCAACTGAGAAGTGGGAATCATTGAATAATTGACAGTGTGTGATTCTTCTCCCTTGTGCCGGCTTGGATCTGCTTCGGGCTGGAAGCCGCTGGGGCGGTGGGCCGTGTCCCTCTGCTGTCTATACTCCCCAACTCCTCCCTTCCTCCCACCACCCCCAAGAGCTCTGTTTCACGAGCTGCCAGATTGAAATGGGGAATTCTTACAGGTTAGAGAGCAGGGGAAGCTTCAAAGGGGCTCTTGCTTTTGTGGATTTTTTTTGTGGGCTCTTTTGAGGTTCCCAGCTGGGCCTCTCTCTCCTGCAACTCCCTTACCCCAGGCAAACACATCAACCCTGTCCCAGGCAGCTCCTGCAACTCCTTGCTCAGCCCCTGGGCATCTGGATGTCCAGCTCCAGCCTCGTGGACTAGGCTCTTCTCGCGCCTCCGGGTGGCCCTCCTGGACAGACTCAGGACAGCCAGCCATTTTCTGCCAGACCCGCGGCCCTCCTCCCTTTGGGGGTGGGGGGATTCGTGGCTCAGCAACAACTTGCTGAGGGAAATCTTCCGCACCAGATCTTCACCAAATTCGTGACCCATCTGTATTTTACAAAGTGGGAGAAAGGTTCCTGGATCCTGAAACAGACTTTTCGACATTCCCATGCATATTCCTCTGCACATGGCTGGGGAAGAGGGACCTGTCCCAAACTCACATGTTAGTCTTCTCGTTTCTTTGGCATCTGAATCAAAACTTAGATAGGAAGAGTCCTCTCGGACACCCAGCTATCTATGACTTCCATTTTAACGAGAGTAAGAACATCTTTGAGAAAAGAAAGCCCAAGTGCCCAGAACATTCCAGACTGATCCCAGGCATTAAGGCATAGATCTAGAGGGGAGGTAAAGGTGGGGATGGGCCAACTCTGTAGGTGAACATCTGCTTTCTCAGCTTCTCCGAGAGTTCTGCTCCTGGGACCTGCTGAACACCGACAAGTGCCAGGCCTTTGAGACAAAGTGTGCCCTTTGACCTCCAGCTTCTGGCTGTGGCAGAGAACCCATCCCTGTGGAAGGGGGCTCTGTGGATCCAGTTATCAGTTGGGTTCCCTCCCCACTACAAAGACACCTAGCAGGGCCTTCTCCCCTCAGGACAATGAACAGAGCGAAACCTCACCAGAGAGCGTCCTTCCTCTCCTCACTCTCCTACTCCCAGTATAAGGCCCAGACTCTCCTGTAGATCAGGTTGAGTGGATATTTAAAGAATTTTCATTTGAAGGGACTCCCAGGAATTAGCCTCCACTGGATTCCTAAATGTCCTGGTAGGACCCTGCGGCCCCCTCCTCCATCAGCACACCAGTGTGAACGTGCTCATCCGACTGTCCTGTTGGCATATTGTCCTGAGGGAGGTCGGGACTTTGGAGTGAGGGACAGGAATACGCGGCTGTGGGCGCTGGAATATGGACGGGCCCAGGGAAGGATGCAGAAGGGAATGGGAAAGAGGTACGTGGGGCCAGAGAAAAAAGAGAGAAAAAGCCACACAGGCAACAAGGACACGTTTGCCAGGGGATAGGCCAGAATTCTCCAGGGGCGTGTGAAAGAGGTAGCTCGATCCTCCTTCCCCCCATTGAGCCTCACTTCCCAGAACAGGCAGAGGCTTGTGCCCAGCGTCCTGCTACCATGTTGGGCTGTGGGTTCCGGACAATGGAGGGAAGGAAACAAGGACGGGATGGGATGTGGCCTTATAAGCCTGTCCTCGGGTTCCTAGGCTGGGGGCTCAGAGACTGAGGCAGCCACGGAAGCCAACAAACAAGGCCCTTTGGGGGACATCCACTCAGTCTCGGGGTCTGTCCATCCTCTCGGCCTCCCCCTCCAGCTCTCACTGATCTTCCCCTCTCTTCTCTGGCAGGAACTGATGCCCTTGGCCATGACGCATCCCCAACCTCTGTCTGCTCAGGCGCAGCCTGCGTGACCAAGCCATCGCTGTCCCAGCTGTTTCACGTACGTGTGAGGTGCAGGCTGACCCTCTCCCCCCAGGAGAAGGTGTCTGGGCCCTGGGTGGGGAGGGGTGTTGGTGGGGAGTGAGGTCCAGAAAGTTCTGGTCACAGAGGGCAGGCCCCAGGAGTCTTGAGTTGGCAATGGGTTTGTCCTCTCTGGCTGCCTTTGGTCCCTGACTTGGCCACCGCGGAGCCCATCTGCCAGGCCCTGGGAGGGAACCTTTGGCTCCTGTCCTTAGGAAGCTCAGCAGAAGGCAGCTTTGTAGGATGGAAACTCCACGGCACTGGCCCTGGGGTCTGACTCAGACATTTTCTATCGTATGACTTGAGGCAAAGCACTTAAAGGTCTGACTTTCTCTCCTGCACGTGGGGTTTTTGTGTGGTTCAGAGGCGTATCCATTATCTTTTGCTGCATGATAAACTCCCACAAACTTAGCAGCTTGACACAACACACACTCACCAGCTCACAGTGTCTGTGGGTCAGGAATCCAGGCACAGTCCGCTGGGTCCACTGTCTCAGGGTCTGTCAGTTTCATCTTGAAGCTCGACTGGGGAAGGACCTGCTTCCACTCTCACTTCTGTGATTGTCCAGTTCCATTTAGGTCACTGGACTGAGGGCCAGAGGCCACCCCCTGTCCCTGGGCACATGGGCCTCCCAACGTGGCAACTTGCTGCATCCAAACCAGCAGGGGAAGGAGTTGGCTAGCAAGAAGGTGCTCAGAATGTTATATAATCTATTCACAGAGGTGACATCCCCTCACCTTTGCTGTGTTCTGTTGGTTAGAAGTAAGTTGCAGATGACACCCCCCCCAAGGGAAGGGGAGCACACGAGGCATGACTTCCAAGAGGCAGGGCTCATTTGGGGCCGTCTTAGAGCCTGCCCATCCCAGGAGGGGATGGAAATGGAAGCACGTTGTAGACTGTAGAGTGCTCTTTAGATTCAGGCAGCTATTGTGATCATTTGCGTTTAGTTGCAAAGAGAAAATGAACCCACCTGCAATAATAGGAACCCTTGGACATAGTAATTTAAATGCTAGATTGTACCATGAGTACGGGGTCTGTAGGGAAAGTGGCTGGGACCTGGGCATTGCCCGCATGCCCTTTACAAGTGCTTTCTGGGTTTCTGACTGTAAGGCCAGATTGAAGCCGACATCTAAAATGTCTGGGCCGTCCTTCTCCCCGCAAATAACTGTGTTTGAAGGATCTCTTAGAGTTCCCAAGGGGCTCTTGCATACGCGAATCTCACTTTTCCCTCACAATCATACTGGAAAGCTGAGTTTTTTGTTAAGTTTTCTTTTACAAGTGAGAAAGGAGGTCAGTCTCCAAGATGGGGTGGCTGCTAAATGGCACAGCTGGGCCTCAGATGGGCCTTCAGATGTGCGCCTCTGCCATGCCTCCCCCCTATTTTCCAGGCCACTTCTGTGGAACCGCTGCATGGTACCCAAAGAGGGGAGGCCAGGCATGGAGGTCAGAAGGAGGGAGGGCTCTGTTCTTATATAGCTTCCTCATTCCCTGTATCCTAAAACAGGCTAGCATCTCAGGGGGCAAGGCCAAGACTTGCAGGTAGAGTGACTCACTGCTGCCTTCAACTCCAGGTCACTCCACGGGCCTCTCTGTCTCTCACACGGCCCTCCGTTATGAGCGTGCAGGGCAAGCAGGGGAGAGTGATGGCATGTTGTAATGAGGGCACACACATTCTCCCAAGGCTGAGGTTCGTCTTCCCCCCACCCCATCCCCCCACAAATGCCCAGCGAATCCCTGAAGCATGGCCCACCATGCATCTGGGCAAAGTCAGTCAAATTGGATTTGAACAGCGATGCTCAGGTCTACAAGAGGGGATGGGAGCGGAGCGATGCAGCTTTCTGCCCCCTGGTGGTGGGTCAGAGTCCTCACTCTCAGGCCGGTGGACGTGCTGTGTGGCCCGGCCCGAGGATTAGCAAACACTTTCGTGCAGCCGGCTCTGTGTACAATGCTGCAGGGGTAGGAAGCCCTATCGGACACAGCTCCTGATTGCATGGGACTTCTCATGTACTGGAGGAGTAACGATGTTCCCACGTGAAAGCAGACAAGCATCCTACCAAGAGGGGCTTTGGAAAGTGGTCCATGGAAAGGCTTTGCTGTGGGAATCCAGAGAGAGAGCACCACGATGGGGCAGCCGGGGGGGTCTCTCAGAGCGCTGGAGGGTGGGCAGGATCTAAACAGCTGGAGAAAGTGGGCTCATGAAGCCCTTCAGGAACCCCTGTGGCCTCCGAGAGCATTGAATGCCAATCCTTGCCTGGCTTACAGCCTCTCCCACTTGGTGCCTACCCTACCCGGCCTTTCCAGATTCCTTACAGTCCCTGGAGGCCCTCGTGGTATCTCACACACCTGGGCTGTTCAGCCTGCCCTCTCCCCTTGTCTGCTGGGCAAGCTCCCACTCAGCTTCTAGCACCCAGCTCAAGCATAACCTCTTCTCGGGAACCTTCCCCAAGTAGTTAGTTGCTCCCTCCTCTGTGTCCCCACAGCCGCTGCTCTGTGTGTCTTAGGCCATATCATAAGGTATGTTAAGTGTCTTTTCATCACTAGGCTCTGAGCTTCTTAAGAACTGGGTCTGCCTGGTGGACAGAGGCTTCATGTAGGGGGAGAGCGGGAGGTGAGGAGGGGAGTTAAGGTGGTGGTGAGCATGCAGGCGGTGGGGCAAGGCAAAGGTGCATGGTGACGGTGAGGGGCAGACATATCTGGCTGAAGAACAAGGTGCCCCTTCCGCCAGGTGAACGCAGCAGGGCCTACGGCTTCCTGAGTGGACTGCCGCTTGCGTTCCAGCCCCGCTTGCCCTTTGAGTAATGAACAGCCTACTCTGGTGGAAGCGCTAATGGTGGGGGGGGGGGATGCCCACTTGGAAAGAGGGTGATAACTTAGGCTGTCACACCAGACGCCAGAGTTTGACATCCCGGAGGGACACCCGAGTGACACGTCCGTCAAGCAGCAGTGGGAGGCACAGGCGGAGGCTGACTTGGGAGGTGGGGGCTTGTCGGTGACAGAGCTCCCAGTGAAGAGGGCAGAGCGGGGCTGGGAAGAGGGGGCTTAGCGACTAATTTAACCCTTGGGGCCTTTTTCAGAGGTAACATTCTTCTTCCAATAGCTCTGTCCCTTTTATTGTCTTGCAGGTCACTGTTCCCTTTACTGAACGTAAGTGCTCACGGTCATTCTTCCTTCAAGATGCCCAGGCTCCTCCCACCCTCCTGCTCCATGGGCACGGCCAGTCTTCGTCCCCATGTGCCTGGGGAGGGGGGGCTGGGAAGTCCCCATTCAGTGCCCAAGAGGGAGTCTGCCCCAGGCCAGAGCTTTACCCCCATTAGCAGGACCATTCTCTAGCCTCGCCACAACCTTCCAGGAGCCAGAATGTTGCCTGTTGCCCACACCTTCTGGGCTCACCTTGCCCTCATCTTCCACAGAGTTGGAAAGAGAACAGAGATGCTCCCAAAAGGAGTGTGGGTTTGAGCCAGGGCAGAACCAGGTGGAACTCTGGAGGTTCGGACCCTGTCCCCTTCACCTGAGTCCAGGGCTCAGGGGCCATTGCTGTGTGTGCCCTAGAGGACAGTGATTAGGAGCATGGCCTGTGGGGTGAGCCAGGCTGGGTAGAATCTCAGCCAAACCAATCGAAGCCGCAGTTCATCATGTGTGACACAGGGATAATTAATAACCATCCTGAAAGGTATTTTGAGGATTACCTGAGACAAGCAGGGAGAGCTTAGGGCAGTGCCACAGACTAAGCCCCCAGGAAAGGAAGCTGTTGTCTTTGTGTCTCCGATGAGCCAAGGGGTGAGGGTGGGGGGCTGAGCAGGATGTTCAGGAGAAGGAGAATGAGAGAAAGGCACAGCAAGAACCTTTGAAACTGAGCAGAAGCCGAGAGCAGAATTATGCTCTCCGTTAGCGCTCTGCTTCCCCTCTTCCCTCCCTCGGCGGTGCCCCCCCCCCCCCCCCCCCCCCCCCCGTCCCCCCCGCCCCCCCCGCCCCCCCCTCCCCCCCCCCCCCCCCCCCGGCGCCCCCCCCCCCCCCCCCCCGGCTTAGGCTGGCCCAGGCCACAGCCTCTCTCTGTCTTCAGGAAGCCCCTGGTTTCTCAGTGCCCGTGGTCCTCCTACTCCAGCTGCCCTCAGGTTCCCCCCTGCCTCCAACTGTGTAGAAAGTTCCAGGAGGCTCCCCACCCCACGCCTGGTGTGGCTGCCCCTCACCTCTCCGCACACGTCTTTGCAGAGTTTGATGGGGCGTCGGGCGGATGACAGCGGGAACAGTTGTGATCACTGGCGGAATCCTAGCTACAGTCATCCTCCTCTGCATCATTGCGGTCCTGTGTTACTGTAGGCTCCAGGTCAGTCCCCAGAGGCCACCAGCAAACCCCGTCCCCAATCTCGGGGCAGAAACTGGAGGCCCACTTCGAGGGTGACAAAGCTCAAAGCCATGAAGCGTGGGGGGCTGGGAATCGGGGCTGGCCAGAAGGGAGCCATGCGTCTCTCACACTCTGTACGCTTTGGGGTCCCCCGAAGAGGCCATGCCGGGAAGATATCGGGTCATTGTGTTGTGTCTCTGGCATAGCTGAGATTTCAGGAGTGCTGGGAAGGGGCACCCCTCTGGGAAGACTAGGAGAAAGCTGCTCCCAGCGACCCCAGCCCTGTCCTCAATATGACACGGAGGTCCTGCCTCTCTCAACCACGGCCTGGAGTGAATGCCCTCGGAAGTAGGGGAAGGAGAAGGGAAGGTGTTGGTCTGGCAAAGCTGGGAGTATAGATACTGGTGGAACGTGGGTGTCTGGTGTTGAGTTTCAGTCCCAACACCAAAGAGCTCTCTGCGCAGGGTCCTCGGTGCGCGAGGGGCATGGGTGCCTTTGTCCACCCGAAGGGGAGCGTCCGGCCCTCAGGCATCCCTCCCCCCTCTCCCCTCAGTATTATTGCTGCAAGAAGAGCAGAGCCGAAGATGCAGACGACGAGGAGGAGGAGCACGACCTGCCCCCACACCCCAGAGGCCCCAGCTGCAATGCGTGCAGCTCCCAAGGCCCGGACGGCCGGGGCGGCCTGGCGCCTCTCACCAGCGAGCCCTGCGGCCAGCCGTGTGGGGTGGCGGCCGGCCCCTGCACCACCTGCTCCCCATACAGCTCCCCCTTTTACATACGGACGGCTGACATGGTGCCCAATGGGGGCGGAGGCGAGAGGCTCTCCTTCGCTCCTGCATACTACAAGGAAGGGGGACCCCCACCCCTCAAGTTGGCAGTGCCCCAGAGTTACCCGGTGACGTGGCCAGGCTCTGGGCGCCAGGCCTTCACCAATCCAAGGGCTATTAGTACAGATGTGTAACCCCCCTGCACCCCTGACCCCTCCACATACCGACGCTGCTGTCCCGGCAGGAACAACGGGGGGCAGCAGGGGACCCCTCCAACAGCCCACAAGGACAATCTCAGTGGTTTTCTTTTGTTTTGTTTGTTTTTGTTTGTTTTTGTTTTTGTTTTTGTTTTTTTTGGCTTTTCTTGCCCCACAGTGGAATTCAAGCTGCGGAGTCACTGAGAACCAGGGCAGGCCCAGAGGTGGGGGCTGGCTGGATGAGTGGGCAGCCGTGCCTCTCTCTGTGCTGGAACGTTCCTCCCCCAGCTCCAGCCCTGCCGCCACCGCTCTTGCTTCCCCTCGCTCGCCCCAGCTTTGCTGGACTCTGAGCGGAAGAACAGCAGGGAAAGCTAAGCGAAGGCCTTCTTGGGGGGCCTCCTTGGGGGATAGAAGGAGAAAGGGGACTGAGGGCGCGGGGAGAGCTGAGAAGTAAGGCACTGCGAATCTGAGAAGGGAGAGGAAGGTGTTCAGGGGACCTCTTCAGGACCTGCTTGCTAAAACAAATCTAAGACCCAGTTCACAAGCTAGTTTTTTTGTATGTGATGATCATGGGAACTGCAGTCCCTGTCGCTGCTCCAATATGGATATTGATTCTGGAACCTGCTACGTTCCCCTTCCTCGTGGGACACACTGAGTGGACTCGGAAGGCCGTGGCCTAAGGTTATTTGTGGGGAATGCACCAACAAGGGAAGCCTAACCTTGTCTCCTCCCAAATCCTCTTTCTCTGCCTCCCGAACCAGCTGCCCCTACTGGAGAACCTTGTTGAAGTTTTGTTCCTGAGTCTGAGCAGCTCAGCGAATGAGACCTTCTTGCTGATGGTCTCTGGGGCCCCGGTCTGCCACCCTGAGCGCTGCGTGGGGGAGCGGTGCTGCGAGGGTGCGTGTGTCCTCAGGTGGGCACACACCGGTCACCACCCGCACACGTCACACACCGGGGCTTCGCGGCCGCTGGGAGCTGCAGGGTGGAAGGGGCTCTGATGTACGCACTAGAAAGGGGAATCTGACCCTCAGACAGCGTGAGTGGAAGGTGATTAAGGTGGCTAGTCGCCTAGCAAGCAGCTGGCTGGTGCAGGGGGAGCCTGCTGCCTCCTGGGGGACAATGCTGCGGCATTGAAGCCATGTACCCCCCTTAGAGGCCCAGCCTTCTCCTCGGGCATCCAGCCGCGTCATCATAGAGCGGGATGACTTCATTGGACCGGGGACAGCGGCCCCCGCTCCTGGATTCCACGCTTGCCGCCCACCCTCCGCTGCACCCCCCAGCCCCCCAGTCTCCAGTGAGGGCCTGTTACTTGCCCGAGCCCAGCCCTCCCTTCCCACTTAGAACTCCACTGTGGCCCAATGCTGTTTGAGAGCGTGCACCTGATGAGTTTTCCAGTTGCCTCTACGCTAAGGGGGTGGCTGCTCCCCCTTCTAAGGACATACCTAACCCCCAGCACTTCTGAGTCACCATGTGCTGCAGAGGGTGGGGCAGGCAAAGTGCTAGCCCCTTTGTGGAAAGCATGATTTTGCATTTGAGAAAGGACCAGGTGCAGCTGGGAGAGAGGGGAGGAGGAGAGGATGCTCCACACCTCCCGTTTCACTCTGTCTGGGCACTTGTCACCTTGCATCTCAGCTGTAATTAGGGCACACCCGGTGAAGAATCAGGGGACCTGGGGTCTGGTCACACTGAGGTCACTCGTTAGCTCTAGGATCAGTCATTTATCTTCTCTGAGACCCCATATTCTCCAGGAAAAGGAGACCTGCCCAGACGGTCCCTAAGAAACAGCCAGGACTTCCTGAAAAGATCTGCTGGCCACACTGACTGCTTTTCCTTGCCCGAGTCCTGGCAGGGGCTAGATGCACTTGCCAATGGCCTGATCCAGTGCACGGGGATGTGTGTTGAGGACTGAGCCACCACCGTGAAATACAGGTTTAGCAGGCAAAACGATTTTAATTGTTCGGTGAAAAGCAACATGTTTGTCTGATTCTCCTCCTGGGGCATCTCAGACGGTAACAGGTCCTTATAGCAGGAGGCGGCTCTGAGCAGGGTGTCGTGAGATCTGCCTCCCAGTCCAGAGGCACCAGTGTGGGACAGCAACTTTAACATGCGCCATCCCATCGCCCGTCCTTCCTGGGCAAAGCGCACCCCCCTTGCCATGAGCGGCTGGGTCTGACAGCCGTTGCGGCCTCCTGACGACCAGCCCCTGTGCCTTGCTGCCCGGGAATTCCACAGCCGACCAGCCACGGCAAGGGTGGTTGCTCCTCACCAAAACATAATGTCATTGTTCCTCCTGCCTTTGGAGAAATCAAGACAGCCCTGCCGGCTGTCACCTGCTCCTGGCTCTGATCTACTGGGGTCCCTGAATGAAAAGCATCTTATACAGTTCCCTGTCCTCCTGTAGTTTTCCCAGCCTAGATCTTGTCAACACATCGAAATCTGGGCTTGGGGACTCTGGAGAGATGACGGGTCACAGCTCTCCCCTACATACCCCCACAGCGTGCAGGGCACAGTCTCCGATTGCCTGTCCGCCCCCCTGTCGCGGGGACGGCCTTACCTACCGAAGAGGAAGCTCACCCATTCAACTGCGCTGCACACATTTTCTCTGTGGAGTCTGTCCCATGGGACACTGTCTGGACACTTCTCAAATCGTACCCTAACAGGAAGAGAAGGAGAAGCTGGGAACACTCTCCTGTCTGCCATCTTGTCTCCACCTCCATGTCACTGCTCCTGCTACAGATTTCCCATCCTGCATCTTTGATAACTTGGAGTCACAACCAAGTGAATGTCCAAATAAATGAGGAATTTGAAATAGAAATCTCACAGAATCCTCTGTTATTCACCTGAGGAGGGGGCAGCCAGGCACGGATTTAAGAGCGAATGGTCCTTTTTATTTCCCAGAATGTCCATTGTCAACACCAAAATCTACCAGCTTCTTCTCCCCTCCTGCTTCCACACTAACAGGTCCTGTCTGCCATGTTGCCTCCGTCAGAGCTCATGCCCAGGGAGGATACGTTGTTTGTTGGGAAAGGGGATGTGAAGTGTAGTTGCTGCCGCCCCTGAGGTGAAGTGGCCCAGCTCACTACAGGGAGCCTCACGGGGGAGCAGCCCGGGCTTCAGCCCTGCTCCCTGCCCCCTCACCATCGAGGCCTGTGGTGGCCCCACCGGTAGCTCTGGGTTAAATCACCAACCCTCTGAAGCCCGGGGAGACCTGAGCAGAGCGTTACACAGCCAGCCCTTACATGTTGGGAGGGGACAGTAGAGGAGTTTGGGGACCAGATCCTCTCTGCCAGACCAGGAGAGGAAGGGAATGTATGTGTGAAAGGGAGCATCCAGAGAGGATGAGGATGAGGGTGGATCTGTGTGTGGGCCCATGTGTGGGTCTGAGAGAGACACCCTCTGCCCATCTCAGGGCCACTGTGAGCCCTGATTACAGCTGGGTGGGCAGTGGGCAGCTCTGCCCCTGTAGGCCTTCTGGGAGTCCCACGGGGCACAACTTCACCTCAGCCCTGGTGGCCCTTGGCCACAGCTCTGTCACTGGTTGTCTGCTGGGAACAGAAACCCTGAAGCTGATCTCTATCATCACCACACCCACCCCAACCTCAAGCCATCCCCTCCCCTGCGAAGTGGCTCAGGCCCACCCCACCCCCAACCTCTCACCCGGCGCCTCTGTGAGGTGGGGCTGCCCCCGTATCTTCCTGCAGCCCCACGCGATGGGGTGGGGCTCACAGCCTTGGCCCCATTCTTCTCCCTGGTAACACCTGAACGCCTTCAGCTCAGCCCCGGGCCTCAGGTCTTACTGCACCTTCCATACCCAAATGGGTAGGGAGGGGAGGACAGGAGCAGTGATCAAGATCACAGGCCCATCACCCCAAATCCCATGGGCTTCTCTGACCAACACAGCCCTCGGTTCCCTTGACACCATCAGCCCCATGAGCTGCACCATGCCAATCCAGATCTTCAAAACCTTACCCTGTCCCTGAGGTTTCTCCAGGGACTTCAGAGAAAAGCTGCTTCCATCCCATTTTCTAGACTCAGGTTTACAAGTGCTGCTCAGAGGTCACCGATCATTTTCAGAAAAAGAGGGCCAAACCATCAGTATCTAAGGCTGGGGGCTCCTGACGGCACAGCAGCAAGACAAAGCATAACCAGGAGCTCCCCCAGCCCTATACTCACAATGGAAATGGTCCACACTCCTTGAACTTCAGGCACTGACTTAGGCATGTCCCAGACAACAGTGACAAGGACAGCTAGCACCCCTTCTTCCCTCATTAGTCTGGTCCATGCTCCTCCTCTCTCCTCCTTGTTTGGGTACCTTCTCCACCTGAGCCCCCCGGCCCCAGTAGCCATCCCCCTCCACTGCCTAGCATCTCCCTCTGTGGAGAGCCCAGTGGCACACAAGCTCTTAATACACACTCCTGCACCCCAGGCTTCTGGGCATCCCTTCACAGTGTGTCTCAGGGTGCCCAGCACACAGCACCCTCCAGACCACCCCCCAGCTCAGAGTCAGGAGCTAGTGACAATAAATGAGGAGGAACTCAAAAGAGAAAAATCAAGAATTGAGAATTTTAAATAAGGGAAAAAAATGGTAATATAAGATATGCCTGAGCTAGACATTGGAAGATACATAAAAAAAAAAAAAAACAACTAATAAAAATGCTTTCCTTTTGGGAGGGAGTGGGGAATCAATGAGACAAGGGCAGAAATAAAACCTCAGTGTGTGCCTGGTTATATTATTGTGAGTTTTGTGACTCTACATCTTGAAAAGATTTTTTTTTTTTTCTGAGTACTAACATACTAACACTGTGCCTGAGAATAGTGCATGCTGGGTAGTCACATGCAGCGGCGCGGGCCCCCCAGGGACCCTCCCCTGGCAAAGGGCCTTCTCCACTACAGGTGTGGAACAAGTCTCTCCCCATCAGGTCAATGGCTGGAAGACCAGAGGGAAAACAATGTCAGCCAGCAGAGGTTCATATCGTATAATTTTTTTTTGCAATTTTTTTTGTTGTGGTAAAATATATACATAACAGAACATTTATAATTTTCACCATTTTGAGGTGTACGACTCAGTGGCATTAATTACATTCACAAGCTTGTGCCTCCATCACCACCGTGTCCAAAGCCCCAAACAGAACCTCTGTGACCATTCATGTTTGAATTATTTTTAACAGCTATGTTTTATCTTAGAATGAAAACCAAGCTTTCTGGGAGGGCCTGGCTGCCTGTCCAGCCAGAAGCTGGGGGCTTAGCAAACCAGTAGGAAGGCAGGGTGTTGAGGGATCCTCACTTTCCTTCTGGCACGATGGACTTTCCTAAACAAAAGCTGTCTTCAAGGAAACTCCAAAGATAAGTGTGTTGGAATGTAACTTTGCAGCCTATCTTGGGGGAAATGTCGGGGGAGGCCTGGGCGGGCAGCATATTTTAAGATGGAAAGGAAGATTTGGACAGTGGAGAGAATGAACCAGCTGGGAGGTGCAAGGCTAGGTGAGTGGAGCCCCGCAGAGGCAGTGGGAGATTGGAGGCCTGGCCCCCTTCCTCCTGGCTGCAGGCATGCCCAGGTCCTGGGTGGTGCCCGCCAACTGGATGGATGGCAGAGGCCTCAGGCAGAGCACTGTTGGGTCCCCAGACAGAAGCCAGGCACAAGGGCAGTCCCCGTAGCCTTCTGGGCAGCTGACCTTGCTGCACGGGGCCTGCTCCGCTGAGCAGCCACCTGTCCCTTGGTGGTTCTCACCCTGCCACAGCAGGTGGAGCACTGGCCACAGAGAGGGGAGGGAGAGGGGGTGGGGAAGGTGAACAAACCAGGCGCACACTAGTATCGCAGGCTCCCCCCCAGGGACTCAACCAAACTGATCTGTTTGAATGCACATGGGGTTTATGAGCCCCCTGGGATTCAATGTAAATGTGTGTGCATCAGACATCCAAAAAGGGTTCCCGCAAGGGCGCCTGGGTGGCTCAGTCGGTTAAGCATCGAGCTCTTGATTTTGGCTCAGGTCGTGATCTCAGGGTCGTGATATTGAGTCCCTCAGCCGGCTCATGCTCAGCGGGCTCATGCTCAGCTGGCAGCCTGCTTGGGATTCTCTCTTTCCTTTTTCCTTCTCCCTCTGCGCGCACCCCCCCCCCAGGAGTGCTCTCTCTCTCTCCACACAAAAAAGGGGGATCCCTGCCGCCCCCACCAAAAAAAGGTAAAACAACAACAAAAACACCAGGAATTTTCTAGATCCTGTTCATCCCACCTGGAATGACTTTTCAGTTACAACTCCTACCCCACACACCCATCTCCACCAGTGCAAATTTCGCCTGTCCTTCAAACCTTTTCCACGATTCAACGTTTTACTCCTCTGCCAACCGTTGCAGTAAACTCTCCCTTTTTCTGGATAACCCAAACAGCCTATCTCTACCTCCCTGTGGCATTCTAGGTTGGAGTGCTGATACTTGGTGGGCCCTTTATCTCCTCGGTAGACAGAATGTTCGTGGAGGGCTGGATTCACCACTGCATGAGCCCAGCACCCAGCACAGTGCTCGGTACATGGTTTGCAGTCGGCCAAAGTCTGCTAAAGGAAGGACGGTGCATTTTTCCCTTTCATTAGGCCATTCTTTTTTTTTTTTTTTTTCCTTTCATTAGGCCATTCTTAATATTTACAAAAAGACAGGTGTATTCAGAAGGGGAGAGAAAGAACTAGAACAATACCATAAATATAAGTGGACTAGAAAAATTTGAGTGCAGGGAGAAAAGAATGCCCCTTTGTTCCCTTTATGCATGTCTTTGAAGCGGCCTTAGGTTACAACGTTTGAGAAGATGAAATACCGGGCTTTATTTATACTGAAGCACATGACTATGGCAGAGATGTAATGAGGTTGTAGTCTGAGCCCCTGGAGAAGATGGTTCCATGGCCAGTTGCAACGGAGTGGGTAACGGGCATCTGAGCAAGGTCCTAGGCTGCCCGATGGGGAGCATACCTGGGACAGCTCTCAGAGCTGATCCGGAGCACGAAGCTCAGACCATTCAAAGCCACGCTCCTTCCGTAACATCTGAGTTTTCCGGTTTCTCTATCACCTCCTCGCTAAGCTCCATCTCTTTTGGGATTTGCTCAGCAACCAGTACCAACCCTAACAAAATTAGCTGGTCATTTATTGGTTCTTCCAGTGTGAAGCTCCCCCAAATCAACTCATGCAAAACCACCCCGCCACGCCTCTTGCTTCCAGACCCAGCTGGGAGACGGTGGGAATCTAACGGCACCGATCTGCCGCTCGAGGCTCGGCCTCTCTGGGATGCACATTTTTCAGGAGTCCCAGACTGACCGGGTAGAGTGGTGTCTACCCACTGGGGTGCCTCTCAAAGGCCTTGGCTTTGAAACAGGGGCACTGTTGCTGCTCAAAGCTCTCTGAGCGGGCTGGGCAAGGCTGCAAACACACAAAGCCATGGCTATTCCCCAGGACTTGGCACGGTGAGGACAGTCTCCTCCTGGTTCAGTAGTAGCAAGAGTGGCTCTGTCCTTTAAGTGGGAGCACGGGAAACAAGCACGCATGTGTGCAAACTGGGACCCATGTCTAGACACTGTTCCCAGCCCACCTCCCAGAGATTGCAGGGTGCACCCCTCCTTCTCTAGTTCCACATCAGCTCTGCTCCTAGACCTTCCCTGCCTGGAAGCTCTGCCCAGCCTGCCTCATCTGCTCCTCACCCCATAGAGGCCCCCAGGCCTGTCTGGTAACACCAGACCCATGTCTAGACACTGTTCCCAGCCCACCTCCCAGAGACTGCAGGGTGCACCTCTCCTTCTCTAGCTCCACATCAGCTCTGCTCCTAGACCTTCCCTGCCTGGAAGCTCTGCCCAGCCTGCCTCATCTGCTCCTCACCCCATAGAGGCCCCCAGGCCTGTCTGGTAGCACCAAAGCCGCCCTACTTGCTGCCCACACCCCTGGCGGTGCCCGGATTGGCCGTCGCCTGGAGGGCTGGTTTGGCTCTTGGGACCTGGGCAGCAGAAGACTGAGCTGGTGAGGGAGGGGGACAGGACCTGTGAATCACATGGGTAGAAGGACCGAGTGAACACCGGAGTGAGGCTTCCCTTCCAGGGTCTCCTTTAGCCCCTCCTCCAAGCCCCCCACTGGGCTGCTGGTCCCATGGTCTCAGGGCTTTAGAGAGTAAGCTTGACAAATCTGGGGGGTGTGCACGGGAGTGGACTCTGTGAAACAAGTCCAGAGTGCTGATAAAGCCACCAGTTGGGGCAAACAGCATTTTTTCATATCATAGGATAGTTCAACAGTAGTTTCTTTTACTTATTTATTTAACTTTTAAAACATTGAGATATAAGTGACCTAGAGTGTTGTATTAGTTTTAGGTGTACGACATAGCAATTTGATGTCTGTATATTTGCAAAATGATCACCACAATAAGTTTAGTTAATATCCACCACCACATACAGGTATAAATTTGTTGCTGCTGTATTGTGATGAGCCTTTTGAGATCTACTCTCTTAGTGACTTTCTACAGTATTGTTACCATGCTGTACATCGGATCCCCATGACTTGTTCATCTTATAACTTGAAGTTTTACCTTTTTAAAGTTGATGGCAATTTAAGTTTGGATGCAAAGCTCTACATTTTTACCCTCCTCCTGCCCCCCTACCCCCCGTTTTGATATCACAGTAGGTTCTTTTAAATACTGTGTTTCTCTAGTTCACTTGCTTCTCTCGTTCAACAGCAGCCTAGAGCTCGGGATCTCGTGTCTGGTCTCAGTTTTGCGGTGACAACCACATGGCCTTAGATGGTCACTGAGATCCTCAGTTTCCCCATCTGTAAAATGAGGGGTTTTGACTATATGATCACGAGGACCATTTTATTTTAGTATTTCATGCCTTCCTTTCCCCACAGCTTCTTGACTTAGAGGCTTCTAGGCAAAGAAACTTGAAGCCAAAGTGTAAAGAGCCTATTGGTTGTTCAAGTGTTGGGGAGGTCATTGAGAGGATATGACTGCCTGTTGACCCATGAGCTGGACCCTGGCAGTCGGAGGCTCCTCACCCTCTCCCCTGTCCTTGGAATGTGGGTTTGGCTTGTCTTTCCAGCTCCCAGAGGCTGTTCCCCAAGGACAGAGCCTTGAGATGGTGATGTTGTGTTGAGACCCTCTGGATGGTATACGTGACTGAACTCAGTTAACACTTTTAAGGTGTGCAGGATTCTACCAGTCTTGATGCCATCCTCCCCTCCCCCACCCCAAAACAAGCCTCATTTTTAAATTCTCTGCTTATTACACCTGCCGCCTGCCAATCTACACGGCTGCCTCTTTCTTTGGTCTCTCCCTGCCCTCTGCGTACAGGGGCAGGTTTCAGATTACAAACGGGAATCTCCCAAAATGCTTGGGAATTGACACCAAGTCCATTCCAATGAAGTCAGAACATTCCAGTAAAGACAAAATAACTTGATTGCCAGAAATCTGACTTGGGTGTAACTTTCAGGGATCCGGGTGTTGCATAAAGTTACATAGTCAGTTAAGTGGCCTAGAACCATCACTCCCTCGGTTCCCTCTGTGGCTGAGTCCACAGCTTCAACCATTTAATCCAACTCCTACTCCAAGGGTGAACCAAGTGGTGTGAGCTGAGATACGCAGGAAGGCCAAAAGTGCACAGATTTTGAAAACACAAATTAGAGAATAGGGCTAACATATGCAGAACTGTTCAGTCAACTAGCATTTGCTGGGAACTCTACACCAGGTGCTAAGCATTGTTCTAGGTGTTAGAGAACTATAAATGAAAAGCACACACCTGCCCGCAAGGGGTTTATACTCTGGGACAGAAAATGAACACACATTTCCAAAAGTGGAATCCTTCCAGGTATCTGCTTGCCCTGGACTAAAATACGAGAGTCTGGTGTCCTCAGAGCGGCAGGAGCAGAGACGATGGGTCCCTCAGCCTGCCAGGTGTGGCATAATTACCTTAGGAAGTTGATCCTAGCCTCAGCACTCCTTTCCTGTCAGATTCGGTCCTCAGCTTAGAGAGAGAGACAGAGAGATTGCCAAGAAGGGCGTCTAAGTCCATTCAGACACTATAACAAATAACCATAGGCCTCATGGCTTCAACAACAACATTTATTTTTCACAGTTCTAGAGACTGGGAAGTCCAAGGTCAAGAAACCAGCAGATTTGTTGTCTGGTGGGAGCCTGATTTCCCGTTCATAGGCAGCCATCTCCTCGCTGTGTCCTCACATGGTGGAAGGGACAAGAGAGCTCTCCAGAGTCTCTTTATAAAGAAACTATCCCATTCACAAAGTCTCCACACTCATGACCTAATTGCCTCCCAAAGGCCCCACCCTCTAAAACCATCACATTGGGGGTGAGAATATCAACACATGAGTTTCAGGGGGATACGGGCATTCAGTCCATAGCAGATGAGTTCTGGGTCACTAGGGGCAGGAAACCATGAATAAAGGTGATTTATAGGCAGTGAAGAGAGAATGAAATTCAACCAGAGATGGGGGTAGATATGCAGAGGATGTGGGGCTCGATCCCATGAGCCCGAAACCATGACCCAAGCAGAAACCAAGAGTCAGACGTTCAACTGACTGTGCCACCCAGGTGCCCCTGGGGTCAATCGTTTCTAACGCAGGGCTAGTTACTCAGTTACTCATTCTGGGTAACGTCTTGAAAGCATGCTGTCATTCAGTGCCAAAATGTCGATCTCCTGCTCTCAGGCTCTGGCCAGCACATTGTTTATGGGTATCTGTCAGCAAAAAGGCCATTCTGCCAAACATACATATTCTTAGTTGTATTTCCTACAGATAGAAGACGAAAGGTTTTATTCAAGATTACAAACTTTGCGATGGAAGGAAATGTTCTCCCAACCCACGTGAGGGTTTTTATTTTTCTATTGTCCTTCAGCTTCCAGGGTTCAGTTCAGTTGTTGGTGCGTGGTGGGCATCCAGGAAATAGTCATGGAGTTGAGTGTGTTGCCTCATGCCTAAGATTACAGAAAACAGAGTCAGGAGACAGGATTGGGGATACTTGGCTTTGGTGAGAGGGTGTTCATACTCCTTGCCTAGGAATACATATTTTCATAGAGCTTCTAGTACTCATCATTATTTGCAAAATAATCAGAATTTCAAGAGAGAGGAGCTTCCTGTCACAAGAGAACCAGGGCAATTAGGTAGCATTGCAGGCAATATTTTTCTCTTAGTGATCCTTAGTGAACTGAGTGATTCCAAAGATGAGTAAAGATTCCTCCCTTCCAGGTAATGGAAGGAACTTTCCCACTGTTGGAGACAGGGAGGGAGAATAGAGAGAGGGAGGGAGAGAGAGAGACAGAGAACCCACTATTATCTTTGATATTTCAGTACAAAAATTAGGTGTTTTTATAGTACAAAAGTTAGAACTTCACCAGGTGTGGGTTTTGGGATTTGAGAAACAAAACATTTTCTATTATCTTCTAGCTACAGTATAATCACAAAAACAAGGCTACCCAAACTAAGCAGTTTGTTTGGTTCTTGGATATGCAGTAATTATCATAAAGATTCCAATTTCCCATGAGATCATTAAAAATTTTAATGCGGGGCACCTGGGTGGCTCAGTCAGTTAAGCGTCCAACTCTTGATTTCGGCTCAGGTCATGATCTCAGAGTCGTGGGACTGAAGCCCGCGTCGGGCTCCGCACTCAGTGGGGAATTTGCTTGAGATTCTCTCTCTCCCTCTCCTTCTGCTCCTCCCTCCACTTGTGCTCTCACTCTTTCTCTTTCTAAAATAAATAAATACTTTTAAGAAATTTTAATGCAACCCATATGAAAAATACTAATCTTTTTTAGACAAGGTGATTTTAAAGTTCGTTTGAAGAAATAATAGTGCTACGAAAATTATGAAAATAAACTAACTGAGCCACCACCATATGTTAAAGCTACAATAATTTAAACTGTATGGTACTTATGCCTGATGGCCAGATCCATGGATCAAAGAGAAAATTCAGAAATAGGCACAAATACATATGGGAACTGAGTATGTCACAAAGTGACATTTAAAGCCAGCGGTGAAGAGATAGACTCTCAGTAAATGACGTTTGAACAGTGACAGAAATTCAAATGAAGCTTGAAATTCAGACTTTTTGTTAAAGCTGAATATTCACTTTCAAATAATAAACTAAATCTATAGTGTACCTTGGAATGAAAGTCACTTTATGCGATAGATTTGAAAATCTATCATTTAATCTAATTAATAATTAGTATCACAAGAGTAAAATGTTACAAGTTGTGATGATGAAAGTTGCTAATTCAATATACAAAAAATTACTGTGTACTTGAAAACACTTAATAGGGAAACAAATTGACAGTCAATATAGATCTTAAGAGAGATTTTTTGAAAATATCATTATATTCTTTTTGAGACAAGCACCACTTATTAAAATAAATAATAATGAGGAGATGTAGGTCAAAGGGCACACACTTTCAGTTATAAGATGAGTAAGTTCTGGGGATTTAACGTACGGCATTGATTAGAGTTAATAACATTGTATTGCATACTTGAAATTTGCTGAGAGTACATCTTAAGTGTTCTCACCACAAAGAGAAGGTAACTAGGGAAGGTGATGAATGTGTTAATTAGCTTGATTGTGGTAATCATTTCACAATATACGTATATCAAATTATCACCTCATACACCTAAAATATATACAATTTTGTGAATTATATCTCGATAAAGCTGAAAAAAGGGTAAATAAAACAAAGCAGATAAGAGATTAGATATCCTAATCCTAATCTTCCTTTGATTATTTGGGGTATTATTATTTAAAGCCACATTTAATTTTTAGATATTTATTTTCATTTAGGCCATGCATTTTTTGAAAAAGAGTCCTATTAGAAATTCTTCACAGCTTGTAAGGATGCATTAAAAATAGGATGTCAAAATTTCATGGGAAGGAAATAATTCCAAAATTATGTATAAGCGCATCTATGAATCAGATATAATAAAGAACCCAGTCTGAAGAAAAGAAGTGCAATATAAATGCTAACTTCCATGATTAAATAATATTCAGTATCATGTACAAAGGGACATTTGAAAACCACCGTTAATGGTTTTGACAGCATGGTAGATACATGAATTCATCTATGCTTCTATTTTTCTTGCTTTCTGAGAAATTTCTGGCTCTCAGTCAGGAAGCAATATGGTGAAAATGTGAACGAAGAAATATAGAGAATGGAAAATTGACAAAGTGGCATGCAGTTATCCCCGACAATAGAGCCAACATGGGGATGTAGTAACCAGAAGCATATGATGTGTGTTCACACTGCTTAGTAATGTGTCTGGTGAGTAATTATAGCCCCACTTCATGTAACAAAATTATGTCTATAAGCAGAAAGATAGTGGCTCAGGTTCATAATCACCTTGTTCAGCCAAAGACAAACTATATGACATATAAGAAATTATGAAAGTGGCTTGTAGCATACTTACTGGAGGCTTTCAAACCAGATGTTTTTTAAAAGGCTGCTGGAAACAATGTAATTACTGAGTGTTTGCAGGTAACAATACCAAGTCGGCAGGGCTTGCCAACAAGCCATCATGCTTATGTAACCAAACTCCATGCCTCACCCGGGGCAGTCTTGTTCCAAGCGCCCAGGAGCCCCTGCCTGACTGGATGCAGCGTCCATGTGGCTTTGCCACTTTGTTTTTATTCTGTTTCTGATCCTCAAAGATGCTTCTTTTTTTTTTTTTTTTAAGATTTTATTTATTTATTTGACAGAGAGAGAGCCAGAGAGCACAAGCAGGGGGAGGGGCAGAGGGAGAGGGAGAAGCAGGCTCCCCCCTGAGCAGGGACCCCAATGCGGGGCTCAATTCCAGGACCCTGAGATCATGACCTGAGCCAAAGGCAGATGCTTAACTGACTGAGCCACCTAGGCAACCCTTCTTCTGTTTTTTTTTTTTTAAAGATTTATTTGTTTATTTGAGAGAGAGAAAGAGAGTGCGCGTGTGTGGACTCGCAGGAGCGAGGGAGGGGGCAGAGGGAGAGGGAGAGAATCTCATGCAGACTCCCTGCTGAGCACAGAGCCCCACCTCATGACCCTGAGATCATGACCTGAGCTGAAACCAAGAGTAGGATGCTTAACCGACTGAGCCACCCAGGGGCCCCAAAGATGCTTCTTTTGTTTTTGAGCCTGGTTCTGTGTTTTTAAAATCCCCTTGAAATATTTTATCTATTATTGTTATGTGTTTGGAATGACAGAGGGATGTTAACGTGAGAACTTAACGATGGCATCTCAGGGAACATGGTAATAACAGACATTACTGAATGGATGGCTCATCTCAAATATTGATTTGTACTAATATTAGAAAATTAGGGATCCTAGAAAGTGTCAGGCTACAAGTCAAAAAAAGACCATTTAAGTGTCTCATTTTTAGTGTTTGTGGGTATGGGGGCCTCTGCAGGCCCCAAAAATCATGTACGGTGTGGGAGGATTTCTCAGTAAGGAGTGCCCTGCACCTGTACAAAACCGGATCTGCCCACTCTGTTTCCTCTTCACAAAGTAGCTAAGGGTCACTCTAGCTAATATCCTTTCTTCGTGTAGCTTGATGAAGCTACGTTGTTAGAGAATAAAACGTCAGTGACACTTGTTAAGGATGGTAAGGTGGACCTTATTGGGGACCCTCCTGCTAGGCAAAGGGACCACTGCTGTGAGATTTTACAGTGGGGGAGGGAGGTTGGGCTTGGGAAAGGACAGGGACACATTGGGGATGAGGGGGGTTCTGGATAAACCCACCCAACGGGATTCTTGCTGGAGACAGGCTGTGGGGATTAGACATCCCCTAGGGGGACACTGGAGGATGAGGAGCCAGACCAGATATTGTGGGGGTGTGTGGGGTTAGGGTTAAACTGACTTAGCAGGGTTCTTGGTCAAGCTGTATTTTACAAGCAAGTGCATAGATGGACCTATGAGAAGGTTGCGGAACCTGACTAAAGGTTGGTCAAGAATCTTTGTCAGCTTCTGTATCAACCATTCCATGACCCAGATTGCAACTTCCGACTTGACATCCTCTTTATTACATACTACTTAAAATGACAATTCCTAGAGTAGGTAAATAATTCATAGCCCCTCTTGTCCTCCTCAATCCGGTTTTCACAGTATGGAGCCTCAGTCTGTTCCAATGTATTTGGAGAAGTATGTAACATCCTCTAGTGGTGAGTTTATGTATTAAAAAAATCAAGTTGCCGCAAACCTGCAGAGGTTGGGAATGACTATTAACTGCTCCTTTAATCACATCCTCGGTAGCCCATTTCAATGAAAGCTCTAATTTTAAGACACGCCGACTCCTGAGAGTTCCTGTTTTTCTAAACTGCAGGAGTGCGTCTTTGAGATTTTCAAAATCAAATTCAGATTTGGTAGAAAACTATTCTACAAAAGATGTCAACAGATCGATGTTGTTAGTTGGGTGTAGACGGTGCGGCCGGAAAGCTGGGAGAAGGGTGGGTGGGGGGCGCCGAGGGCAATTCTGCTCATTAATTCTGGTTGGACAACATTCTAAGGCAGAAAGTCTGAAGACACTCTGGCCCCTCCCACTCCAGACGCATAACTGAATGATGTCCATACTTAACAATTAACACATTCCCAGTCAGCACACCCCAGGTTGGGAGCAATTCCTGGGACCTAGCTTACAACCTCCATCTCTCTCTCCGATTGAAGAAAGCCTCGTGAATGAGGACGAGCGCACGGAGAATGGTGAACGAGGGCGCAGCAGGTTCCAGGCCTGGAGACTGGGCTGCGTCACTCCACTGATGGCCAGGGGTGTCACCTGACCCTCGCAGGATTCTTTGGCTCTTGGACTTATTGCTAAAGGAGGGCGGTTTCCTGTCCCATCCTTAATGACACATGCAACTTCTATAAACTTGCTCTTTTTGGAACTAATCAAGAATCAGTCGACTGAGAAAAATGAAAAAGATTTTCTTTCTGGCTAAAACAAGACAACCAATTGGAATAAGGCACATTCTTCAACATCCATAAGAAACAAATGCAATTTATTGCTTTTCTTAAAAGCACCCACCTGTGGTCATGGTGAGTGCAGTAGCAAAGTATATGTATGCAATGCAGATGTGTGTGCAGGTGTTTGTTTATTTGATAGGTCGTTTTAAATAATAGTCAATAGTCATTAGAGTATTTAAATAATAGTCATAGTTTATGTTCAAGTAAACATTTAAGTACCTGCCATGTTTTAAACATTGTAATTATTGTAAATTGTAAATTTACATTGTAAATATAATAATACAAAATAAACCACCAGAAAAAAAAAATCTCAAAAAAAAAAAAAAAAAGAAACACATGCAAAAGCAATCACGGTTGCATAAAGAAGAAGAGGGACTGCCAAGAAATGTGACATTAATATTGGCAAAGCCCATTTGTTTTTTAAGTAGAAAAAAAGCAAAATGCGCCTGTGTTTGGAAATCAGCGTGCTGTTTCTTTTATGACAGGGATGGGAAATAAATTTAAATCGCTTCTAATCTGATCCACTGCAACAGCTGCTGGGAGCTTTGTGCTGATAATGATAGGGCTGAGTTTGGGGCGGGGAGAGGGAAGGCTGCGATTGTTCTGGACCAATGGTGGCAAGCATTACATCTTCTTGCCAACTCTACCCTATTGTGATGTGACTCAGGCCACTGCTTCTCAAGTGCAAAATGTGCTCTTTAGTTCAGGTAAATGCTCCTTGGCTAAGGGTAAGTTTAGTTTATGAGTCTCAATGAGAAGAAGTGGGGGATCATCTACAGTACAGGAGCCGATCTATGGATTTTTAAAGACATCAAAACAAGCTAAAATAGACACTGCAGGTAATACTGGAAGGAGAGGCATCGACTAACTTATATTTTTATGGATTAAAGATTAGAGGATAATGGTTGGTTTACGGATAGGGCTAAACTGGGCAAGCTGGTTGTAGTATCCTCTGATAAGAGACACCTGGGAGCCTTGATTGTACCAGAAGGCCCAGGACCCCATCAGGTTAGGGTTAGGGTTAGGTCCACTGGGGACTGTCTGTTGCCCATTTCAGCTGATGACTCAGAACAATTGCCAATGGGTGGGCTCTCTTCATTCTTCAGGCAGTGCAGGTGGTTGGGGATAGACCCAACTTCCACAGGCCTGGGGGGCCCCCCGACTGCTCAAAGGCAGCTGATGGGATACATACCGCACATGTGTGAGCCATGCAGCTCAGGGGAGCCAGGGACCTGGAGCATGGCAAGTGTCTGGGGAGGTGAGCTCACGGGAGTGAGCGATTGGGGCTTCGTGGTATTGAATTCCAAGCCTTAACTGACACAAATGTGCATCTATATTTTTTAAAGATTTATTTATTTATATTTATTTGAGAGAAGAGAGAGTGCCCTCGCGTGCATGTGCATGAGCTGGGGGAGGGGGAGGGGCAGAGGGAGCGGGAGAAGCAGACTCTCCACTGAGAAGGGAGCCCGATGCAGGGCTCGATCCCAGGACGCCAGGATCATGAGCTGAGCCAAAGGCAGATACTTAGCCAACTAAGCCACCCAGGCGCCCCCACAAATGTGCATATTCCCGTGGAAGGCAGAGAGGAAGAATCTGGACTGCCTCGCCAGGGCTGGGTGGGAGGCCTGGCCAGGGTCGCCCTCTATAAGACACACCTGAGAGCCTTGATTGTGGCAGAGGGCCATCAGGCGTTCTGGTCTCATGGGGGCTGATAGTCACTCTCTGCAGCTGCTGCCTCAGAGCAGTTTTCAGGAGGCGGGATCCCTAGTTGCCAAAGGCTACGCAGGGCGCTGGCCTGTGCTATATGGGTTTAGAGGACTGGGTCTGCCCGAGGCCAGTTGATTGGTGCATATTGCGCATAAGCAGGCTGCATAGCTCAGGCTACCCAGGGACCTGGGATACGGCAATGCTGGGCCAGGTCAGTTCACAAAAAAAGGGCTCTGGGTGGGTGCCTGGAATCTGCCTAGTTCCAAGGCTTACCTACACAAATGAGCATATTCCCCCAAAGACAGAGCTATAGAAAACTACATTACCAGTGTGGAAAGTGTGGGATGGTCAAGATGATGCCAGCAGGCCGGGTGCAGGGACTCGGGCCGGGGGGGCGGGGGTCCCATAGGAGGGAAGTCAAACACGAGCCAGCAGGAGGTGCAAGCAGAGTTTACTGAAGATATGGAGAGAGCAGATACAGACCCCCATCCAGGAGACTCGGAAAGGAAAGGAGCACGAGCATGAGTCTCCTCTTTGTTTCGGGTCTGGTGTACGTGTCCTCTCAGGCATCCAGGAACTGGTTTGGACAAGGACAAGACCCAGGTGTCTATCATAAGTCACTTATTCCTTGAAGCCAGGGGTCTTGGCGTCAAGAAGTCTAGCGCCCGTGGCTTAGGAATTATCTGTTGTGCTGGAAGACTCCAATGATATCATTAACTCTTTGTTCCATACAAGGAAGACATGCACTGAAGCATGTGTAGGGTGGGGGTGCAGGTCTTAGCAAGAATAGAAGCAGGAAAAAAAAAAAAAAAAGCAAAGGGGCAAAAAAACAGCTTTTTCTTTCATGGGGTCCCTTTTCCCCTGTCTCAAAAATACCCTTTATAACAGATAAATGGGAGTCTTGCTTGCTGGAGAAGCTTGGGATCTCACCAGGGAGCCTGTCCATTGGGGACTAATGGCAGTTTAACGCTGATACCTCAGAAAGATTTTTGGGGGAGTGGGCACTCTCTACCTTGGAGGCTTTGCAGGTGTTGGGGACCAGACTGAACCCCAAAGTTCTGAAATGCTCCAGCAGCCAAAGGCTGGCTGACAGAGTATAGACTGCTCATGCGCAAGCAGTGCAGGTCAAAGGAGCCAGGAACTTGGGAAAAGGCAGCTGTAGGGAGAGGGGGAATCACAGGAGCAGGTGATTTGCAGCCCCTGGCATCTGCCTCATTCCAGCCCAATTCCACACAAACGCGCATATTCCCCCTGAAGGCTCAGCTGGAGGAAACTGTTTACCTGAGGCCATTGCCAGCATGTGACCCAGCACACGGGCTGGAGTAAGCCAACAAGACACCCCTGGGAGTCTGGACTTCTGGAGAAGCTGGGGGTCCCCAAGGTACAGCCCGTGCAAATGTGGACTGTTGCCAGTTTAAAGCTGCCACCTCAGAAAGATTTTCGGGAATGGGATCCCTCCACCCAGGAGGCTACGCAGGTGGTTCAGGACCCACCTCAGCTCCACAGACCTGGAGGACCCGCCCCCCCCGCCCTCCATGACCTAACGGCATGCATTCTGCACATGCGCAAGCCAGCAGGTAAGGGTCACGGAGACTTGGAACTGGGCAAGTGTCTGGAGAGGCTGGGGCAGGGGAGTGGGCTACACGGGTACAAGGCATCAGCCTAATCCAAGCCCTAACCGACACAAATGTCCATATTCCCCCTGAAGGCCGAGCTGGAGGAAACTGGACTGCTTTGGTACCCTCCAATAAGAGATCCCTGGGAGCCTTGATTGCTGGAGAACCTCGGGAGCCCCGCGGCAGCCAGTCCAAATGGGGACTGATTATCACCATTTAAATTTGCCACCGCGGAAATATTTTGCCAGTGGGCTTCCTTCACCCTGAGGCCGTCCAGGGGGTCCGGTCCTCCCATAGCTCCATGGGCCTGGAGCGCGCCTGCAAACCACAGGTGGCTGACAAGGTGCGGATTGCACATGCGCAAGCCGCGCAGGTTAGGGTAGCCGTGATACTGGAAACAGGTAGAGAGAGGCCTGGTCACAGGAGCAGGCTGTTTGGGGTACAAGTATCTGCCTAATCTCAAGTGCTGTACAAATGCCCATTTAAATCGCTTCTAATCTGATCCACTGCAACAGCTGCTGGGAGCTTTGTGCTGATAATGATGGGGCTGAGTTTGGGGCGGGGAGAGGGAAGGCTGCGATTGTTCTGGACCAATGGTGGTCCCACCCCGAATCCAGAGTTGGAGGAAACTACCCTGACTGGCCAGCATCCAGATTGGCCAGAGTAGCCTCCAATAAGAGACACTTGGGAGCCTCCATGGCTAGAGAAGCCAAAGGCTCCTCAGGCAGCCAGTCCTCATGTGGACTATCACCAGTTTAAAGCTACCACCTCAGAAAGATCTTTGGGAGCGGGATCCCTCCAGGCAGGAGGCTATGCAGGTGGTTCGGCCTGGCCCGAGCTACACTTAGAAGACATGGTGTGTACTGCGCATGCACAAGCCGTGCAGGTCCGCGTAGTCAGGGACCTGCAATAGGGCAAGTGTCCGGAGAAGCCAGGTCCGGGGCGTGGGTTGTTGGTGGCGCAAGGCATCTGGCAAATTCTGAACACTAATCTACACAAATGCGCATATTCTCCCTGAGGGCAGAGCTGGAGGAACCTGGAACTGTCTAGTCAGGGTGGGCCACACAGGATGGTCAGGGTACCCTCCAATAAGAGACCTTTGGAAGCCTCGATGGCTGGAGAAGCCTGGGACACCAACAGGCAGCCAGTCCAACTAGGGATCGGCAATCCCCAGTTTCAAGTGGAGACTCAGAAATATTTTCGTGGCATGGGCTCTCTATACCCTGATGCCATTCTGGTAATTGGGGTCCTGCCCAAAGTCATTGGTCCTGAAGTGCTCGTTGCAGCCCAAGCCCTGCTAACAGGGTCTGGACTGCTAATGCATGGGTTGGGGGGTAGGGAGGAAGACAGGGCAGGGCAGGCAGGGTCCTGAGAAAGGACAATGTCAGCTGAGACTGGTCACAGGAGGGAGCTCCTGGAGGTACCTGGCATCTTTCTAATTCTAAGCCTTAACCTACACAAATACACATATTCCCCCCGAAGGCAGAGCTGGAGAAATCTGGCCTGCCTTGCCAGGGCAGTGGTGGGTGAGATTACTGGGGTACTCTCTCTTAAGCAATACTCAGGAGCATTGATTGCTGGAAAAGCTTGGGATTTCATCAGGCAGTCAGTCCAAATGGCAACTGAAAATGGCCAATTTAAGAAGCCTTGGAAAGATTTAGGTGGGTGGGCTCTCTCCACCCTGAAGGCTGTGGACCAAGAAGACCACAAGTCTGTAAAGCCCAAAGTGTTTATTTGGGGCCTTAGGGATTGCAATCTTGGGAGACACAGAGTTGACCAACATTTGAATTATAAACTGTGAGCTCAGGAGTGCAGCCTTGTAAAGGCAGAAACCACAACACTTGTTTTGAAAGAATTATGAATGGTGCTGGTGGAGTTCAACTGACTGATACAGGATTAGCTATTTAGCTAGCAGATGTTACATTATCTCCATTTCAGCCCAAAGTAGAAGGGAACATTCTGGGAAGTGGTCTAGTTGCAATTGACAAAAGTCAAAAGTTCATGGTGTTCTAGAATTGAATAGGAGATGGGCATAGGCTCTGCTTTCTCAATATCTTCCAGACTCTATTTTGAATGACTCTCTTAACAATGCTTACTTCATGTTGGAATTTTTTTTTTTTTTTCACATTTCCCCCTTTTGATCAAGATCTTTCAGACAGGAAAGCATCAGTGATCAATTTCATGATGGTGGAGTTTCATTTCATCGCTGCAGTGGTTGGCAGCCTCCTCTTGGTCCATCATATCTCTCAGGAAGGGGGATATTTCATAGCTGATTGATATTTAGTATATTCAACAAGGTGCTAGGTGAGAGTCTTATGGCCACAAGGAGTAACGAGGAGGTTTGAGGAAATAAGGTCTAGCCATCAATCAGTTTCTCATTTCTTTTAGTCAAAGGGTAGATCTGATGAATGGTTTCAAGTCTTTGAGCAACTGTCATTGACATTTTGAGTAGTACAGCAATAGGAAATATGCAGTACAAGCAATTTGAAAATAGCATATAGGACAAATTAAAATAATCCAGCTAAAAATATCACAAAACTTAAAATTACACCTCCTGTGGTAAAGCTCAAATGCCCCTTTAAGGACTTGGCTAGTTTGAGCAAAGGAGTGGTTTCCCATACTACTTGTTGTGAGGTGTTTACCCAAGTACAGCAAGAGGTATTAGGTACGGCACAGACTCCTCCTAGGGCTGCAAGTAAATAATCTAAAGCCATCCTGTTGTGAAGGACTACTCAAAGCGAGGGAACCTAAAGATCTTTTCTGGGCTCCGACGGCTCTGGGGGTGGTTCAAGCTACTCTGTTAACAGTTCTGGTAAGACTTCTCATCATAACTTCCAAGTCTGCTGTGCCTACTCCAAGCCACGGACCTATGACTTGGTATCTGATCTCTGAAATATCTGACAAGAAGGCCACAGCCTTAGCTATGGCCACAGCTGTTGTCTTCATATTCAGAAGGGTCCTCATCAGGGCGCTCATCGACTATGGATGAGGCTCTTTTTCTTCTTGAGTGAGATTCAGGAAGCCATTTTGAGAATAGTAAAAGATGTTAAATGCCCCCCCAAAACATGTGCCACCAAGGCCTCTCCAACTGTCAGGACATTCATAGGCCCAAGACTGGTGAACATATCCACAAAAATATATGCTTTATGCACAGAGCATGTTGGGGGAAGTGGTCCAGTTGCAACTGACAAAAGTCAAAAGTTCATGGTGTTCCAAGAATTGAAACAGGAGAGTGCAAAGGCTCTGCCTCCTCAATATCCTACTGACTCTATTTTGAATGACTTTCTTAGCAATGCTTATCTCATTTTGGAATCTTCTTTCACAAGGCTATGCTGGTGTTTGAGGACCTGCTTGGGCTCCACAAGCTTGGCAGCTCCAGCAGTAAAAGGCCAGCTGACAGGGTGTGCCCTGTGACTGCCCGTTTGCTGCTGGGGCAGGTCAGACTAGCCAGGAAACTGAAATTGTGTTAGGAGAAACCCGGTCATAGGAGTGGCCTATTGGTGATACCTGGCATCTGCCTAATGCTTAGCCTAAACCTACATAGATGTGCATATTCCCCCGAAAGGCAGAGCTGGAGGAATCTGGGTTGTCTTGCCTTTGTGGGACAGAGTGGGAGGGCCAGGGTCTCCTTCAATAATAAACACCTGAAAGCTTCGATTGTTGGAGAAACCCAGGACCCTGTCAGGCAGTCATTTTAGTTAGGGACTGATGGGGCCAGTTTAAAGCTGCTGCCTCAGAAAGTATTTAAGGGGAAGGGCTCTTTCCACCCTGAGGCCATGTAGGTGATTGGGGTCAAGCCAGAGCTCCACAGGGCAGAAGTGACTCCTACAGACCAAGGCCTGTGGACAGAGGGCAAACTGTGCACGTTTGGTCCTCACAGAGCCAGGAACCTGGTGTGAAGCAATGTCAGGCAAGGCCGGGTCACTGAAGGGGACTCTTGCTGGTACCTGACATCGACCTGATTCTAAGCACTGACCTCCACAAATGTGAATATCACCACCCCCCCACCACCTGAAGGCAGAGCTGGATGAATCCGGACTGCCTTGCTAGGGCTGATTTGAGTGGGCTCCAATAAGAGATGCCTGGGAGCCCATCAGGCAGCCATTCCACGAGGGGACTGAGTGTTGGCCCTTTCAGCAATGCCTCAGAGTGATTTTTGGGGTGTTGGCTTCCTCCACGCTGAGGCAAAGCGTTAGGTTGGGGATGGGTCTCAGCTCCACAGGCCTGAGGGCTTTGGCTGCCCCAGGGCAGCTGCTGGAGTGTGGACTGTGCATGTACAGAGTAGCTGGGGACCTAGAACAGGGCAAGTGTCTGGAGAGGTCGGTTCACAAGAGCGGGCTCTTAGAATAAAACATTGGCCTAATCTCAAGGTCTACTGATCCGTTGTGAAATATTCCCCTCGAGGCATTGTTAGAGGTTTTTCAACTGCCCTGCCAGGGAAGGATTGGGCAGCAGGACAAGGTATTCTCCATTAGAAGACGCCTGGGGGTACTGGTTCCGGAAGAAACCTGGAACCCCAACAAGTATCAAGTCCACATGAGGACTGTTGCCCACCTGCAGCTGTCACATTGGAGCAATTTTCAGACGGTGGGCTCCCTCCATGTCAGGGATTGTGCTGAGATTATGTTGGAGGGTGACTCGAGTTCCTCAGGCTTGGAGGGCTGGGACTTCCCAAGGCTGGCTTGTGGGTCTGTACTTGACACATGTGAACCATGCAAGTCTGGGTAGCCAGGGACCTGCAGCAGGGCAATGTTGGGTGAGGCTGGGTCATAGGACGTGGGGCTCTTGGGAATACTTGGCATCTAATTCCAAGCATTCATCTCCACAAATGCACCTATTCCGCCTGAGAGCAGAGCCGGAGGGATCTGGTATGCCCTGCCAGGGCTGGTTTGGGTGGTTGGCTGGTATAGCTTTTACTAACAGACTGCTGGGAACCTTGATTGCTGGTAAACCCCATACCTCATCAGGCAGCGAGTCCAAATGGGAACGGAGTGTGGCCAGTTTAAAGCTGCCACCTTACACGGGTTTTTGGGGGTTGGGCTCCCTCCACACTGGAGACTATGCCTTTGGTTGGGGATGCATCTGTGCTGCCCGGCCCTGGGAGTACCCAGGTAGCCCAAGTCTGGCTGACAGGGTAGGTTCTGCACATTCGTGGGCCACTGAAGATCTGGAAAATCAGGGACCTGAACTGAGCCACATCTGGAGAACCCAGTTCTCACAAGTGATCTCTTGGGGGTCCATAGTATCTGCCTTATTCCAAGGCCTAACCTACACAAATGTGCATGTGGGGGCCAATGGCAGTCTGCCCCAAAATATGCCCCTTTGGGATATTATTTTGAAATAAAGTTACATAAGAAACAGCCAGCGCAAGGAGAACACACAGATACCCTCTCCCTCCACTGTATCTCCTGAAAACAGGAAATAAATTGCCCATGTGAAAGGTTGGGACACTTTTCCCTGTACCAGATGTGAAGAGACATCCTTATCACCAGAGAGAGGGAATTCTATATAAACAAACCTTGTTACTTTTAATAATTTACTACCTCAGACCAAATTCTTTTTAGAATTCCTTACTGACTGAAGCCATCAAACATAAGTTTTCTTTTAACTATTACTCACTGGTTTATTGTTTCTTTGCCTAAAAAGCATAAAAGCTGGCTGCCTTGGTCATTCCTTTGGGTCTCAGTTTTAATGTTGGGCCTCTATGCACAGTTAACTAAACTTTTTTTCCTTCTGTTAATCTCTCTCATGTCAATTTAATTCTTAGACCAGCTAGAAGAATCTTGAAGGATGGAAAAATATTTTTCCTCCCCAACGGCTGGCATAGTCAGCAGGATGGACTTCACTGGCTGGACACGGCTGCAGCTGAGATCCTGGGACAGGTAGCAAACAGCCGACATAAGGTAAGAGTCCTTACTTGGCTCTCTAAGTGCAGGGTCTAATGCAATGAAAATGAAGGGGGCCCTTTTTATCTCTTTCTAAACGTAGATTAGCAGGAGACAATATTCGTGGAATTCGTTACTTGGGCTTAGCATCTCTGGTAAATTTGGTAAAGTGCTCTTTGTTTGACCCACTTCCTCCAAGAGAGGGTCACTGTTTGTCTTTGCTTCTGTGTCATTTGCCATGAAAGGAATTATGGTAGAGAAGGAACACAGGCATTGGCCTTATCAGCCTGCCGTTCGAACCAGCCTCACAGACTGGTGTGCTCATGGTTCTCATCAGACCGTGTCTGTTTAGACAAACTTTGCGGTGGGCCCCTCTGTAAAAACCAGATGAGGGTTTTCCTTTTGTCTTGTTTTATGTCTGAAACCTTTACTTTGAGACTAGTGAGACTGTTCTCTCTGGTCTCCGCCATCCGGAGGGTGACTTAACCTGGGCACAACTTGGTGGGTAGTCACATAGACTGGGGTTCAGAGACACACAGTTATAAGCAGTGCTCCCTTTGGCTGTGCCAGCCACCTCTCTGAGGAGTTAGTCGTAAGAGGTCCCTTGCCAATAAGGGACCTTTGTCATCTTAACCTTTATTGTTTGTTAGTGCTGGAAAAGTCCCATTGCAGTAATGTCGCCCTCGTGTCATAGATCAGCACGACTGACTGGAGACATCTCACATTTTTGTGGGAGACCAGAGACATTGTTTTCACTATCCCATTTTTACTACCTGTACAATAAAGGCCTTTGTTTTCTTAGGCTATTTTTGGGGAGTAAACTTGTGAATCGTGGGTGCCGCATCATCTAGGCCCTCTCCAGGGATGCCTCCTACACCCAAGGGCTAAGCCTGGAAAGTTGCCTCTGGGTCGTTCCATAAAAAGGCTTATTGGCTTGAGTCACTATTGAGATCAATATGATCCTACTCATCATGGCCAGATGATGGCTCCTTTAAATTGGCTGTATTTGAAAGAAAAAAAAAAACACTTTTTTTAAAAAAAATTTTTTATCTGAGAGAGCACAAGTGGGGAGGAGGGTCAGAGAGAGAGTGAGAAGCAGATTCTCCGCTGAGCAGGGAGCCCGATGTGGGGCTCGATCCCAGGACCCTGAGATCAGGACCCGAGCTGAAGGCAGACGCTTACTGACTAAGCCATCCAGGTGCCCCCAAACCCCACTCTTTATAGAGCATTCTCAATTGTCTTATTAGTGTAACAGTTGGACTTAGGGACTCTCGACAAGAGGAAAGAACAGAAATTAGACTTCAGACAAATATTATTGTCCATATCCAACGTAAGTTCCCCTTCTTAAAATCTGGCCCCATCTGCCTGTTTTAACTTCCCTTTACCTATCCTGACTTAAAAAAGCACTCTGATCCAATCTCTGGGTTCAAAGTATACGGGTTACTCATGTAAATGTTGAAAGCCAAGAAATGACTCTAACAAAAGCTCTCTCTCTCTCTTTCATAAATAAAATAAATCAAAAAAAAAAAAAAAGGTAGGTCAGTTCCTTAATATCCAAGCTTTAATCCTGTTCTCTGGGGGAATTAGAAACTATTGCTTTTGTCTTGAAGATCTCTACAAAACCAGAAATGTAACTCTAGAAACAAGTCAAAACCCACCTATCTTTACCAATCCCCAAACCTTGCCTATTCCTCTCAAAATATTTGTAGATATCAGAAAACACCAGGATATTAGAACAAATGGCCTTGTACTTAAAAGAGGTAAATAATAATTACCCCAAAACTAAACAAACAAACAAACAAACAAAACTCTTTCATTCTTTCTCTGGGAAGCCTGCTTCTCCCTCTCCCATTCCCCATGCTTGTGTTCCTGCTCTCTCTGTGTCTCTCTCTGTCAAATAAATAAATAAAATCTTAAAAAAAAAAAAAAAGAAGCAGGCTTCCCGTGGAGCAGGGAGCCCGATGTGGGGCTCAATCCCAGGACCCTGGGATCATGACCTGAGCTGAAGGCAGACGCTTAACGACTGAGCCACCCAGGTGCTCCAAAAGACTTTATTTAAAAAAAAAAAAAGATTTTATTTATTTATTTTTGAAAGAGAGCAAGAGCAGCGGGGAGGGGCAAAGGGAGAGGAAGAAGCAGACACCTCGCTGAGCAGGGAGCCAGATGTGGGGCTCGGATCCCAGGACCCTGAGATCACGACCTGAGCTGAAGGCAGACACTTAACCTACTGAGCCACCCAGGGACCCCTAAAAGACTTTAGCCATCTGAGCTAGTAAACTTAATTTATTCAGACTGTTATTTATTGACTAGCGTATTTTATATCGTTTTAAAACAGAAACTATAAGATCTCTGTGCTTATCTGTTGTATTCGTATGTATATATATTAGAGATACGGTATTTTTCTACCTCCAGATGGTATCGCCATAATTAATTTATAAAAGAGCTCTATTTCATTGGCTTAAAGAAAATTAAGTGCTTACATACATTTAGTATTCATAAAAATTCTCTAAAATAAAAAAGAAACTTAATCCA
This sequence comes from Phoca vitulina, assembly GCF_004348235.1. Lineage (NCBI taxonomy): Eukaryota > Metazoa > Chordata > Mammalia > Carnivora > Phocidae > Phoca > Phoca vitulina. The sequence continues at coordinate 13,723,638 of NW_022589774.1, read as the reverse complement.
AATATATTTCAGGTTTACAGGATCTGGGAAAAATAATCCATTAGCTAATTTAAGGTTCTTTGTTTAAAATAGACATGTCTTTAGAGTTATCAGAATTAAATATAACACTTTTTTCTCCTACTGGGGTTTACTAGTTAAATAACTTCATGTTATCTCCGTTACAAAATTTGTCAACAAAACTAACTTAGAATGTAACTGATTTTGTCTAATGTCTCATAAAGTTTTTGTGGGTGATCTAAACATAATTGTTGGGAGCAAATGTTTTAGATAGGTATAAGTAGAATAAGAGTTTATACATAACCTTTTAGCAACAATTATATTTTATGATATATGTACTTAAAAAAATCCCCCCAATTTTTTTGATATCCTGAACTTTAAAGTTTTTGCCAAGTGATGACTTAAATTCATTGAGTATCTAGATCATTTCCAAATAAAATAATGAAATATTAATTACTAAACACATAGGTTTACCCACTTTTGGTTTCCCTATTACAGAGAAACTTAGGCTAAAATTTGTGTCTGTCAGTAAACACGTTTTGTGCTTTATTTAAAGATTGTAGTATGAAGATGTTACCAGACAAGTTTCCATTGCCTGATGTGCAGAAAGCCAGACACTGACACGTTTTGTGACAGAAAAAAGGTTTAATTGTAGGGCACCAAGCAAGGAGATGGCAGAAAAATTTCTCAAACCCACCTCCCCAAAGGGTTGGGGTTGGGTGCATTTAAGGATAAGGGGTCAGGATATCACAAGGTATGTAGGTTGAATGGAATATGCTGATTGGATGTTGGGAAAAGGGGAGGTGTCCTTTCTGAGCACGCCCGTTGAGGAATCGTGTCTCTTCATGGAAGACCATTCATAAAATGGCGGTGTAAGCATGATAAGTTGGGGGAGATCTCCGGGTGTGTCCTCACAGAGATCACTTTTGTGCATTCTTGATCCCTTTTGTGCAACTGCAAGAATTCTTCCCGGTTTGCTCTAGTCTTTGCTTATTGGTGGTCAGTCAACTTCTACAAAATAAGCTCATAAATCAATTAGATTAACCTGAGTTTTCTTAGGTAAAACAATCAAACATTTGTTAACTCGGCATGTTGGTTTCAGTCCCCCCCTATCATTTGATCATTCCTCAATTTTGAGGGATTGGGGTGACAGTTGCTCTGGCTACTACCTGCTGGAAAGGGGCTTGAGGAATGAAACAACTTTGCACTTTGTTGGAAATACTTTCCAGTACTTACCTTAACATGTACATTCTGCATGACCAAAATATGCTTTCTTTGATTGTTTTGGAGCAGCATCAGAAAGCACGTTTGATTATTACGTACCCAATTAATGAAATGCAAAGTATAGATAACCCAAATCTTAGTAAACAAGTGAGTTTCTTTTGCCCATCAGCAAATTAATTTTTATGAATCTAACTGCTTTTGCTTTTACATTATTCCCCAGCATCTAGCATAGACTTTTTTGGTCATATGTCATGGTAAAGTTGGGAAAATTTGAAAATTTGGCCACTGGCATTAGCATGGGGTCACTATGATAATGCACCAAATAAGGCTTTGGGTGACAAATTCAACATCTAGAGAGATTTCCCGAATTAGCTAAAATCTGGGAAATCCTAATCATAGAATTATTTTTCCAGGCTTAGGGAGTTGGAATCAGCAGGGAAATGTGATAAAGAAGAAAAAGAGCCATATGTTTGTACTTAAATATGAGCACCTAAAGTAATTAAATCAAAATAATGAGAATGATAGCATGCATATTATTCATTACTTATATTTTTGGTCCATTGGGACCTTCCTTTTAAACAGTAGTTAGAGGTCTGTCAAAGCCTCAGTGGTCCACTTGGAGAAATCAGTGTCTGGGGGATGAAACAAGCCCAATTGTGATGATCTGGGTTGTTATGTTCTTCTATGGCATGGTTTCCATTCCCAGTGGCATTCCGACAGATGGGGCATGGTGGGTCTGATGATTCCCAAGAAACCAGCTTTATTTAAGAGTGATGGATCCATGGCTTGACACCTTTTAGCTTAACAGAAGAGTTCATCACCAGTAGGACCTCATATGGTCCCACGCAGTGGGGTTGGAGTTAATTTTCTATGTGCTTGTTTCTTTAGGACTTTAATAGGACCCGATTTCCAGGAGACAAGTGGTGGAGAGGAGTATCTGTAGGATATAATAACCTGCTAGAAGCAAACTCATGTATAGTAGTTTGAGTAGCTCTCAAAGACTATATACTTTATGGTGCTCAAAGTATGGGAAGGGCCTCTCATATAACATTTCATAGGGGCTCAATTGGAGCCTGCTTCTAGGGGCCGTCCTTAGAGCAGGACAGGTAGCAAGATCTTATCTCAAGTTAAATTAGTTTCCTGACAAATTTTAGCTAATGTATTTTTAAGAGTATGATTCATTTTTTTCTGTCTTGCCAGTAGGCTGTGATCACCAAGAAGCGTGTAGTTTCCAATCACTATTCAAGGCACCTGACATTTTTGGGTTATTTTTGCTGTCCGACCTCCTCTATTATCGCTTTGAATAGACATGGGTAGCCCAAAGCTGGGAAATATTTCCTTTCAGAGGAGTGTAACAACCTCAGAAGCTTTTTGAGATCAGCAAGAAAAGTTTTCTACCCAGCCAGTAGAAGTGTCTATAAACACTAATAAATACCTGAAGTTTCCAGTTGCTCTTGGCATCCTACTGAAGTCAATTTGCCAGTCTTCTCCTGGTCCAGTGCCTCTAGATCAGACCCCTTTTATTATTTACGGTGGTCCCATCTTTGGGTTGTTTTTAGCACATATCATATATTTTAAAATTACCTTTTGAATAGTCCTGTGCATGTTTGGTCCTATGATGAATTTTTGAATCCACTGGAGAGTAGCCTCTCTCCTGAAATGGGTGCTCTGGTAAATGTGACTTTTGACGTGTTCCATAAGATGTTCAGGGATGAGGACTTTTCCCTGCTTATTATAAATCCACCCTTTTGGGGTATACTTATAATTAGCATCCTGAGAACAATTAGGACTCCAATAAAATTCCCATTCATTAGCTCTTTCTAAATCATCAGGGGAATATTTTGGGTGATATTTGGTCAAGTTTATATGTGGGATTAAAGCCATCTTTGAAGATTTAGGCAACTTTGTTCTAGCTGCCAATTTGTGGCTTGATCTGTTCGATTGTTTCCTAGGGCGGCCAAGCAAAATGATGGCTGGGACAGTGGACAATGACCACTTCTTTTGGTTCCATAATAGCTTCTAACAAATCTAGGATTTCTTCGGTGTGTTTAATCTCCTTTGCCCCCGCAGTTAATAGCCCTCTTTCTTTCCAGATGGCCCCATGAGCATGGAACACTGAAAAAGTATATTTGGAGTCAGTAAAAATAGTCACTCTTTTATTCTTACCTCGATGAAGAGCCCTTGTTACGTTTTGCTTTCTGTGCTGAGGTACATGGTGGAAGGGCGTCTGCTTCCAGTATCTCTTGGTGAGTCACTGTGGCATATCCAGCCCTACATTGTCCTTGATCCATGAAGCTGCTCTCATCAACGACCACCTTGAGGTCTGGCTGTTCTAATAGCACATCCATCAGGTCAGGGCAGCTGGAATAAACTTGGTCAATTATTTGTATACTGTCATGCATAGGTTCCTCTGTACTGGTTAGAAGCAGTGTGCCATGATCTAAATTTGAAACTGCCTTTAATGTAATATTTGGGTTGTCTAATAGGATGGCCCGATATTTGCCCAGTCTTCTTGATGTGAGCCAAGAACCCCTTTTCTGTTTTCAGAGGGGAAGCACATAGTGGGGTTTGCACACTGTGGGAGACTGTCCCAGTGTGAACTTCTCTTTTTTCTGGCAGTAGATCACAGGTGACAGGCCCAGCTCTCAAGTAGATGGGCCATCCTTTAGTACTGTATTTCAATTGGTTTGAAAAGGAGGCAACTGGTCTCCTGGTGGGGTCCAGATTCTGGGTTAAAACCCCAAGACAAATTCCTTGTCTCTCATGAAGAAACAAATCAAATGGTTTTCTAATATCTAGAAGACCCAGAGCAGGAGCCGGGAGTAACTTTTCTTTGATCACCAGTCCAATTGAGGGATTCACTGTCTCCTCCTTTGAGAGCCTCATAAAGGGGTTTGATTATTAATCCAGAGCTGGAGATCCAGATATGGCAGATGCGCAAGAATCCATGTAACTGTCTTCTAGTGGTGGGCCTGCTACCCAGACTCGTACTTCCCTCCTATCAAAGAGTAGACTCCTTTGCCCCTGTGACCAGTTTAAAACCCAACTATTTGATGGATGGTTGGGAAATTTGGGCTTTTTTTTTTTTTTTTTTTTGAGCCCTTGTAGCCTTGCTTGGCTAGGAGGTTTAGAGTTAAGATTGTGTTTTTATCTGAAGTTTCTTTAGTGTTAGTGGCTATCAGAATGTTGCCTATGTCTTAGAGAAGAGCTCCTTCTTCCAACTGAAGGTCTCTCAAATTCTTGGCCAGACTTTTGCCAAAGATGGTGGGGGGAGTTCTTGAAGCCCTGGGGGAAGAACAATCCAGCAGTATTGTTCCTTGACTCTGGTATTGGGGTCTTCTAAGTCAAAAGTGAACAAATCTTGGGGATCAGGGCTCATAGGATTGCAAAAAAAGAATGCAACTTTAAGGTCTAAAACTGTGAACCAACTAAAATCTCTGGACAGAGTAGTAAGCAGGGTGTAAGGATTGGGCACCATCAGATGGATGTCTTCTACAATCTGATTAATTGCGCTTTAATCTTGGACAAAGCAATATTCTTGTGTGCCTGGCTTTCACACTGGCAAAACTGGTGTGTTATATGGAGAATAGCAAGGGCCGATGAGGTCATATTCAAGGAACACAGCCAACAAGGGTTGAATACCTTGTGTAACATCTTCTTTAGTGGGTACTGTTTTAAGACTGAAACCTTTGACTCAGAACAGACTTTAGTATGTGTAAGTACTGCTGTCTTTGCCCATGGCAGCCTACCATCTGCCCACGCCTCTCACAGAATCTCTTCTGGGATCTCGGCCAGAGTCTCTGTAGTCTGTTGCAACAGTACTACTTGGAGGGCGTAAGCCTGATCAGGTAAAACTTTGATAGCCATTTGGGTGCAAGAGTGACTCTAGCATTTAATCTGGTCAGTAAATCTTGCCCCAGCAGTGGAACAGGACTTTGAGGCAAATACAAAAAAAAACAAAAAACAAAAAACAAAAAAACAAACCAACAACAGTGTTTCAGATGTATTTTTCCCATTTGACAGTCTAGGGGTTGGAGAAATGACTTTTTCAATGTTTTCCCCCAAACTCCAGTCACTAACACTGTCTGTTCAGACAATTTGGAAAGCTGAGTGTTGAGTACCAAACAGCTAGCCCCAGAATCAATCAAAAAAGTCCAGGAGTTTGGGGTGCCTGGGGGGCTCAGTCGGTTAAGCATCTGACTCTTGATATTGGCTCAGATTGTGATCTCAGGGTTATGAGATCAAGCCCTGTGTTGGGCTCCATGCTGGGCGTGGAGCCTGCGTAGTATTCTCTCTCTCCATCTCCCCCTCTCTCTGCCCCCACCCCCCACCCCCTCTCTCCCTCTCTCTAAAAAAAAAGTCCAGGAGTTTAATTCCCACTGACATGGGCACGTGGGGCTCCGTGTGGGAAATCTTGACTGGGTTAGTGAGGTCTAAAGCAGCTCCTGGGCTTCCTCACTCCTGATCCCTACAGTGATCTCTGGCATCTGGTGAATGGCTGGTTGCTGCCTTTTCCTGGGGCTTGGTTTAGGCTGGGGTGTTCTTTTCTCCAGTGTCCTTCCTGTTTGCAATAGGCACATTGGTGGGGTGCCACTGTGGGCTGTCCCCTAAGGTTTGGGACTTGGGGCCCAAACAGCCTACCTTAGACGGAACTCTTCCTCGTGGCGGAGAGTGAGGTGGTCCTGGGGCAGGAACAGCCACCAGCCAAAACAGCTCCTTGTTTCATCTTCTGTCCTTTTCTTTGTTGAACTTGATCTCGGCCCTTGAAAACTTTAAAGGCAATTTCAACCAGATGAGACACAGACATGCCTAGGGCTCTCTCTACTTTTTGCAATTTCTTTTGAATATCTGGGGCACTTTGACCAATAAAGGTCATATTTATCATTTTTAAATTCTGAGGGGCCTCTGGGTCTATGTCTGTGTATTGCCTTAAAAACAACTTCCAAAAATTTTGAAAGATGTTCATTAGGTTTTTGCTTTATCTCCTGAACCTTATTTATGCTTCTTTGTTTTGGGACTCCCTCCTTAACCCTTTAAATATGCAATCTTACAATGGTCAAGCTTGTTTCTATCTCCCATGTCTTAAGGGCTCCATCTAGAGTCGGTTGTTGGCATGGCAAAGGCTGCTTTGACTCTCAGTGGATTATTAGGGGCTTCCTCAAGCATTTTATCAGCTTCAGCATGAGCCTTTTCAGAGATCACCCTACCTTCCTCTGATATGAGGAGGATGGGAGGGCTTGAATAAAGGCCCAAGTTGGATTATGGGTAGCAAAAATAGAGGCAAAAAAGTTCTCCATTCTAGGGGTGTCTGGGTGGCTCAGTCGTTAAGCGTCTGCCTTTGGCTCAGGTCACGATCTCAGAGTCCTGGGATCGAGCCCTGCTTCGCTTCAGGCTCCCTGCTCAGCGGGGAGTCTGCTTCTCCCTCTCCTTCTGCCCCTCCCCCCTGCTCCTTCTCTCTCTCTCTCTCTCAAATAAATACATAAAATCTTAAAAAAATTCTCCATTCTATAGGGTCATCTCAGTAAACTGGCATCTTTTTCCAGTTAAACAAGTCCAAGGATGAAAAGGGAGAGTAGAGCCAAATCAAAGCTGGCTGATTGCCCAGCAATGTCCACACCTCCTATAAGGACTTGCTTTAAAGCGAATTACCCTACCTGAGATGGGATGACTTCCTTGTTTATTGAGTACACTGCTGGGTGTGGGAGGGAGAGACCATTCCTAGTTTTGACCCTGGGGAACGTGGGGAGCTGGGCCTGAGGCTGCAGCTGGGGCTGAGGAAGTGGAGGTGCAGTGAGTGTGTGCACGAATCAACAATAAATAGTCCTTTTCATTAGAATCAGATAGAACAGGTTTCTTCACCTGCCCTTCTTGTTGAACTAAAATTTTATATTTCTTTTGCACAGCCTTATTCTGGTGCAACAACACAAAAAAACTGAAAAAGGGTATTTCATTCCATCCTGTTTACAAAACAACTCTCGTTGCAAGATTCTAATTCTGACTCAAAGATCCATCTTTAGGCCATTTTCCTCCGGGGTCTAAAGACTACTGTGGCTGAATAGTATTATAGAAAAATATCATCATCTTCTTTTTCATGGGGTCACAACTAAAAGTTGCTCAGTTTTTAAGTACACATCCCAAAGGGCTGCATGAAGGGATCAAATTAGTATGACACATGCCTAGGCTTTACTTTACTTTCTTTATCTTAAGCAAGGTATTACCCTATACGACAGCAAAAGTAGATGCATATTAGCAAGAATCCAAGAAACAAGAGAACTTCTATGAGCAGAATCCCTAAGTCTTCCCTGATTCTTGATTGACGTCTGTCCCCCAACCAAGGCTTCCTTTCGGAAGTCAACCAAGGCCCCCAAACGAAGGTCAAATTTCAAGTGAAGAGAGGAAAAACGATCACCTGCCATAGCATACAAAGTGCTCACAAAGTCTTGGGATCGAGTCCGGTGTCGGGCTCTCTGCTTAGCTGGGAGCCTCCTTCTCCCCTCTGCCTGCCACTCCCCCAGCTCATACTCTCTCTCTGTCAAACAATTAAATAAAATCTTAAAAAAAAAGATGCTTCAAGCCTGACATGTATGTAGGTGTGTATAGACAGGCCTGGGTTCTGCAGGCTCTGAGGGCCCCGGCTGCCAAAGGCCAGCAAACCAGGGGCATATGGGCACATGCTGGTGATGCAGGTCAGGCTAAGCAGATGCCTGGAAAAGGGCAAGTAATGGGAGAGGGTGGGTCACAGGAATGGGCTCTTGGGGGTTCATGGTAGCTGCTTAATTCCAAGCACTAATCTACATAAATACACATATTCCCCTGAAGGTAAAGCTGGAGGATTCTGGATTGCTTTGCCAGGAGGGGGCCAGGTGGGCTGGCTGGGGTATCCTCCAATCACAGACACCTCGGACCTTGATTGCTGAGAAGTTCTGGACTTCAACCCTGAGGCCCAAGACCAGCTGACATGGGCAGAGCGCACAGTGCTTTAAAGAGGCCTATAGGATAAATCGCTACTTGTGATGCACTTTTGTAAATAATTGGGCCAAGTTTACTTCACAGATTAGGGTAGCCAGGGACCTGGAGCAGGGCAATGTCGGATGAGGCTGATCACAGGACCATTCTATTGGGAGTACTGGGCATCCTTCTACTTCCAAGCATTAATTGGCACAAGTGTGCATATTCCCGCTGAAGCAGAGTTGGAGAAATCCAAACTGCCTTGCTGGGGAAGGGCCCGGGGTGCTGGTCAGGTTATCTCCAATAGCAGACCTCCGGGAGAGCAGATCCCATCAGGCAGCCAGTCCAAATGGGGGCTGAGAGTTGCCATTATAAAGCTGCTGCCTCAAAGATATTGGGGGCGGGTGGTTTCTTTAACATGGAGGGTGAGCAGGTAGTTGGGAACAGCCTTAACCTCCACAGGCCTGCAGCCGAAGGCCAACTGACAAAGTGCAGATTAGATGTGCATGGGCATTGATGGTCAGGGGAGCCAGGGACCTGGGATAGGGCAATGTCCAGGGAGGCCAGTCATGGTGGGAGGCCATTGGGGGTGCCTGGCATCTGCCTAATTCTAAGCCCTGACTACACAAGTAAGCATATTCCCTTTCAAGGCAATGCTGAAGGAATCTGGACTGCCTCACTGGGGTTGGATTGGGCAGGCTGGCTTTGGTACCCTCCAAGAAGAGACACCTGGGAGCCTCCATTACTACAGGACCCTGGGACCCCAGCAAATGGGGGGTACACATGGGGATGGACTGATACCCATTTAATGGCTGCCTCACAATGATTTTCAGGGGTAGGCTCCCTCCACATTTGACACAATGCCAGGGGTTGGGGATGAGCCCTAGCTTCACAAGCCTGGAGGATCCCCTCTGGCTAAGGGTGGCTGACAGAGCGTGGACTGCTCATGGCAGGTGGTGCAGCTCAGGGACCTAGAACAGGGCAAATGTTGGGCAAGGCCAGGTCACAGGGGCAGGCTAGTGGGGGTACCTGAAGTCAGCCTAGTTCCAAGCCCCAACCTCTGCAAGTGCACATATATCCCCGAAGGCTGTTGTGTTTTGGAAGGCAATAATATTCATAGACTGATTTGTCTAGGCCAACGATGTATTTACATTGGTTCACTGTGAGAATTTCATAAGCCATTAGCATACAATGTCTTTTAATTAGCCAATAAAGAAATGACATGCTCCAAAATAATCTTAGGTTAGTCACACTGTTGTCCAGGCCAGGGAAGCTGGAAGGAATAAACCCCAAATGTTACTTTGGAAGTACATGAAGTTAATGTGTACTTCTATATGAGTTGGTATTTGGGAGACATGGTTTAGCCAACTGAGAACTGAAGTCTGGCTGCTAGTGCAAAGGTAAGAGTCCTGTGTTCTAGAGCACGTTGGAAGGGAACGATGGTGCCGGTGTTTACGGACAGAAGATGTTCTGAGAGGGTTGACTGGATGGCTTTCTCCACTAGACGTAGGAGTCACCATTACTGCTGCAGGCTGCAGAGACTAATTGCCCCAGGGCCTCAGAGAGCTATCTTAGATCAGCGAAGTGTAGCCTTGCCCAGACCCAGCACTCTTAGATCATATATGTAGTCTCAGCATTGTCTGTCTATGTAGTCTAAATAGCGCCTTGCTAGAGCTGCTTCTTCATATGGGTTTGTTGGTAAGCCCCCAGGAGGGCCCCTCACGAGCTGAGCTACTGAGTTCTTACGGGTGAGAACAGAGGAGATGATGATGTCCTGACACAACTTAATTCATTCATTTTTTTTTTTTTAAGATTTTTATTTATTTACTTGACAGAGACATAGCGAGAGAGGGAACACAAGCAGGGGGAGTGGGAGAGGGAGAGCAGGCTTCCTGCTGAGCAGGGCGCCCGATGTGGGGCTCGATCCCAGGACCCTAGGATCATGACCTGAGCCAAAGGCAGACGCTTAATGACTGAGCCACCCAGGTGCCCCAACTTAGTTCATTCTTATATTAAAACAACTTTCCTTCTAAAAACAACTTTTTTTTTTTTAATCTTTGAGTGGATTTGAAACCAATGCAAAACAATCAGCTGTGTAATTTCAAATCACTCCCACACTAATTAGGTCCTTAGACCTAATGCCCAGTACAGATCTAAGTTCACAAAAATAATTTACTCCTTGATTCTACGTCACTTTCAATCTAATCATGAACATTCAATCAAATCAAACCTTCTTAAACCCCTCAGTTTAATTTCCTTGACAAATTATTTCTAAATAGAGATCATTTTTATCAAGCTCCAAGGGGTACAAGCCTGCATAGCCCTATCAAGCGTGTGTTTGACCCCTGTAACATAAGGATTCAAGGTTGTCTTATTTTAGGGATGCATGTTTTCATTCTCTTTTTAATTCCTGCAGTTAATTTGACTTTGCTGTCAGAAGAGTATCCATAGCTGCAATGAGTATGGGATCCAGTCGTGAGCAATAGGCAAAATGCTGCCCTGGCCCAGTAGAAATACTGATAGGATAAAAGATGCATAGTGGATCCATGCCTGCAATATAAGGTAGTGTCCTCTAAACTTCTAATTCTTGTTCTTGTCGCTCAAGGAATTCTGTAATTATTATGGCTGTTATTGCCAATATTTCTCCAAGCACAATCACCTTGTATTATGCTAGGCTAAATATTGAGTAGGTTAAGCCTCCGAATTAGGCACATGTCAGGTACCCCTATTAATGCCCTCTTGTGACCTGGCCTTACCCTATATTTCCCTGTTCCAGGTCCCTGACTGCCTTGATCTGTGTGGCCCGTGCATGCATGGTCTACACCCTGTCAGCCAGCCCTTGGCTAGTAGGGCCCTCTAGGCCTATGCAGCTCAAGCCTGTCCCCAAACACCTGCCAGCCTCCAGGGTGGAGAGAGCCCACACCCTGAAAATCTTTCTGATAAAGCTGCTTTAACCTGGCAATGGTCTGCCTGATGGGGTGTTCAGCTCTCCCGTAAGGAAGGCTTCTTTGTGTCGGTTATTGTAGGATACCTCAGCCATTCCTTCTGTCTGCTTCCTCCTTCTGCTTTCCAGGCAAAGCAATCCAGATTACTCTAATCTGCCTTCAGGGGGAAATACACACATTAGTGTAGGTTAAGTCTTAGAATGAGGCAGATGCTAGGTACCTCCATTAAACCATTCCTGTGATCAGCCTTGCCCGACATTGCTCTGTTCCAGGTCCTTGATTACCTTGACCCGTGGGGTCTGCTCATGCCCAGTCCATACCCTGTCAGCTGGCCTTGGCCTACAGGGAGCACTTCAGGCCTGTGGAACTCTCACTAGATTCAAACCACAGAAAACCCTCAGGGTGAAAGGAGCCTACCCCCACCCCAAATATCTTTCTGAAAGGGCAGCTTTAATCTGTTGAAATTCTGTATCCATTTGGAATGGCTGCCAGATGAAGTGAGGAGCTTCTTCAGTACTCAAGGCTTCCAAGTGTCATTGGAGGGGACCCCAGCCATCCCACTAGGCCCCCTATGCAAGGCAGACCTGATTCCTTCAGTTGGGAATACGCCCATGGTGTAGATTAAGCCTTGAAATTAGACAGATGCTTTGTAACCCTATGAGTCTGCTCCCATGACCCTGCCTCTCAGACACTTGCCTTGTTCCAGATCCTTGGCTCCCATGAACTTGCAGCTGCACGTGCCCAGTAGGTACCCTGTAAGCAGGTCTTGGGCAGCCTGGCCATCCAAGCCTGGGAAACTCCTGCCAGGCCCAAACTACCTGCACATCCCCAGGTGTGGAGTGAGCCCACCTGTGGAAAATTTGCTCCGAGGTCGCAGCTATGAGGGGGTGGCAGTCAGTCCCCACGTGCACTTGCTGCCTGATGGGGTCCTGGACTGAACAAGGCCCCAGGATTCCTAGGTGTCTGCTGTTGAAGGGATACCCTGTCCTGCCCAACTGGCCAGCTGTCCATCCCTCAAATAGGGGTTGAAAAACCTCTAGCACTTCCTTTGGGATCGTATACCACAATGGTATGCAGGCCCACCGAATGTCCCCCAGGCTCTGGCTCCCCTTACCCACTAGGCTGGCTCATGCCCAGTCCACCCCAGGTCAGCTGGGGGCACTCCAGGCACTTGATTGGCTCAGGGTGGAGAGCACCCTTCCCCGGGAAAGTCCTTCTAGAACGTCAGTCTTTAACTGGCCACGGTCAGCGCTCATGTACACTTACCATTGTTTGGGTTCCCGGGTACCAGTGGTCAGGCCAGTGAGGCTTCCAGGTGTCCCTTAACCGCCAGAGGCTGCCACAGTCAGCCTGCTTAACCTGGCCCTCATAAGGCAGCCCGGATGATTCCAATCGGGACTCAGTAGGAATAGGTCCCTTTGTGTAGGTTAAGGCTTGGGATCAAGCAGATGCCTGTAAGCCCAAGATCCCACTGCCGTGACCTGGCCTCTCTGCACCCTTTCCCTGGCCAGGTCCTTGGCTACCTTGCTCTGCACTGCTGGCATGGGTAGAGTAACAGGGAACACACCAGAAAGCTGGGCAAGGGCACACCCATCCCTTTGAGCCTGTGGAGCTCTGGCCCTGCCCTAGCCACCCACAGATCTGAAGGTGTGGATGGAGACCTCCTTCCGCAAATCGCTTTGAGAGGCCTGCTCCAAATGGGAGACAGTCAGACTCCATGTGGACCTGCAGCCTGATGGGCTCACAGGCTGAACGGGGAACCAGGACTCCCAGGTGTCTCCTAATGGACCGCTACTCTGTCCTGCATGACTAGCTGTCCCTTAAGTGGGAGTTGAAAAGTCTGGTCTCTTCCAGAAATTAGGTCACCCACGTGTCCCTGATTTTATGGTACCCTAGCCAGACCTCTCAATACAGTCCTGTGAAGGCAATACTCTGACCTTGAGCCCTGCTTTCGGAAGACATTATGCCCACTTTGTAGGTTAGGGCTTTGAACAAGACAAATGCCTTGTGTCACTTTGATCCTGCGCCTGTGACTGGCTTTTCCTGGTCTATTCCCTGTTCCACATCCCAAGCTATTACTGATCTGCTCTGAGCACCCATGGATAGTATGCACCCCGTCAGCTTGCCAGTGGGGCGCTCTAGTCCTTTAGGCCTGGGGTGGCCCACACCCACCTGTGTAGTTGCCAACATAGCATAGGATGATTTCCTAAAAGTTGACAAATATAATCAGGCAGAAATTTATATGATATTTTTCCTAGGAGGGGAAACCATTATATGTTTCAGAATAAATTGGGCCCTAAATAAAAAGTGGCCCAGAGCATATTAGTTATAGAATATATAAATACCAAGAATTTTGCTTTAACCTTTGTACTAGATATTAAGATCTTATGTGATTTTAAAAAAATCATTTGTTTTCTTAAGCCCATGACCAGAGATGATTCAGCTGACTGGGAAGAACCTCACCTACTTTTCAGAACTGTCTTGTTAAAAATCAGTGTTTTATATTATTTTCAGAGCCAGTCTATTTCTGGTTCTACATCAAGTTGAATATGTACATATCAAATATTGAATGCAAGGAGGTATTGTGAAACCACTGATGGGAATTATTTAGGGGTTTTTGCAAAGCTCTTTGAACTTTGTTATTTACTGGATGGCAACAATTAACTAGTTTCATTATAATGCACTTAAATTCAGGGTCACACTTATAACTGCCAATGAAGCAGATTTGCAACCCCAAACAACACACCTGGAAGACTGTATTAACATGCCATTGGGAATATCTGACATGTGGTTACTAATCAATGTCATTCTCATCTTGTGGGTTTCTTGTTCTGAAGGACAAGGTAAGTTGAAACAGATCTGAACACTCAGCTGATCCCCGTTTATGTATCTACTTTCTTTTTTTTTTTTTTTTAAAGATTTTTTATTTATTTATTTGAGAGAGAGAGAATGAGAGAGAGCAAGCACATGAGAGGGGGGAGGGTCAGAGGGAGAAGCAGACTCCCTGCCGAGCAGGGAGCCCGATGTGGGACTCGATCCAGGGACTCCAGGATCATGACCTGAGCCGAAGGCAGTCGCTTAACCAACTGAGCCACCCAGGCGCCCTATGTATCTACTTTCATATGTGTATACTTTTGATTGAGTTGATGGGTAGAAATAGTCTGTGTTGTCAGTACTAAAGAATACCTTTATGTAAAAATTATTACATATTCACCGAAGTATAAAATAAAAAAATATGTTTTCTGTTTTCTGAGTTCTACAGTGTGAAAGGCCACTTAAGGATTATGGAGATATGTAAGTATGTTCATGAAAACTTAACTAGAAAATATGTCACAAAAAAGTTAGCTTGTAACTCCAAAATGTTTCCAGGATTCTTATATATAATGCAAGGAAACTTTGGGGAGCAAGGAATATCCTCATAACCTCATACATGATGATGGTTTTATGGATTTACATGCCAAACCTCATAAATCATACATTTTTAAATATGTATAGTAATTTTAAATATTACTATATTTCAATTACACCTCAATACAGCTGCTAAACATTATTAATGTTACCATTGATTTAATATTTTAACAAAATTAGCTATGGGTAATAAGCATATCTCTTTTAATAAAAAGTAGAATATATTCTTAATTCCTAGTGTAATGCCAACAGATTTTAATTCATTTTCTGAGATCACTGGCAGATGTTGAAAATAAAAGAAAATTTAAAATCATTTCTAGAATTAAAATTATAAATTCTTCATTATGGTTTTTAAAAAATCTGTCATTTTATTTTATTTCTGTTCCTCTCTTTCCAAGTTACTGTAAATGAAACCTCTAATGAGCTTTGTCGTGCCTCATTAAATACCAGGGATGAGTGGAATATGCATCACTGTGTATTATTCCTTTCAAAATTTGTTGCATGCTGGGTTTTGTAGGTTATTTAAGTCTATATTTGGGAAATTTCCTTCATTATCAACAACAATGCACAGCAACACAACAAAGCTTCCTGTCCAGTGTAAGAGTTTCAATGAAAAGTACCCCCGTTTACCAATAGGGAGGGTTCTAGAGTCAGTGTACTTGCTAAGGAGCTGGGTGGATGTGTCATTTGATTGTCTTTTTCTCTTAATTCCTAACTGTATGTTAAGTAGTCTAGTCCCCTAGACTGTATTACAATTGGCATTAAAAGGATATTTCTAGACAAGAGAAATAGCAGAGGAGAGGGAATATGCAGATGTGCAAGGGAAATGTGAAACTTGGACAAATCTTTACCTGATATTTCAGTTGAAAATGAATCTTTGTCTAGGAACTAGTGAACTCTCTAAAAGTGGCCTTTGAGCTAAATGCCCTGCACATTTATGCTGCACCTATGTTTAGATGCCAAGGGAGAAAACAACCCACATAGTAGAACTCTTCTGTGTATTCAGTAGCTTGGTTTTATTGTGCAATATATTGTCCTTGGTGTTGCAGTCAAGAGCCTGGAAAGGGAAGGAAGAGCAAACCCTGCCTCACACAGCCCTTCACAGAAAAACTTTTAACGAGGAGTAAATCTATGTGAGGCAAGAGTTTTCATCTTTCCTTTTATATTTGGTGTCTGGAGATTTCACTTTCTTCTGAGAACAACTATATGTTTAAAGTAATGTGAGTACTATTTTGTCCTGGTTGGTAGGTGTTTCACAATTGCAGATTTCTTAGGACACCTAGTCCTCCATCTGATAGCAATAGAAAACCATATCTTTTTTTTTTAAATTAAAACTCAGAGTTTTAAATTAAAAGTACACAGAGATTAGGCATTCGTGGTTCATGACCATTTTCATCATGTTTGTGTCATTTGTTTGGCTGATTCCCAATCTTTAAAAATATGAAGTTAATAACTATTAATAATGTGTAAACTCCCTTAAACAAACTAGCCAAAATGAAAGCTAGAACCCCTACAAAAAAAAACCCCTACAGCTGATTATTATGGTGACTCATGAATCACCTTATCCCCCCAGCACTTGGAGTAACCACCACCCAGGATCACATGGTCATTATTTCTTTGCTTTCTCTCTACACACTGTGCTTGCCTCTGCATATATTCCTAGAAGGTGTTTTTATTTTAATTGTTTTATCAAGGTGGGATCATCTTGTATGTACATTTTGGGGCATCAGTTTTTACAAGTAATATTTATCATATTCCAAAGTATCACCTGCGCTTCATTTTATTTATTTATTTTTAAGTAGGCTCCACATCCACTGTGGAGCCCAAAACAGGGCTTGAACTCACAACCCTGAGATCAAGACCTGAGCTGAGATCAAGAGTCAGATGCTTAACCAACTAAAGTACCCAGGCGTACCTCCATTGTAATATAGTACTACAGGAGTTGTTTATATATCATACACAAAGCAATAAACTTATAACACCAAAAAAATGTTAGTTGTTGATATAAAAGGTATTTCTCAGAAGAAAACTTACAGAATGTTATTTGTCTGTTACATTTCAGTAAAGCTCAAAAAATAAATCTTAACATTAAATTATTTAAAAATAGCACAAAGGAAGCCAAAGATCATCAATAAAGTTCATTCCAAATTTTAAGCTAATATATAGTATTGTTTTGTGAAGTTTCAAATCACCAAAGGTAAAAAGAATGTTCTTGGAGCTCAAATAAATAATAACCATGTTATTGGGGCACCTGGGTGGCTTAGTTGGTTAAGTGTCTGCCTTTGGCTCAGGTCATGATCCCATGGTCCTGGGATCTAGCCCTGCCCTGGGCTCCCTGCTCAGTGGAGAGCCTGCTTCTCCCTCTCCCTCTGTTGCTCCCCCTGCTTATGCTCTCTCTCTGTGTCAAATAAGTAAATAAAGTCTCAAAAAAAAAAAAAAAAAAACCATGTTATCTACAAGAAACAGAGCTCACAAAAACTAAAAACCTCCCCGGAGTATACAATAGAAGGCAATTAGTAGGCGTTCAAAAAGACCGGAATACATTTATATTTTATACTATTCAGGAATAGGAAGGCACAACATTATAAAGCTATGAATTTTTTTTTATAAACTATGAAGTTTAAAGGTAATTCCAAGTAAAAATAAAGAAGGTTATTAAAAGGAACTTGATAAGCTGATTTAAAAGGTATATGGAAGATTAAAAGACTTATACCACCCCCCTCCATAAGAGACAAATAAAAAAGATTCAGATGAAAGGCCGTGAGTAGGTTTCTATATTTATTATAAATAATAGCCTACATTCTATCCTGTGACCTCTCCTGTAGAATGTGCATGTGAGCTAAGAAGAATGTGTATTCTGCTGCTGTTGGATAAAATGCTCCGTGTTTGTTTATAAATTCCATCTGGTCTAAAATGTAGTTTAAGTCCACTGTTTCCTTATTGACTTTCAATCTGGATTATCTATCCATTGTTGATAATGCACTATTAATGTTCCCTACTATTATTACATTGAGTATACTGCCCTTCAAATTTGTTTGTAATGCTTAAAATATTTAGGTGCTACAATGTTGGGTTCATATCTATTTGCTATTGTATGTCTTCTTGATGAGTTGACCTCATTCTTATTATATGATGACCTGTTTTGTTTCTTATAGTGTTTTTGACTTAAAGTCTGTATTATCTGATATAAGTATAGATACCCTTGCTTATTTTTGGATTTCAGTTGCATAGAATATTTTTTTTCCATCCCTACACCTTGATTCTGTGTGTATTTTTAAAGTAGAAGTGGGTCTCCTGGAGGCAGTATATAGTTATGGTTTTGTTGGTTTTTTTTTCATCCATTCAGCCACTCCATACCTTTTGATTAGAAAGCTAATTCATTTATAGTTAAAGTAATTATTTATAGGTAAGGACTAATTAATTGTTTTGGGTTGTTTTGCAGTTCCTTTAATCCTTTCTTCCTCTCTTATGGTCTTCCTTTGTGAATTGATGATTTTTCATCTTGGTATCCTTTGAATCCCTTCTCTTTATCTTTTGTATATCTACTATAGGTTTTTGCTTTGTGCTTACCATAAGGCCTGCTTCAGACATCTTATAGACATAACACTCCTTTATGCTAATGACAATTCAGCTTCTATTGTGTATAAAAATTCTACTCTTCATTTTCCCCCTGTATTATGTTTTTCATGTCAGTTTACTTCTTTTTATTTTCTGTATCCATTAAATTATTGTAGTTATACCTATTTTTATTTCTTTTGTCTTTCAGCCTTTATATTAGAATTAAGTGGTTAACATACCACCATATTACGGTTTCAGAGTATTTTGGATCTGACTATACTTACCTTACAGTGTGTTATTTTTATGTTTTCATGTTCCTGTGAAAGATACTTTGTTTTAACTTGAGAAACTCCTTTCATCATTTCTTGTAAGGCTTAAATCAGTGGCAATAGATCCAACCTCCAGCCCCTTCCCCTACCTGGAGGTCAGGGGTGGTGGTGTGGGACTGCAAGTTCCAACTCTAAAGATAGGGCTAGTTCCTCTGGCAACCAGACCCTATCCTTGGTGTGTTCTAGAAGTCACCTCATTAACATAACTAAAGATAACTTTGTCACACTCAACACTTAGGAAATTCCAAGCATTTTAAGAGCTCTGTGACAGATGTAGGGACAAAAACTAAATATATAATATTACAAATCACAATATCACCACTGTTAACATTTTTGCAAGTAAATTGGGATTGTAGCATATTGGCAGCATAGTATCTCAACAGCTCTGTTTTGTTTGCTTAAAAAAATTCCCTTCTTTTTGTGTTTGCAAGAATTTTGTTTATTGTATTTCCTTTTTTGACCAAGAATTTATGTTAAAATATATTGGATTATCACTATATCTGCATCTGTTAAGATGTTTAATCACTAATAACATTCTCTCTCCAGGCTTACAAGTTTGTACGCTGCTAGTTTAGAAGGTAGGTCATAAGATACAATGCTTTCACCAGGACCAAATCAATATTTCCCTTTACTGGAAGTTGATGGTAACTCTGTTGTTACCTTGGGCCTCTCATGTCATTGAACTAACAGGCATAGGAGTGGGTTGTGTACACAGGCTGGGATATTGAACTGACTTGCCAAAGGGTTATTGTTTACTACTACCTGATGAGAGCAGGGAAATTATATTTGAATGCAGAAAATTCTCTGAGGCTTCTCTGTGTATCAATAAAGGTTAATAGAAGATATCAGCAAACTACTAAATATAAGGTTGCTGTGGATTCTGACAATTTGGAAATGAAGTGTGGTTAACCCCATCAGGTAGAGGACCTGGACTAGTTTAGATGCTGGCTGAAGAGGAAGGAAACATATAATGGTGTATAGAAGAAAAATTATAATATCAACCATAGTCTAATGATCAATAACTTACATGAAGACTATGCAGTATACTTTCTGGTTTGATTTTTATAGATATATTTGCATATTTTTTTAACTGTTTTCTCTTCCTTGACCTTATGGTTTTGTGAAAGGGAATGAATTAGCTTTTAAGATACAGAATACCTCTGTGGGATTGCGACTAAATAAGTAAGGTAATAACATTACCAAATATCAAAAGGATGACTCTTGGAAGTTCTGACTCCCATTTACAGGAAGAAAACAAAGTCATCTTCATTATAGGAAGGCAAATTTGATCTTGTTATATGGAACTATCATTACTGTTATTGTGATGGACAGTGGTGGATTACATTGATTATTTCACTGATGTCATCAAGCACCCCACCCAAACATCTATACAGTGCTATGTACTCTTAAGATTTAGAGCATATAAACCACATTTCCCATTGTTCTTTGTTGGTTTTCATTGAGTTTTGCCTATAGAAGCAGTAGTAGGAAATCAGAGACATGGCAGATCATTCTGGCTTTACCAGTGTGGCAGTTCCCAACAGTAGTTAGGAACAGATGTATTCAAGTGGAGGTTGGGTGATCCAGAGGGAATACTACTTTTGGAAGTCCTGCTAGTTTGTTCCTGTTCTTCCCTAGACCCAGAACTAACTGTAAGACTCCTTCCAACAACAGAGCAACAGGTTCAAGCTTTAGGTACCATCTTGAAAGCAATAGAATTTTTTGCTTTTTGATATTATACTTATTGCTCTTTATGTTTTTCAGCTATTTCACCCTCCCATTTGGTCTTGCAGACTTTTCTACACCTTTGCAACTAATTACCTATATTTAATTCTCACTGGTAGAAATAGCTAGATTGGTCTGTTCCCTGACTGAATGTGACTAACACAATAAGTGATAACAGGAAAGACATTCATTGTATGAAAAGTTTAAGATGTGGGGAAAGCCAAATGGAAGTAAGGTTTCCACATTTTACTTGCAGTGGTAACATGTCAATACCAGGAGGGAGTGATAAGCTGTAAATGTCTATATTAATACTTAGACTACTGCTACTAAAACTATACAAAGAAGCATAGTCAACAATGTAGACATATCAAAATTGTTTTAAAATGTTGAAGAAACCCACAGGGAAGGCAAGAAAAGGAAACAGGAATGAGAAACAGAGGAAACACACACACAACAAATAACAAAATGACTGCCATAGGCTTTAACATAACAATAATTACTTTAAATGTAAATGGTATAAATACTTTAATTAAAAGACTGACAGGGGCACCTGGGTGGCTCAGTCAGTTGAGCCACTGACTTTTGGTTTTGGCTTAGGTCATGATCTCAGGGTCCTGGGATTGAGACCTGTGTCGGGGCTCTGTGCTCAGGTGGGGAATCTGTGGATTGTCTGTCTCTCTCCCTCTTCCTCTGCCCCTCCCTCTGCTCATGTACTCTCTCTGTCTCTAAAGTAAATAAATAAATCTTAAAAAAAAAAAAGACTGACAATGGCAGGGTGGACATATAAACAAGACCCAATGTATAAGAATTTCACTTCAAACTTAAAAATATAGTTTGGCTCTAAGTAAAGGATTAGGAAAAAACCCCTTGATTTCTTTGATATAATTCATTCCAAGTGCTGGTTGCTGTTCTCTCAGCTGCTCACTACTCCCCAACTGCACAGCTTATGGATCAGTACTCTGGATGCAGCAAGAGAGAAATGGGCCTCGTTGGCAGCATCTCACACAGCTGGGAAGCCTTGTGCTCATTTACACACCATCACATTCACCTGTTGGAGAATTCATGTGCTGAGAAGCCCTCTTGGCACTGGGCTATACCACCTTGTGGGAGAGATATCAATGGTAAAGCTAAATTGACTGTCTTCAAAGCAACCAATCTGGGATCTTTTGCTGCAACGATATGCTGGAGCTTCCCTGCTGGACTCCTGGACTTCTACAAAGGCTCTCTTATCCATGGGTAATTATTTAAATTAGTGTTCTCCAGGGGCTCCTAGACTGACTGAGAGGGGCTGGTGCTGGTTCATGGGCTGCTTCAGGGTCTATAGCAGGGCCAAGGTCTGTGTACCTATTAATATACACGTGGGTGGGTGAGACTCCTCCCAGGTCTGTTGGCTTATGGTGCTAGTTACAGAGTCAAAGCCAAATGGGGCTGTAGCCCATCCTCAGGATTATGGAGCTGTTTCTGAGTTTCTAGCCAGGACCACAGATGGCAAGTCAGCTGCCTGGGTGCAGGCCTGTCTTCTTAAAACAACTCTCCTTGTTCTTAGGCTGTACCAGGGTTTCACAGTCTCCTACCTGGATCCCACATCTCCCACAAAGGCACTTTTGTCTGTAAATAGATGCCACTTGTTGGGGGGTGGATACTGTGAGGCCTATTTTATCTACCATCTTGCTGACTTCACTCATTCCTTGTGCTGTTGATGCTGGCAGGTTGGGTCTGGGGACCCAGAGGGAGTCCCACAGGACCAGCCAAAATCCTTGGCTTTGTGTGGAGGAAGTCAAACATGAGCCAGCAGGAGGTGAAAGCAGAATTTACTGAAGATAGAGAGCAGATACGGGGTCTGGGAGAAGAGAAAGGAAAGGAACTTGAGTCTTGTTTTTGTTTAAGGTCTGGGGTCTTTTACTGAGGACGGTGGTCTGGTGTACGTGTCTTCTCAGGCATCCACGAACCGGTTAGAACCGGGACGAGGGCCCAGGTGTTATTCCTTGGAGTCAGGAGGCCTTGGCATCGAGATGTCTAGCACCAGTGGTCTCATATACACATATGATAGCTTCATCAAGTCATTCTCACCTCGTTTTTCCTTAGATGTTATCTATTCTAGAGAAATCATTAATTTCTCGTCCCTTACAAGGAGGACATATGCTATTTGCATTACAATGCATGTGTAAAGTGGGGTGGGGGTGCAGGGCCTAGCAGGAATAGAAGCAGGAAAAGGAACAAAAGCAGATTGTTATGGAGTCCTTCAGTTTCCCTGTCTCACTAGTTTTGTTTTTATTTTGTAGTATTTTCTGTTCTTTCTGTCTGGAGTTTCTTGTTATTTGGTTTGATTTTCTTTGGAACATAGCATTTTTCTCATAATTCCATATATTTTCACATTTTATTTTTTATTTAGATGGAATGTTTTAGCTTTTTTCTTCTAGTAACTTAATCACTTACAAATTTCTTGACAACTATATGTTTAGTTTCCAAATGCCCATTTAAAATATCATCTTCATGCAGGTATGAATTATATACAATAAAATTCACACATATTAGTGTGTAGGCCAATGATTTGACAAATATGTACCTCTGTGTAACCACAAACCCAGTCAAGCTAGAAACAGTTTTCATCTTCTGAACCAGTTCTATTCTTTTGCCATTCAGTCTCCCCCAGCAACACCACACCAGGTAACCAATATTCTTTTTGTTAGTATAGATTAACGTTTCCCTTCCACAGTTGCATATCAATGGCTTTATAGAAACAGATTCTCAAATCTGGTTGTTTTATTTTTCCATAATGTCTGTGATGTTTCTTGCTTCAGTAGCTCATTCCTTTCCATCATGAGCTTGTGTAGCATTATATAGATATAAAATTTGTTTATCCATATTGATGGACTTTTGGAATGTTTCCAGGTTTTGGCAATTTTTTTCCAGGTTTGGCAATTATGATTGAGCTGTTTGTGAACATTTGAATTCAAGTCTTTGAATGACCATATATTTACCTAAGTGGTAAATACCTAAAGGAAAATGGATAAATACCTAGAAGGAAAATTGCTGGGTTATGAGCATGATTAAATCTGTAAGAAGTTGCCATGCTGAATTTCAAGTTAACTAGCGTTTTACATTCCCACCAGCAATGTATGAGAATTCCAATTGATTCTCATCTTTATTAACAAACAAGATGGTCAGGTTTTAAATTTTAACCACTATGATATATATATTGTGGTATATCATTTTGCTTTAATTTTATTTTGCTGGTTGACTAATGATGGTGAACACATTTGCATCTGCTTATTGGTCATTGTTATTTCTCCTTTTGTGAAACTTAATTTTTTCCCAACTTTAGGTAGTTTGTCTTATAATTCAGTTGTAATAGACACTTTGATATTTGGGAAACAATTCCTTTATCAAGTATGTGATTTGCAAATATTTTCTCACATTGTGTGTCATATCTTTTAAGTTTCTAACAGTTTATTTCCAGGAACATATGCCTTAATTTGATGAAATCCAAATTGACCATTTGTTTAATTATTTATTTTGTGCTCTACATAGGATATTTTTTTCCATCTTCAAAGTTGCAAAGATTTGTCATACTTTTTTTTTCTGGAAAGTTTACACATGTACTTTTACATTCATCTCTATGATTGATTCCAGGTATTTTGGTGTATGGAATAGGGTTCAACTCTTTTTCTCCTATGGATTTTCAGTTGTTTAGCACAAATTGTTGGAAATGGTATCCTTTTACTCACTGGATAACTTGTCATATTTGTCAGAAATCCACTGAATATAGGTGTGATGTGTTTTTGTCTATTTCTGGACTTTTTATTCTTTCCCACTAATTTATATATTTATCCTTATGTCATTATGCCCTGCCTTGATTACTATAATGTGAGTCCTCCAATTTGTTCTTAATTGTGGAAGGTAGAATAATGGCCTCCCCAAAGATGTCCATGTCTAATCCCTAGTACCTGTGATTATGGTATTTTACGTGGAGAAAAGAACTCTTCAGATATTAATATTAAAGGTCTTGAAATCGAGAGGTTATTCTTGATTTTCTAAATGGGCTCAGGGTAATACCACATGGAAGGGGGGGTGGAATGGAGAGAGACACAGAGAGAGAGAGAGAAAGAGAGAGACATGTAGACTGACAGAGGGATATGCATGAGGTTGAAGAAGGATCAGAGAGAGACAGTTGCTGGCTTTGAAGATGGAGAAAGACACCATGAACCAAGAAAGGCAAGAAGCCTCTAGAAGCCAGAAAAGACAAGGAAACAGATTCCTCCTTGGAGCCTCAAGAAAGGAACACAGCTCTGTAACAACTTGATTTAGTCCAGTGATATATTTGTCGGATTTTGAACTGACAAAATTTTAAGAAGTAAATTAGTATTGTTTAAGCTTGTAAGTATGTGGATTTTTTTTGTAGCTGCAGTAGAAAATTCATACATTAATTTTTAATGTTTTTTGGCTTTTCTATGTGTTTTCCATTTTCTTTGAGATTTAGTATTATCTTGTTAATTTCTACAGAAAGCCTACTAGGATTTTCACTGGAACTCAGTGAATCTGTATATCACTTTAGGGATAGTTGATTGTAAAAATATTTTTTCCTCCAATTTAAGAACTTGTTTTAGCTCTCCATTTATTTAGGTCTCCTTTAATTTTTCTCAGGAAGGTTATATAATTTTCAGACTATGGGTTATGTACCCGTTTTGTTAAATCTTTCCTTTTGTGGCACAGGCTTTTTCTTTTAATACTATTACAAATGATATTTCAAGTTTTGATTTTCTACTTCCCATTACTATTGTATAGAAATACAATTTCATTTAATGTATTGTCCTTTTATCATGATCTTGCTTAATTTACTATTAGTTTGGTAATATTTTTATAGATTCTATAGGTTGTTACATCAATTATAGATTATCTGATGATTAAGATTAACAGGACTCCACAGCATAGATTTACATCAGGCTTTGTAAAAGTTAAGGACACAGCCCAACAGGAAAAAGAAACAAAGCAATCATAGGGAAGCTTGAAGCCTTTCAGGAACAGCCAGCCAGTATCATGTCTCAGGATGTTCTTCATCTATGGGTTCCAAATCACCAAGATATCTGCAAGGTATCTCAATTTCAGGCAGGCTAATGCACAAATTTACAAAGAGGTCTCATATATCATTATGTTTACATACTTAAAACTAGTCTGTGTAACCAGTTAAACCAGGTATAAACCACAAATCTATATATTCCTCCAAAATGTAGACAAGCTTGTACAGGGTGTTTCCAAGGGAGTTTTATACTTAAACAGCAAATTATAAATCACTAGGTACCACATCCCATGCTTATCTTGGCCAGGGGTTAGCACTAGAATTTTAGGTACACCTGGAGATAACCATACAGCAGTTTTATTCCACCTGTAAAATAATCCTATCCTTACACAGTTCATCTTCCTGATCCTTGGTCAAGCTTTCTTAAGTACAAATTGCTCATGAGTATTCTTTTTTCCATGCATTTTAGATAACATTTATAGAACAGAAAAAGCAAAAAGACAAGCACCAGTGGCACATAGGTATTGCTTTCAAGAAACATTTGAGTTTTAACAAATATTCCAGCATAAACACATTTCTGATTTTGACCACTCTCCTACCTCCTTCCAGAACTCAAATCTGAACTTTGTGAAAGGCATTGGTAGAGTGATTTGAATTAATTGTAATTAATTTTCCATTTCAAGATTTCTTATCATAGAAGAAAAAATGTCTTACATAATAAACACATCAATCTTTTTAATTTAATTACCCATTTTACTCTGGTATATATATTGTAACTGCTAAGAAGTCTGGGATCTTAATTCACAAAATGCTATTCCAGTTTCCTAGAAAAAAGTACTATAAACTGTAATGGCCTCTTTTATTACTAGCAGGCTATGAATGTGTAAGTATAATTGAATCGAGAAAAATGTTCCTAAAATAAATTTTCAGAGTGTTTTAGTGATGAGAAGTAGAAATATTGTCTTCACTTTTGGTAACTATTTGAAGACAACGATTTATCATGGGTCTTTTTAGATTAATTTTACGTAGTGATTAATTCATTAGCACATACTAATTGATCAAGATGTTTGTTCTAGGGATGGGATTTACTAAGTTAGGTTGTTCATGAACTACCATTATAAATAAAATCTTCAATTCTGTTATGAACTAGAATCTTGTGATATGCCAGTATTCGTGAATGCCAGACTCAAGAGCGGTGGCACAAGGTTTCAGCTCAGTGACCAGCTGGATTTTGAATGCTGTGATGGATACGGAAACAGACTTGGACACAGCACGGGCTCCACAGTCTGTGGTCACACTGGGTGGTCTGATACACCCACATGTTATGGTAAGTTACCCTTTTTTCAGGTATTCTTTTTTTTTTTTTTAGGATAAAAAAAATCTGTAATTGTTGAATGACTATGTTGTGCACCTGAAACTAATATACCATGGTCAACTATACTTCAATTAAAAAACAAAACAAAACACTTTTTGTCTTCAATTAGCAGTTATCAGTTAACTGGAAATAAGGTTTGTAAAAGGAAAACGGAGTTAAAAAATGCTATGTGCTCCTTTAAAAAATTTTTGAATTATCTGGAGGTATTCTTTTTTTTTTTTTAAGATTTTTATTTATTTATTTGACAGAGAGAGACACAGTGAGAGAGGGAACACAAGCAAGAGGAGTGGGAGAAGGAGAAGCAGGCCTCCCGCAGAGCAGGGAGCCCGATGCGGGGCTCGATTCCAGAACCCTAGGATCATGACCTGAGCCGAAGGCAGACGCTTAACGACTGAGCCACCCAGGCGCCCCCTGGAGGTATTCTTAAGGCACAATAATTAAAATCAAGGTGAATCCTTCTGATTCAATGTCAGCTGGGAAGAGAAGGTGTTCTAAAACTCAAAGAGAATATTTTATCTTTAACACAGTATGTGAACGTAATGTTTCCGATGGGTCATATACATCACAGATTTGTGATTAAAGTATAAATATTTTGTTTTACTAAATGAAAGCTTTTAAGTTATTTTAAACTTAGCTCTCCTTAGTAACATTGTAGTTTCTTACAAGGGCCTCAGCTATTTTGCTCTTGAGTTTCTGCTTGACCCCTCCCACCTTGAGAGTTAATTTCTTTAGGTCTCCAGAGGAGCTCTTTATTTTCTGACTTTGACAAGTTCTGTGGACTGTTGCATGAATCTCTTTTGTGTTTGCCACAATTCCAGATTTAGAAAGAGAGCTTGGATGTGTGGGAAAATGAGTGGATGTAGAGTGTGCAAAGCTTTGACAACAAAACAGTATTTGGGAGATATCTTGGTAAGTGGATTCCAGTCTTTATGTGGGAGAATTTTATGAGCTGAGGCTGGATAAGAGGCTAAGGAAAGACTATTTAGGTTATATTAGGGCATCTCAGCATTTAGATTAATTTTATCATTGATTAAAAGCCATAAACGAGTCTTTAAGCAAAGGAATGATGTAATTTGATTTGAATTTCTGAATGTTGTTTTAATTCTCTCCCCTCTGTCCCCCTCCTACACTCTTCTTGTGGTAGGCAAGAAAATATTCAGGAGTCCTTGTAGAGTGAGAAAGGTGGGGATCACATAGGTGATGGCTGAGTGGATGCAGAACAGAGGACAGATTTGGGATATATTTTGGTGGTAGAAAGCACAGAAAATATTACTAAATGTTGGGTGTGAGAAAGAGTAACAAATCAAGGATTCACGTTTTATTTGATTTTTTTTTTTTTTAAAGTACCTAGGTAAATACCAGTGGCTTTCTGTGAAATGATGCTGGCAGGAGAGAGAGCACTTTGGGAGGAACATTACAAGTTCTGACTTGGACACATCATGGCTGAACTGCCACAGACAATAAAACTTGGATATGTAAACTACAGAGTTGGATAGATGGGTCTAGCCAGGAGATACACATTTGGGATTATCACCATGTAATGATGATATCAAATTGGAAAAGAATATAGAATGATAAGAACAGAGAGCTCAGGACTGAGCCCTGAAGCATTCTAACATTTAGGTGTCAGACAGAAGAGGAATAGGTAGCCAAGTAGATAGAAAAAATGGAGGATGTGGAAATTGGGAGGAAAAAATGTAGGAATGAATGTTGTCATAGAAATGGAGAGAAGAAAATGACTAAAGGAAGAAAACATACACCAGAATGATTAATAGCGAAGCTATTGGGTCAGCCTGGATGGGCTCTCATTCTAATTCCACTACTTGCTAAGCATGTATCTTAGGGAAACATATCAAGCCTAGTTGAACCTTTGTTGACTCCTCTTTATCTGTAAAAGGCTTTAAAATGTATAATTGTTCAAAAGGTTGCTTTGGTTAGACTGAATAAGCTGATATGTCTATCTAGAAGACTGAAAATATCACAGATTTGGCTATTTGGAGGCCAGCAATAACTGTAACAGAAATAGTTTTGGAAGGAATACATGGTGCAGAACCTAAATAGAGTTTCCTGAAGAAAAATGATCAGTGAGAACTTCAGTATAGCATGTGGTCATAACTCTTTAAAGACATTTGTGTGAATATGGTGGATAAGAAGTGCAGAATATTGCTAGAGGAAATCATACACCAAAGGGAAGATTCTTTTTTTTAAAGATGGAGGACATTAGAGCCAAGTGAATGCTAAATAGGATATAATAGAGACTGAATACTTGAGGTGGACATTTCCCTGTGGGGGTGGGAGGGAAAGGGAACCGGAACTCTGTGGAAGTATGAGGTTTCTGTGGCAATACAGCTGCTTCCAACTTTGTAACAGGAGGAAGGAAGGAAAACAGAGGTGTAAATCTCATGCTGGAAAGAAGCAGGAGCTGATGGTTTCCACTTTCCTTTGAACCGTAAGACAGAATCACCTGAGATTGAATGGTGCACGGGGAAAGGAGGAGAAGGAACACTTAGGAAGAATAAAAAAGGTTTAAAATAGAGACTTCAAGAAAGGAGCACACAGTGAGTTTATTATTGAGATGAGGTAGACTTGCTTAGTAGTGTCTTAGTTCCAGTTAAAGTTGATTAATTCAGGCTGTCAACAAATGCCTGTTTATGAGCTAGAAATAGGCCAGGAGAGAATGGTGAAAACCCACAAATATGGCTCTGCCTTTTGGGAGCTTTCATTCCAATATTAAAAAAACAAAAACAAAAACAGAAAAACAGCAAACCAACAACAACAACAAAAACTAAAAAAACCCAACAAATAAAGCCAAATAATGAACAGGATGATAAAAACATTTTAAATATATTTTATACATAACTGTGTTCAAAGAAACAAAAGAATCCAAGAACTTAGAAAATGGGAGGGCAAGGATGGAGGGCTCTATTTTCTATAGGATGGCATGTGCACAAAGAAAGGTTGAAAACCCTTCAGGATAGAGATGGGGGTCTATGCAAAAGCTGAAGTAGCAAAGAATTTGAGCTCTTTAAAAAATCCAAAGATCATTAGCCTGGTTATGGGTATTAAAGAGGGCACGTATTGAACGGAGCACTGGGTGTTATACACAAACAATGAACCATGGAATACTACATCAAAAACTAATGATTTAATGTATGGTGATTTACACAACATAATAAAAAAAATAATAAAAAAAAAATCCAAAGGTCAAAAAGCCTGGAGTCTGGATTGCCAGGGGGAGAGAGCTGTCAGTTATATTGGAAGTGTAGGCAGGAAATGGAAGAGCTTGGATTTTCTTCTAAGTAAAAGGGGAGGCTTTTAAGATGATCATGAATTTCTTTTCTGGGATTAGAGGCAGATCCAGGTTTTATGAAATCAGAAGCTTTTACAATGTTGACGGGCCCTCTTTAAAAAAGAATTCAAAATCATGAATATGTAATTCCTGTGATCTTTCCAATGTCACCACATGTCAGAAAAATGGGACTGAGTAGAATTTGGAGTGACAGGGACAGTGGTAAAAACTGATGTGGCCAATAAGGCTTTTATTGCAAATTTTATAAAACCTATGACCTTGTGAACCCATTGGTAGGAATTCACTGGCATGGTAAAACCTCCCAAAATTGAATGAACAAATGACAGTTTAATGTTCTTTTCAAATAATTTCCCTCTACCATGTAGCAGAAAATTGCACAAAGATTGGCTGATATCTGAGTTTATTGTCCTGGGAATTCTCTCCTTTGTGGAGAGGTTTCCAAAGAATTATTGTTGGGGCGCCTGGGTGGCTCAGTTGGTTAAGTGCCTGACTTCGGCTCAGTTCATGATCTCAGGACCGTGGGATCAAGCCCTGCATTGGGCTCCACACTCAGTGGGGAGTCTGATTATCCCTCTCCCTCCCCTCCCTCCCCCATACATGCTCTCTCTCGAATAAATAGAATCTTTAAAAAAAAGAAATTACTATTATCGTAAACCACTTAAGCCAAACAGTGTTTCTAGCCATCTTAAATAAATGTGCACTTAAAAAAAATTTGTACTAGTATTTCCAAGTATCAGTGCCTGGATTTATGATTTTGACTTTTGGATAAAGACAAATATCTCTAATTCAGGGTATGCCCATTCAAACTCTTCTTTATATTACATTTTAAAAGTCAGTATCTCTATATAACAGTTGGAAAATAGCCAACAGCCAAGATTTATTATTATTATTTTTTTATTATTGTTTTTTGGTGTTGTTAAGGCAGCATTTTTCACAATGTGATGAGATAAACAAAGTACATAAACAAAGATACATACAAATAAAAGAATTGCTACGTAGAAGACTGAAATAGAATTTTAGGAGAGAATCCCTGTAGTTCTCATCAAGTGTGACCTTCTCAACTAAGCTACAAAACTCAACATTAAAGCAAAAAAAGCAAATTTGCAGTTATTTTTTGTGGCATTACTTTTAAGAATAGTTATCTTACACCTAATTTTATCATTATGTATAAATACTTGACTTTAGATAGTATGAATATTCTTTTTAGTATGATTCTAATTTTTAAATTTCAGTTTTTAATTTTATAAATTAGTTAGCAAGTTAGGAGGATTCCTAATAAGAAAAATGCAGTTTCTTTTTTAAAATACAGTTTTTGACAATACTTAGCAATGTCACAAATATCACACATTTTAAGGAATAATTTTATACCTTCCTAATTTGAATCAGAACAATTAACAATTTATTAAGAGTTACTATAATTATAGGTATAATAAGAATAGGTAGTTGTATATTGCATAAATATTCAGGACACCTAGAATATGACTATGTGGCCTTGAACACGTTTCTTCATTTTCTTTCGTGTTTCAGTTTAATTTCTTCACTTATAAAGTATCGATTAAGCTTTTTAAATGTTCCTCTAGCTAAAATACATTAGAAATGTTTCTCTTTGGAGTTCTAGGTACCCAATTATATTAAAGAAAAATACCAATTTTTATTTAAGTGTGCAATTTAAAAATTGTAGCTTTAGTTTTTTTAATGTGAGACAATGCTTTTCTGACAGTCTAAAACAATATAACATTAAATTTTATAAATGTCAGTGATAAAAATCAGATCCAGTATAGGCAAACTGACTTTACAAATAAATTTTTAGGACACATCTATTGCTGTTCAACACCTTAATATTTCTGAGTCCTGTATGGATTTAGAGGGCATATAAAATCTAATATGTAACAGTTTTCAAAGAAGAGAATTTATCAGAAGCTCCTCTGTATATGTAACACTTTGCTCCCCATTATTACGTGACACATGTAAAATTTACTTTGGCAATGATTAATTATATATTCTTATTAAATTCTTTTACCTTTTTTTATAGAAAGAGAATGAGAGATTCCTCTAATAGAAAAATACTTAATTGTTGAGCCCAGAAAAGACAAATAGAGAGTTGGAGATATGTTGAAATTCTCCTGCAGACAAAGATTCACAAGAGTTGGACCAGATTCGGTTCAGTGTTATCACTTTGGATGGTCCCCTAATTTTCCAACATGTAAAGGTGAATATTTATCCTACAATTGCTGAAACAAGAATTAGAAATTAATATCCAATTGTTTATTGAAATATGTAGTAGAAGTGCCCATAGATATTTACAGGGTGTCTGACACCGAAGGGACTTTTGTTACTTTTCTTTTTGCCTACAATTCCGCCATTAGGATTGAACAATTTTAAACAGTATTTAACGTAAGTTAACATTTAACTCATTTCATTGATTATGTCTAAATGATATTAAGCAACTTTTGGTCAAGTCCATCACATGTATAGCTTAATCAAAGTTAAAATATGTTGATCAAGTGCTTGTCTCTTGTCTCAAATGATGGTACTTTTTAAAAAAAAGTTTTGATAAAATATTGCATGCAATATGATTAATATACTTGTACAGCCATATTTACTAATTGGTTTGGATATATCTTTAGAATATCTAGATCATTGAACATATTTTTTTGCTACTTTTTTCCTATTTGTCTGAACTATACTTTCAAAGCTGAATTCAGGGCTTTACCGAGGTTTTTAATCCACTCTTGAAGTTTCTTATGTTTATAGGATTGTAAGGTAGTCAGAAAATATTTTTTGTGTCTTTAGTTTTTTTATATGTCTTATCTAAGACATTTTGCTAATCTCAGTTCACAAAGATTTTCACCTATGTTTTTTAAAGGTTTTGGTTTTATATTTAGGTCTATGCTCTACTTTTAGTTAATTTTTATATATGAATATGAGATATGATAGAATCAAAGCTCTGATTTGATTTGTATATGGGTATCCAATTGTTCTACTTCAATTTGTAGAAAAAAAACGATTATTTTCCCCTGAATTGCCTTTTGCAGCTTTGTCAAAAATCAATTGTCGATATAGATGTGAGTCTATTTCTGAGCTCCATTCTGTTTTTTATCATCTGTCTTTATGCCCAAACCACAGCTTCTTAATTACTGTTTTGTAATAAGTATTGAAATCTCATAATGTTAGTCCTTCAAAATTTTCTTCTTTTAAGCCGTTCTAGGTTCTTTGCATTTCCATGTGAATATTAAAATCAGTTTGTCAATTTCTGCAAAAAAACCTGCAGTGATTTTGATTGGGGTAATATTGAATCTATAGATCATTGGGGAAAATTGATATCTTAACAATATTAAATCTTCTGAACTTTATTTCTTCTTTTATTTGGGCCTTTAGATTATCTCTATAATGTTTTCTCATTTTCAGTTTATCAGTTTTACATGTCTTTAGCCAGATTTATGCCTATATATATTGAATGTATTTTCAACACTTGAATATACTTCTAATAGGCTAGTTCAATATAAGTAATAGAATCGGGAAATGAATCTGTTGTAAACCCCATTTTAAAAATTGCTTAAGAATACTATAATAAATTATGTCATGAATAATAAATTGATTAAAGAAAAAAGTCTCTCTGTTTTAGTGGATTTTTAAGATATAAAGTAGACACTGTAACCATTATTTACACAGTATTTCTACTGTAGAGCTAGTAAAATTGTGTGGCACACCTCCTCAACTCCCCAATGGGGAGGTTAAAGAAACAAACAAAGAAAATTATGGACACAATGAATTGGTGGAATATGTTTGCAACCCTGGATTTTTGATGAAGGGTCCTAATAAAATTCAATGTGTTGATGGAAAATGGACAACGTTGCCTATATGTATTGGTAATGTATAAAAATCATGAATATTCAAACTTGATTAAATCAACACTTTTTGTTTATATTCACATAACCACATAAATTATACTTTAAAGATAAACATATTTTTGTGAAATTTTTACAGAGGCCAGTACATGTGGCGATATATGGGGACTTGATTATGGCTATATTGTTGTTTTCTGCCCCTTCCTATCACCATGGAGATTCAGTGGAGTTCAATTGCAGAGAAACATTTACATTGATTGGACACAGATGAATTACATGTGTTAGAGGAATGTGGACCCAACTTCCTCAGTGTGTTGGTGAGAATAGCATTTCTTTTTTTTACTTAAAAAAACATTTTTTTAAAATTGTTTTAAAGATTTTATTTATTTATATGAGGGAGAGTGTGAGCAAGAGCACAAGCGGGGTGGAAGGGCAGGGAGAGAGAGAGCAGCAGACTCCCTGCTGAGTAGGGAGCCCGACTTGGGGCTTGATCCCAGGGCCCCGGGATCATGACCTGAGCCAAAGGCAGATGCTTAACCAACTGAGCCACTCAGGCGCCCTGAATAGCATTTCTTGATATATAGAGTTATAACAATATTTTTGAAATTTAGAGATTATTTGTGAAAATGTCAAGTCTTAAATTACAATGAATTCAAACATTTGTTGTTTATAGTTCAATATGTAGCTACAGAGGAAAAGTATTAATTAGCAATTGAATTTATGAATCTTTCTGTCCCTGATGTTAACATTGTTTATTTATTCTTTTAATTTAATTTTATTATGTTATGTTAGTCACCATACATTACATCATTAGTTTTTTTTAAAATTTTTTTATTGTTATATTAATCCCCATACATTATATTATTAGTTTTAGATATAGTGTTCCATGATTCATTGTTTGCCTATAACACCCAGTGCTCCATTCAATACGTGCACTCCTTAATACCCATCACCGGGCTAACCCATCCCCCCACCTCCCTCCCCTCTACAACCCTTAGTTTGTTTCTCAGAGTCCATAGTCTCTCATGGTTTGTCTCCCCCTCCCATTTCCCCCTCTTCATTTTTCCCTTCCTACTATCTTCTTTTTCTTCTTCTTCTTTTTTAAACATATAATGTATTTTTTGTTTCAGATGTACGGGTCTGATTCATCAGTCTTACACAATTCACAGTGCTCACCATAGCACATACCCTCCCCAATGTCCATCACCCAGCCACCCCTCCCATCCCACCCCCCACCACGCCAGCAACCCTCAGTTTGCTTCCTGAGATTAAGAATTCCTCATATCAGTGAGATTTTTTTTTTAAAGAGAGAATTTTTTTTTAAAGATTTTATTTATTTATTTGACAGAGAGAGACACAGCGAGAGAGGGAACACAAGCAGGGGGAGTGGGAGAGGGAGAAGCAGGCTTCCTGTGGAGCAGGAAGCCTGATGTGGGGCTCGATCCCAGGACCCTGGGATCATGACCTGAGCCGAAGGCAGGCGCTTAACGACTGAGCCACCCAGGTGCCCCCCAGTGAGATCATATGATACTTGTCTTTCTCTGATTGACTTATTTCGCTTAGCATAATACCCTCGCGTTCTATCCACGTCATTGCAAATGGCAAGATTTCGGGGTTTTTTTTTTTGATGGCTGTGTAATATTCCAGTGTGTGTGTGTGTGTGTGTGTGTGTGTGTGTGTGTGTATCACATCATCCTAATCCATTCATCTGTCCATGGACATCTAGGCTCTTTCCACAGTTTGGCTATTGTGGACATTGCTGCTATAAACATTGGGGTGCACATGCCCCTTCGGATCACTACATTTGTATCTTTGTGGTAAATACCCAGTAGTGTGATTGCTGCATCGTATGGTAGCTCTATTTTCAACTTTTTGAGGAACCTCCATACTGTTTTCCAGAGTGGCTGCACCAGCTTGCATTCCCACCAACAGTGTAGGAGGGTTCCCCTTTCTCTGTATCCTCGCCAACATCTGTTGTTTCCTGACTTGTTAATTTCAGCCATTCTGACTGGTGTGAGGTGGTATCTAATGTGGTTTTGATTCGGATTTCCCTGATGCTGAGTGATATTGAGCAGTTTTTCATGTGTCTGCTGGCCATTTGGATGTCTTCTTTGGAAAAATGTCTGTTCATGTCTTCTGCCCTTCTTGATTGGATCATTTGTTCTTTGGGTGTTGAATTTGATAAGTTCTTTATAGATTTTGGATACTAGCCCTTTATCTGATATGTCATTTGCAAGTATCTTCTCCCATTCTGTTGGTTGTCTTTTGGTTTTGTTGACTGTTTCCTTTGCTGTGCAAAAACTTTTTATCTTGATGAAGTCCCAATAGTTCATTTTTGCCCTTGCTTGCCATGCCTTTGGCAATGTTATTTAGGTATATCATCCATCGTATATTACTTTTTGAGTTTGGTGTAAAATAGGGGTTGATTTAAAAAATATATATATAGATGCCAGCTGTTCTAGCAATATGTGTGGAAAAGACTTTGAAATGAAAATCAGTTAACTATGTAAATATTGATCTATTTCTAGACTTTGTATCAGCCAATGTATCCATTTATCTATCCTATTCCTGCCACATTGCTTTGGTAACTACGGCTTTATAATGAGTCTTGAAGTCTGATTTGTATTCTCCAATTATGTTCTTGCTATTCAAAATTATTTTACTTATTCTGGTATTTCATTTCCATAAAAATTTCAAGGAAAGCTTATGAATTTCTATAAGATATCTGCTTATATAATGAAATGGGTGGTTAATAACGGAAATAACAATATATAACAGAAATAACAGAAAATACTTTACATAAAATGACAATGATAGCAGTACACATTGAAATCTATGGGACACAGCAAAGGCACAGATATCTATAACTTTAAACCATTCATTATAAACAAGGAACAAAATAAAAGCAATAGGAATTACCATCTAGAATTTAGAAAAGAACATGCACCCAAAGAACTTGGAAGTAATGAACAATTAAAGCATAAATTGTTATAATGAGAAGCTAAAAAAAGCATAAATATCTGGCTTACAGAATAATAATTCAGCTTTTAGGGAAATCTGGTAAATGCATCAACCTCTGGCAAGACTTATCAAGAGGAAGTACAAGTTTAGATTATTAGGACAAAAAATGGTTAAACATCAGACATAGAAGAGAATACATTGAAAAAATATGACAAGATACTTAAATATAAGAAAAAATTTTTAAGATTGTATTTATTTATTTGAGAGAGAGAGGGAGAGAGCACAAGTGGGAGGAGGGGCAGAGAGAGAGGGAGAGGCAGACTCCCTGCTGAGCAGGGACCCAACGTGGGGATCGATCCCAAGATCCTGGGATCCTGACCTGAGCCGAAGGCAAACGCTTAACAGACTAAGCCACCCAGGCACTCCAAGAAAAAATATTTTTGATGAACTATACAATACTCATACCAACTTTGAAAATTTGACGTTAGTAGCATGGAGGAAGTTTACTCAGTCAAATATTTCCCTGAATTGAATGTAAAATGTGGACAAGTGAAATAATTTTGACAACTTCACAGTGTATACTCACAGAAAACTTTTAATGAAATAAATATATGGTGTGACAGGAGAAAGCAACATCAAGAAATCATGGAGAGGTCCAAAAGCTTCCAGGTATAGTCATCCAGAGACTTTTCTCAGTTGACCAGGACATGCTTTGCCTTCAAATTATTAACTGCCCAGATATATCCAAGCTGTCTCAGTTTTATGGGAGTTCAGACAGTTTACAGAGAGGTCTTTTATATCCCACTGGTCATTTAACTAAAGGCAGGCTGTTTAAACATTAAACTGTTCATCAGTCTATATATCTTTAAACAGCGTGGGCTAGCTAGTAAATGGTACCTCCAGGGGAGTTTTGGATTTTAAGCAACATACTATAAATCACTAGTGAACATATTTCATTCTTATCTTGGCCAAGAATTTGTATCAAATCAACTGATGGTTCACTAAGTATAATTCTTCCTGTGGCTAATCACCTTCCTTTGGTAGGATATCCTGTGAAGGTTTTAATCCAATCCCAACACATTTGATTGTGGACATCTTTAAAAAGATCTTGATATCAGTCTTTATGGAGTGCCTGATACTGAGTGAGTAATTCAGCTAGAACATCCTAATGGTTAGAAATAATTAAAAGAGGTTTTATATAAACTATGCAAGATTGATCACAGAAAGAATGAAAGGAAGAAAGTACAAAGAAAACCATGAGAATAAGCCAAATGTGAAGCACCATGGTCCAAGCTGAAGAGTATAACATATTTAAACCTAGAACATGCCAATATTATGTGATCATTTATGATACATCATTTTGAATTTTCTGCTTAATTATCCTTTTGATATTTTTACCCTATGATTTTTAATCAAGAGATCTAATTTTAATATTTTTAGAGCTACAAACGCAGTCATGCCCACCTCCACCTCAGATTCCCAATGCTCAAGATATGACAACTACAGTGAATTACCAGGAAGGAGAAAAAAATATCTGTTCTCTGTTAAGAAAATTATGTAATTCAGGATGCAGAAGAATTTGTGTGTAAAGATGGAAGATGGCAGTCAATACCATGCTGTGTTGGTTAGTAGTGCATAACTTGCTTTATGATGTTCTTTCAAATGAGGTTAACACTCCCCTGTGCTTTCTGTAAATGAACAAGAGGAAGCCTTTCTCTATATTACACTTTATCTTGAAACAGTAAATTACAATCTAGGCACACAAATCAATCAGCATTCTTTCACTGCTTCTATGAAATGAACACAGACAAAAACTTTGGATTACTATGTAGACATGAGATAAAATTTCCTTTTATGCCTATTTTACTCCTTATGATGAGCAAGACAAGAATGAAGGGACATATTGAAACTCAGAGAATAGCAGCATAGATATTATGGAGACATATATCCTTGCAAGTTACAAATATTTCAGTTTTAAATGATTTAATTTATTCACATTGTCCTTATTTTAAAATCCCAAGTAGTATTTGATTGTATTTTTCAATGTAAGCATTGTATTGGTGTTTGACTCTTTGATCTCTGTTCTTCATATAGAAAAGATTCCATGTTCTCAACCATCTCATATAGAACATGGAATCATACCTAGTTCTTCAGAAGAAAGGAAAGAAACATTTAAACCCAGGCTTTATGCACATGGCACTAAATTAAGTTATATTTGTGAAGATGGTTTCAGGATATCTAAGAAGATGGGATAATGTGCTACATGGGAAAATGGAGTTCTCCACCTCAGTGTGTAGGTGAGGACAGGATGCAAACTAAAATTCTATTTTCAATATAATTTATTGAAAATAATCAGTTGTCATCAAAGTCATGATACAGAATCCTTTAGGTTTCTAAATATATGAAATCACTTATATCTAAATGTTTAAAATCATTTATATGTTTATGTATTTTGCTAAACCCAATTTTTGTATAGTCAAAACAATCTTATTTTTGTTCATTTCATTGTTCATTATCGAGTCACTTTTAATTATGGCATTTAAAAAATTAAAACTAGATCCATAGTAACACTAAACCTACCTATTTATATAAATTCAGCTATTCACATTCTATTTATTTGAGTTGTAGTGCCTGCTTTGCCAGGAGGTTTTTAAAAAATTTTATTTTTCCTACAATGTCCCTTCTGATTAGTTACAGTATATGGTACTTTTCTTAAGATGATTAAAAATTCTCAGTGCTTTTCTTTTTATTATTCATTATTGGTTTGAGAAGCATTGAAAGTCTCTTTGATAAATATGTTGACAATTTTAGTTTCAAGTTCTTGCCCAGGTTGGCAGCTGGACACACACCAGAATACTGGTTTTAGGAAGCATCTGTGCACCTTCTCTGTGATATGATCATAGCTCCTATGTAATCATTTCTTTTTAAATAAAACTACAAAATATGACAACTAGTACATAAAATTAAATTTCAGAGTTTGTGAAACATGGAGTAATTTTTTTTCATTTTTTAAAGGACTTCCTTGTTAACCACCATATTTGATGACACATGGTATTCTACCTCACATATTAGATAGTTACCAATATGGAGTAAGAAGTCACTTACAACTGTGCCGAAGGTTTTGGGATTAATGGACCTGCATTTATAAAATATTTAGAAGGAAAATGGTCCCATCCACCAGAATGCATAAGTAGAGTGCCTTTAATTTTACCCTTAATTCAGAGCATAAATGGTACAACTATGAAACTAAATAATACTAGACTTTAACAAGGTATCTCTGGAAAGTTCTGGATTCTGGTAGAGAATTAATAACCCTAATAATAAAAGGTTACAATAAGATCCAAATTATTTCACTTTCCTGTCATCTTGTGTACACTTAGGACAACTTCTGTTACACATTCTCAGACTTCTATTTTCTGTTCCTGTATCACAGCTCCTCAATCACATCATTGTTCAATGTACTGTTAGTCTGTCAGTTATCTCCTTATATGTATATAATTTTCTAAGATATTTGACATAATTAAAGGTAGCAGATTTTGACAGAAGCAAAAATGAGAAATACATGCATAATGCAGGTGGCCTATATGGGCAAAAAAGAATTCAAATGTAAGTAGTATGGTCTCAAGCATTATATGTATTCGTATTTCTCTAGGCTTTTTATATCACCATTCCCCTGTTATACTTTAGATAAACATAGAACCACTCACTAAACTCTACTTCTGAAACCAGTATTACACTATATGTTAACTAACTAGAATTTAAAGAAAAACTTAAAAGAAAAAAAGGAAAACAAAAAGAACCATTCAATGTAATTAAGTCAAGACTTCTAACTTATTTTTTTCAAGTTATAAGAAAAATTTTGTACAGTATTCATTGATTTGATAGGTACCTATTGTTCTAGATTATAGTTATTGGCCATTATGTGTTTTTAAAGATTTACTGAACAAGTACCTATTCTTTTTCTTTCAGAAATGTATTGTTCTAGTTTACCTGACTTTGGTGATGCCATGCTCATAGGCCCGAAGAAGGAATCATATAGATCAGGAGAAAAGTGACTTATAAGTGTCCAGAATATTACCAGTTGGATGGATCCAATATTGTACAGTGTATTAAGAGCCAATGGATAGGAAGGCCGATATGCAGAGGTACTTTAATGAAATCTATTTATTAAAGTGTCTTAGGAATATAATGTAGAATTGCCTCTAGCATCATTAAAAAATGGACATAGATTATTTTTTAAAGGCCGAACAAAGGTTTATGCCTTAACGTAAAGGGATGAAATTGTGTACCCACTGGGTAATCTTATAGCCCAATGGTTCTCAAAGTGTGGTCTCTGGAATAGCAGCATCAGCCTCTTTTGGGAAATTGATAGAAATGCAAATGCAAATTCTCAGGTTCACTCAGACCTATTGAGTCAAAAACATGGGCATGCAACCCTGAAAATGTCTTAATAATTCCCAAGGGATTCAATGTACAATCCAGTTTAGGAGCCATAGCTATAGCTTATTACACTTTATATCCACCTGAATTTGAGTGATGAATTACACATTACTCACTATAGTGTCCTTAAGCATTTGCCAAAAAAAAAAAAATCATTAAAGAGTGTTTTTATAAATTATATATTTGTTTTTCTGTTATTTTCCTTATCTCCTGTTTGGATCCTCAGTTAATCATCTTCATCCTTTAACTATGGTATTCTTCAAAGTGTGTTAATTCTTTATTTATTCTCTAAGGAAGTGCCTACTGTGTTTATTTTTTTAAGGGCCTAAAATTACTTTCATAAATAGGATGATTGCAAGCCCAATTCTGATGTCAAATAATATTTTTATTATGATTTCTTGTGGTTTATAAATCAATTTTGAGTTTATATGATTTGTAATATTGATTTTATTAAACTCAAAGGGAAATGTCCAGAAAAACTATTTTCATAGAAGCTTAAATCTTATAAAAATATTGCTTTATCTCCTTTTCTGCAGTCTTACATATTTAAATTTCTTTCTTTCTTTCTTTCTTTCTTTCTTTCTTTCTTTCTTTCTTTCTTTCTTT